>NC_041220.1:68354797-68414081 GCF_002837175.3 Physeter macrocephalus
TCAGGAACAAGACAAGGATGCCCACCCTCACCACTGTTATTAAACATAGTTTTGGAAGTTTTAGCCACAGCAATCACAGAAGAAAAAGAAATAAAAGGAATCCAAATTGGAAAAGAATAAAACTGTCCCTGTTTGCAGATGACATGATACTATATATAGAAAATCCTAAAGATACCCCCAGAAAACTACTAGAGCTAATCAATGAATTTGGCAAAGTAGCAGGATACAAAATTAATGCACAGAAATCTCTTGCATTCCTATACACTAATGATGAAAAATCTGAAAGAGAAATTAATGAAACACTCCCATTTACCATTGCAACAAACTGAATAAAATACCTGGGAATAAACCCACTTAAGGAGGCAAAAGATCTGTATGCAGAAAACTGTAACATACTGATGAAAGAAATTAAAGATGATACAGAGAGATATACCATGTTCTTGGATTGGAAGAATCAACATCGTGAAAATGACTATACTACTGAAAGCAATCTACAGATTCAATGCAATCCCTATCAAACTACCACTGACATTTTTCACAGAACTAGAACAAAAAATTTCACAATTTGTATGGAAACACAAAAGACCCCGAATAGCTAAAGCAATCTTGAGAAAGAAAAACAGAGCTGGAGGAATCAGGCTCCCTGACTTCAGACTATACTACAAAGCTACAGTAATCAAGACAGTATAGTAGTGGCACAAAAACAGAAATATAAATCAATGGAACAGGATAGAAAGCCCAGAGAAAAACCCATGCACATATGGTCACCTTATCTTTGACAAAGGAGCCAAGAATATATAAGGGAGAAAAGACAGCCTCTTCAATAAGTGGTGCTGGGAAAGCTGGACAACTCCATGTAAAAGAATGAAATTAGAACACTCCCTAACACTGTACAGCAAAAATAAACTCAAAACAGATTAAAGACCTAAATGAAAGGCCAGATACTATAATACTCTTAGAGAAAAACATAGGTGGAACACTTTATGACATAAAGCACAGCAAGATCTTTTTTGACCCACCTCCTAGAGTAATGGAAATAAAATAAAAAATAAATCAATGGGACCTAAGGAAACTTAAAAGCTTTTGCACAGCAGAGGAAAACATAAACAAGATGAAAATTCAACCCTCAGAATGGGAGAAAATATTTGCAAATAAAGCAACTGACAAAGGATTAATGTCCAAAATATGCAAGCAGCTCATGCAGCTCAATATCAAAAAAACAAACAACCCAATCCAAAAATGGGTGGAAGACCTAAATAGACTTTTCTCTAAAGTAGACATACAGATTGCCAACAAACACATGAAAAGATGCTCAACATCACTAATTATTAGAGAAATTCAAATCAAAACCACAATGAGATATCACCCCACACCGGTCAGAAAGGCCAACATAAAAAATGTACGAACAATAAATGCTGGAGAGGGTATGGAGAAAAGGGAACCCTCCTGCACTGTTGGTGGGAATGTAAATTGATACAGCCACTATGGAGAACAGTATGGAGGTTCCTTACAAAACAAAAATAGAACTACCATATGACCCAGCAATCCTACTACTGGCCATATACCCTAAGAAAACCATAATTCAAAAAGATACATGTACCACAATGTTCATTGCAGCATTATTTACAATAGCCAGGACATGGAAACAACCTAAATGTCCATCGACAGATGAATGGGTAAAGATGTGACACATCTAAACAATGGAATATTACTCAGCCATAAAAAGGAACGGAATTGAGTTATTTGTAGTGAGATGGATGGACCTAGAGTCTGTCATACAGAGTGAAGTAAGTTAGAAAGAGAAAAACAAATACCATATGCTAATGCACATATATGGAATCTGAAAAACAGTACTGATGAAACTAGTGGCAGGGCAGGAATAAAGATGCACATGTAGAGAACAGACTTGAGGACACAGTGGGGGAAGTGTAAGCTGGGACGAAGTGAGAGAGTAGCATTGACATATATACACTACCAAATGTAAAATGGATGGCTAGTGGGAAGCTGCTGCATAGCACAGGGAGATCAGCTTGATGCTTTGTGATGACCTAGAGGTGTGGGATAGGGAGGGTGGGAGGGAGGCTCAAGAAGGAGGGTATATGGGGATATATGTATACATAGAGGTGATTCACTTTGTTATACAGCAGAAACTAACACAACATTGTAAAGCAATTATACTCCAATAAAGATATTTTAAAAATAAGTTTTTATTAATCTTTAGGTCAATATTAACATTTCTTTATACTTATATATAAGTTTACTAGTTTCCTTGTTTAATACTATTTCTTGTATCTCATGTCTTCCTACTTTTTAGATACTTTATTTGTAGCAATATGTCTTGGAGTTTTTTAGAAAGCTTGAGTGAGCCATAAAGTTTCTGAATACTTAGTTGAATAAAAATTTCTCATATGTTTTCACATTTCAATGATGATTTATTTGCCTTTGTATAAAATTTTATATAAAAATTTAGATTCAAAATTCTTTTCCTTTAGAATTCTATGGAAATTATTAACAGCCTTTTTGCATCCCATGAAGAAGATGAAAAGTGTAAATCCATCTGAATCTTGATCTTTTAGGACGATTTTTTAAAAATAATTTTATTTCTGGAGCTGAGAAATCTTACCTGAATGATTTTAAGTGTTTCCTTTTTCATTATTAATGCTTGGGACTAAAACTAAAGATTCTGCTGTTCGTTGGCTCAAATAAAATTTTTATTTTTATTATTATTTTTTATTGTTATTTAAGAAACTGTTTAAAAATAATTTTTAAATAATTCAAGTTATACATGAATACATACTTACTGTGCTCAGTTGTACTAATACACAGAATAAAAGCTTAGAGGTTCCCCCATAGTCCCTTTAATTTCCCCATGGTCATATGGAGCTATAAATCTAGCCAGCATATACCTGTAGGAGCTGCTACTCTGAGACTATATCTTAGGGTGCTTGATCAAGGGGCAGAGACATAAGATTGAATAGTGGAGAGTTTATTGATTTGAGAGCATGCACCTGAGATGTAGGATTTAATGCCCTGGCAAAGTCCCCAGGAGGTGGTATGGACTTGCTATTGGGATGGCTTCTAGAAGCATAGAAAAAGTGATGGTTCATAAATTATATGAACTTGAAATCCCAGAATTTCTGTGTGAGACAATGGAGGAAGGGATCGAAAGGCTCCAGAAAGTGGGCATGCTGAAGTGGGTATACTACGTGAAGCCAGAATACCCACGAGAGCATCATGTCCCAGAGGTGCACCTAGAGGACATACCACCCACCAAGGCCATAGAGAAGGTGCTGGTGTGAGGGTACTACAGGCATCACTAAAAATGATCAGCTTGTCCTTTGTATTTCAGAACTAATGGGAGGGGAGACTACTATAGAACTAGGCTAAGAACCCAAAACAATAGAGACCAGGTGGCAGCACTTAACTGCTCGAAACCAGGTGGATGCAATCATTGTCATGAGCCACAGGGGTGGAATGATGGCCAAGAGGATCTGACCTGAAGAGAGTTTTGTAGATGGAGAATCGAACAAGGGACCCTAGGGGCAAAAGAGATGAAAGCCAAAATATGTACTACTCAGTGAGTACCATCATAACAAATCAAGGATAAATGATCAGAAGACTGAGAGCAATTGCCTCAGTAAAAAGCCATGATACTTCGCTCGAATCCAGATCTGAACCAGTTTTTAGACCTGGAGCACATTGACTGAAGGGGAGGCTGGATCCACAGGAAGAAAGCCCCTGCAACACGATGGCAATTATCACAGTAATAGTTCTCCCAGCCCTTCTCCAAAGGGATGTTGCCATTTACTCAAGTAACTGCACTCTTGGAAAAGAAGAGCTGTTGTGAGAATAGTAATAGTCCCTGCAAAGATGTCCAGGTCCGAATCCCTGGAACCCATGACTGTTATGCTATATGTCAGGGAGAATTGAAGTTGCAGATGGAATTAAGATTGCTAATCAGTTTACCTAAAATATGGAAGAGAGAGAAGAGAGAGCGTGTCAGAGTTATGCAACATGAGAAAGACTTGACCAGCTATTGCTGGCTTTAAATGAACGGGGGGCTTCCCTGGTGACTCAGTGGTTAAGAATCTGCTTGCCAAGGCAGAGCACACAGGTTGGAGGCCTGGTCCCGGAAGATCCCACATGCCGTGGAGCAACTAAGCCCATGCACCACAACGACTGAGCCTGTGCTCTAGAGCCCACGTGCCACAACTACTGAAGCCCACGCGCCTAGAGCCCGTGCTCCTCAACAAGAGAAGCCACCGCAATGAGAAACCCGTGCACCCCAACGAAGAGTAGCCCCTGCTCACCACAACTAGAGAAAGCCTGTGCACGGGAACAAAGACCCAACGCAGCCAAAATTAAAATAAATAAATAAATAAGTTTATTTTTTAAAAAAAACAAGGTGAACGGGAACCACAAACCAGGGGAATATGGGCAGACTTTAGAAGCTGGAAAAGGCAAGTCAATGGATTCCAGAAGGAACACTAACCTTGATTTAGCCCAGTGAGACCCATTTTAGACTTTGACCTCCAGAACTATAAGATAGTAAATTTTTGTTATTTAAGTGTGTGGAATTTGCTACAGAAGCAATAGGAAATGTACAAGCAATAGAGTACATACACTAATACTCATCCATTTAATTTACAAGTCTGACCACTAAAGGAGCCAGATGAATCTTAGAGGACCCCATCAGGCTATGCAAACTCCCCCAAGTAGTAGCCCCATTTGCAGCTGCTGTGTAAAATGTAAATTTGGTAGCAGATTAACATGGCCTCAGGTACATGGAATGCGGCCCCTGAGTTGGCAAATGCATTCTTTTCTATTTTAATCAGAAAAAAACACTCAACATGGAACAGACAACAATATATATTTATAGTTTTTCCCAGGGCTATTTAAAACCTACTACCTTCTGTCATAAGATAGTCTGTCATAATATAGTCTGAAGAGGTCTGGACCATCTGGATATCCCCCAAAATAACACACTGATCCACTACATCAAACATTATTCCAATAGTGTCAGGGGACCAAAAGTGGCTAGCATACTGGAAGCCTTGGCAAGATACCTATGAACCTAATGGTGGAAGATAAACCCTACAAAGATTCAAAGGTCTATCACACTGGAAAATTTTTCAGCAGTTCAGTAGTCATGAGTGTGCCAGGATTTCCTTTCAAAATGAGAGACAAATGATGCATCTTGCAACTTCTATCATGAAAAACAATGCCTGGTAGGCCTTTTTGGATTTAGAAGGCAGCATATTCTGCACCTGGGAATACCGCTCCAACCCATATACTGAGCAACACAGAAGGCTGCCATCGTTGAGTGGGGTGCAGAGCAAGATAGGGTTCTGCAGCGGGTCCCTGCTGCAATGTGCCTGCTGCTTGGCTCAAATGACCCAGAAGATTCTATTATATTAGATGTATGGATGAATGATGCTGTGTGGGCAAACTACTGCGGTAGGATCAGGCTTCTGTAGCTAGATTATGCCCTCATGGCAGATAATTGCATGCTTTTTGAAAAACAACTCCTGCTGTGCTACTGGGCTCTGGTAGAGATGGAGCATCTGACCCAGAGATAACAAGTGACTATGCACTTGGAACTGGGTTCTATCAGATCCACTAAACTGTAAACCAGGGAGGTTCAGCAGCAATCCATTTTAAGAGGAAAGTTAAAATGGGATCAAGCATGAGCGGGGCTGAGGACATAAGCAAGCTGCATGAGCAGGAAGCCCAGATCCTCTGGCCATCTACTACTGTTGCGTGCCTCAGCTCATCCCTGTGGACACTGGGGAGATCGCTTATAACCAGACAGCAGAGATTTACAGATGGGGCAGCTCAGTATATGGGTACAAACTGAAAATGGGCTTCAGCTACACTGCAACTTCACTCAGGAGAGGCGTTGAAAGACAGTGAGGACAGGATTTCAGGCAGTGCCTGATTATTCAGTTTGTGTGAGAGGAGAAGTAGCTCAAGGTTAAAATCTATATAAATTCATGGGCAGTGGCAACAAAAGGATGTGGATAGATGCATGGGAGTGTCACAAAAATGTGAAGATCTTTGTGTCACATGGAAACACACATCAGAGGACATCCATCATGGAAGAGGCATGGAAAAACCACATAGTCAAAATTACCTGGCCATTTGGTATTAGCTAGTCTTGGTCATTGGCCACTCCAGTGCTTGCACATGGACACATGAATGGAGTGGTCATGGTGGGAGAGGTGAAAGCTAGGCATGGCTCTGGTGTCTTCCATTTACCAAGAATGAGTTGGCTACTGCTGCCACTTAATGTCCAAACTGCCAGCCAGAGGGACCAACACTGAGCCCCCAAGATGGCACAATTCTTCAAGGAGACCAGCCAGCCATTTGGTGGCACGTTGACTACATTGAGCTCTTTCTATTCCGGAATTGCCCGAGATTTGTTCTAACAGGAAAAGCCAGTTGATCTGGGCATGGGCTTGCCTTTCCTGCTCATAAGCCTCAACCAGCATGACTAGATGAGGGCTCATCAGGATAGGGTCCCAACAGGATAACATTACATCAGACCAGGAGACCCACTTGTCAGAAAAGAAGGTTTGGAAGTAGGTCCCAGTCCATGAGATTTATTGATTGCATCAGAGATCGCACCATGCACAAACTCCAGCCCAGCAGTGTTGGCGTGGGATACTGAAGGTGCAGTTTAAGCATCAGCTTGGAGGTGGTACTCTATGAAGATGGAGCACCATCCTCTGTGACCCCAATCAAAAGAAATCATGGGTCTAAAAATAAAAAAGTGGAATCAGGAGTGATCTCATTTACCATCATTCTCTGACCTGCTGGGGGACCAAAAATCCCAGCCATTTCAGCCCAGCATGGGACACCTCTGAACAGCTGTATGTGCTCCAGAGCTTTCCATGGGGTTGGGTGAGACTAGGTTGACACTGCACTGCAGTTCAACTTTGCATAGTCCTGCTTCTTCCCCCCTCTTATACAAGTACAAACCCTTAATAAATATGCTACTTGCCAAATCTGTGTCAGATTCTGCTTCCAGAGAACCCAGTCTTTGATAGCCCCCAATCCTACTTCCATCTCCAGTCTCAAGTACTAAGAAAATATAGTGAATATTTTCTTAGGTCTTTCTATATATGTAAACACATCGACATTTAACATTTTTAAATTTTTCTTCACAGAAATGGGATCATAGTGTACATGTGGTTTTCTATGACTAGATATCTTTTAGGCAGTTTTGTTGAGGTATAATTTACATTTAGTAAAATTCACACTTTTAAAGTATATCTCAATGAGTTTTGACAGATGATTAAGATATAGGATATTTACATCACCCAAACATATTCCTTCATGCTCCTTTGCAATCAGTCCCTTTATCCCAGTCCTGGTTCCCAGTCTGATGTCTGTCCCTATAGATTTGCTTTTCCATAGTATCATTTAAATGGAATCATACAGTATGTAGCATTTTATGTCTGGACTCTTTCTTTTAACACAGTGAGTTTGAGATTTACTCACATTGTTGGATGTATCAACAATTTATTCTTTTTTATTGTTGAGTAGTATTCCATTTATGAGTGTACTACATTTGTGTACAGGTTTTGTGTAGACATGTTTTTATTCTCTTGGGAAATTAGGGAGTGGGATTGGTGGATTATTCATTAAGAGTATATTTAATTTTAAAAGAAACTGAAACATTTCCAAAGGGGCAGAAACATTTTACATTCCCACAAGCAATACGTGTGAGGGCTCCAGTGAGCCTACATTCTCTTAAGCATTTGGTATTTTCAGGCTTTACTTTTAGTTGTTCTAGTAAGTGTGTAGTGGTATTTCATTGTGGTTTGTTTTGTATTTCCCTAATGAAAAATAATGTTGAGCATATTTTAATGTACTTATTTGACATCCTTATATCATTTTCAGTGAAGTGTTTATTCAAATCTTTTGCCCACTTTTTTACTAGAATGTCTATTTTTTACTATTGAGTTGTAAGATTTCCTTATATATTATGGGTATCACTTATTAATCAGATATGTGTTTGCAAGCATTTTCTCCCAGTATGCCTTTTTATTTTCTTAAACAGTCTTTCCTAAAGCAGCAGTTTAAATTTGATGGTGTCAAATTTATCAATTAAAAAATGGTTTGTGTTTTTTGTGATCTATCTAAAAAATCCTTATCTAACCCAATGACACAAAAATTTCTCCCTATGCCTTCTCCTAGAAATTTTATAATAATAACTTGTAAGTTTATGTCTATAATTCATTTCAAGTTAATTTCTGCATAAAGTGTGAGATAGGATCTAGGTTCATTATTTTTGCCTATGGATGTCTAATTATTCTAGCATCATTTGCTAGAAAGACTATTCCTTCTCCTTCTTTGTAAAAAACCCCCGCAATTGACCATATATGTAAAAGGTCTATATCTGAACTCTTTACACTGTCCCAGTGATATAAATACTGTATTAGAGTTCTCCAGAGAAAAATAATCAACAAGATCTCTCTCTGTCTCTGTCTCTTGTCTCTCTGTCTCGGTCTCTGTCTCTCTGTCTCTCTCTCTATATATAATTTCCATATTATATATATATATGAAAAGAGAGATATATAGATACAGATTTATTATAGGAATTGGCTCACACAGTTATGGGAGCCTACCATCTGCCATCTGTAAGCTGGAGAACCAGGAAATCTGGTGGTGTAATTCAGTCTTAGTCCAAAGGCCTGATAACCAGGGGAGCCAATGGTATAAGTCCAAGTCCAAGTCCAAAGACCTGAGAACCAGAGCCAATGTCTGAGGGCTAGACAAGATGAAAGTCCTAGATCAAGCAAAGACAGCAAATTTGCTCTCCCTCTGCCTTTTTGTTCTATTCAGGACCTCAAGGGATTAGATGATGCCAACCTACGTTAGTTAGGATTGACTCAGTCTACCAATTCATATGCCAATCTCTTCTGGAAACACTCTCACAGAAACACCCAGAAATATTTTACCAGCTTTCTGGGCATCCCTTAGCCCAGTCAAGTTGACATATAAAACTAACCACCACAAATACCGTATTATCTTGATTACTGTAGCTTTATTATATTGAGATTTATTCACACTGTTGGATATATCAATAGTTCATTTTTTAAATTTTTTTATTTTTATTTTTTTGCGGTACGTGGGCCTCTCACTGCTGTGGCCTCTGCCTTTGCGGAGCCCAGGCTCCGGACGCGCAGGCTCAGCGGCCACGGCTCACGGGCCCAGCCGCTCCGCGGCATGTGGGATCTTCCCGAACCGGGGCACGAACCCGTGTCCCCTGCATCGGCAGGCGGACCCTCAACCACTGCGCCACCAGGGAAGCCCTCATTCTTTTTTAAATTGAAACCAAGTGGTAGTGTGATTCCTTAAAATACGTTCTTTTCCAAAAAAATTTTTCTCTTCTAGCTCCTTTATATTTTCACATAAATTTTAAGAACTTCTGCTTTTGGTATAGATGGACTAACAAGGACCTGAATTACCCTCATGCCTGAAATAACTAGAAAACTGAATAAAATGTATGAAACAACAGTTTTCAGACATTGGACATCAGGCAGTGCAGGATAGTGATAATTGAGATGAGAAGCAAAGGAGATGAGCTCTGTGATTGTCCATTTTACTGCCTAGAGAATGTTTCCAGGCCACAGCACAAGGAGGAGGGGACCCAGCAGAGCCTAACAGTCCTCCTGAGCTGAGGAGAAAAAGTTGAGAATATTAGGAGGACAAGCAGCTAGGGTTCCTAGGGCAGAGTACAAAGGGGGAGAGAAGTGGCAGGAGAGTTCTGGAGATCTTCTGATCTGTTGTTTCAGTCCTTTCTCTGCTGGGTACTGATAATCTCATGCATCTGAGGGAAGTACCTGAGGCTGGGGATAGAATTCTATCCCCCAGAAGCAGAGGGAACAATCCCTGGTGCTCACACAAGGCCAGAAAGAAATACATCATCTTCTCACTAGCCAGAGTGAAAGACCTTGCAATTCACAGGGCATTGGGCAGAGAATTCAGAAAGTTATTGGAACTAAATTAGACATCGGCTAAAGATTGTTTTGATCTCACCTCACAAAGTTTAAAAGCAAGCGTTGAAAGAATCAAATTGTTTCCAGGTAACTAAATTGTATTCAAACACAGGAATATCTAGCAACAAGGTAATATTCACAATGTATAGCATCAAATAAAAAAAGAAAGTACCAGATGTGCTAAGCTGAATAATGGCCCCCAAAGATATCTACAGCCTAATCCTGGGAACCTGTGAATGTTACCTTATATGGCAGCAGGGCCTTTGCAGATGTGATTAAGTTAAGGATTTAGAGACAGGGTGATTATTTTGGATTATCCAGGTGGGCTTTAAATGTAATCCCAAATTTCCTTAAAGGAGAGAAGGCAGAGGGAGATTTGATTAGAGACAGAAGGCAATGAGATGGCTGAGGCAAGATGCTACACAGCTGGCTTTGAAGATGGCTGAGGAGCCATGAGCCAAGAAATGCAAGGAATACAGCTCTAGATGCCGAAAAAGACATGGAAACAGAGTCAGCCTTTGAGCCTCCAGAGTGAGTGCGGCCCTGCAGACCTGATTTTGGCCCAGTGAAGTGGATTTCAGATTTCTGACCTCCAGAATTATAAGAGAAAAAGTATGTGTTACTGTAAGCCACCAGGAAGTGGTAATTTGTTACAGCAGCCATAGGAAACCAATTTTGGTCCCAGGAATGGAGTACTGCAGTAACAGATACCTGGAAATGTGGAAGTTGCCTTGGAGTTTAATGGATAGAGGCTAGAGGAATTTAAATAAGCATGATAGAAAAAGCATAGATTACTTTGAACAAACTATTGGTAGAAATATGGATGTTAAAGACTGCCATTGAGGGTTCAGAAGGAAGTGATGAGCATGGTAGAGAAAGCCTGCACTGTCTTAAAGAATACCCACATTTTCATAAACCAACTATTGGTAAAAACATTAAATATTAAAGGTTCTGTTGGTGAAGACTTAGAAGGGAATGAGGAACACGCTTTTGGGAACTGGTGGAAAGAGAATCTTTGTTTTATAGTGGCAGAAGTTTGGCTGAATTGTGGCCCACCGTTGTGTGGAAAACAATACGTGTAAGTAATGAACTTGGATATTAACTAAAAAGATTTCCAAGCAAAGCCTTGAAGGTGGAGCCTGGTTTCTTCTTGTTGATTATACTAAAATGAGAGAACAAAGAGATAAATTAAAGGAAGAATTGTTAAGCAAAAGGAAACCAGGACCTGATGATTTAGAAAATTCTTAGCCTAACCAGATTGCAAAAAAAAAAAAAAAATGCTAAAATTTGGAGATTCACTGCCAGAAAAATATGCTGTAAAGAGAAAGCCAAGGGTGTGTCTGGACAGCTTTTGCTGGTGCTTTGGAAGAATCAAGTGATCACTACATTCATTCATGAAGAGTGAATTTGAAGAGATTAAGCATATGACTCATGGATCTCCTTGGCCATCTCAGCAGAAGTCAGAAAAAGAGATGTAATTATCTCGGAAATATCTGTGGAGGAGCCTTTTGTTTAATGGCCTACATTCTCATGACATACGTAGGAAACTGCCAAGGCTTTGAGAATGTTGTACGTGCAGAAAAACTGACAGCTTAGACGGACAAGAGACAGGATGAAATGAAAGAAGGCTGTTGGTCCCTGAGAACTCTACAGGCAAGAAACATGATAAAACTATGCATCCACAAATATGTCCTACCCTTCAAGAAAAAAGAAGGATAACTTTAAGGGTAAGGCCTTGGGTCCAGAGGTCAGAGCCATGAGCTACAGAGGATTATTCCCAAGCTTTCAAACCTAAGAAGTTCGACCAGTTGGACTTTGAAATTGCTTGGGACCAGTGACTCTTTTTCTCCTTCCATTTTCTCCCTTTTACAATGAGAATGTCTATAACTGTTATCCTATGCGTTTCCCACATCATATTGTGTGAGCATATATCTTAGTCCGTTAGTGTTGCTATAGTAAAATTCCATAGATTGGGTGGCTTATAAACAACAGAAATTTATCACTCACAGTCCTGGAGGCTGGGAATTTCAAGATCAAGATGCCAGCAGATTTCATGTCAGGTGAGAGCCTGCTTGCTGCTTAATACACAGCAATTTCTGGCTGTGTTCCCACATGGTAGAAGGGAAGAAGGGAGCTTTCTAGGGCCTCTTTTATAAGGTTATTAATCTCACTCGCGAGGGCTCTACCCTCATGACCTAAGTACCTCCCCAAAGCCCCATCTCCTAATACCTTCATCTTGGGGGTTAGGATTAACATATGAATTTTGGAGGACACAAACATTCAAACCATAGCAGCATATAAGTAGTCTTCTAGTTTCACAGGTTCACAGATGGAGGGGAATTTTGCCCTAGGATGGATTATATCCAGAATCCTATCCATATTTGACTTAGATGATGAGATTTGGGGCTTTCGAGCTGATGGTATATAGATAAGATTTTGCACCTGCAATGGGTTGAGACTTTTGGAGATGTTGGGATGTAATGGAGCAACATTTCCTCTGACTGAAGTAGTTAATTTTCCTTTGCCTAAGAATCTGAAATGGCCTCCTATGAGTTGGTTAGTTTGCAGCAGAATGCTAATCTCCTTTACGACTACCCCTACTACCACTCATTGCTGCTAGGCCTACAGCCAGACTCAGAACTCTTCACATCCCAGAGGGTGAGATATAGTGACTGATGAGGAGCTACCATAAGCCCCCAAATAATCGCAATATACACTGGAGAAATATTTATGGAAATGGATCCTAAGGGTGCTAGATTAGGATGCCCAGAAGCCCTCAAATTCTGATTATTTTCCTTCCCCTATGTATAGTCTCCCTGCTAAATGACACCAAGTTTATTTGGAAGTCTAGAAGGAAGATTTACCGTATACATTTTTGGAAGGTTAGCAAAGTCCTTCTTCAAGAGAACACCAGCCTTTCCTTCATTCAGGGGACTTTGAACCTGGGAATTGGTTGAGGATCCACAATTCTCTGTTGTAGTGGTTTAAGTCAGACTTTTTAGACATTAAATCTAGAGCTCTTTCACCTACATAAATCAAGAAAGACTTCGGTTCACTGTCTATCTATTTCAATCCTAAGGGAACTGTGATCAATTAGCCAACACGAAGGTTCTAAGCAGGTCTAAATATCCTTATGACCACTCTGGCTCTGCTTTCATTACAGGAACCATAGCTGCCTTGTCTTTGAGGATTAAATGGTGTCACTTGCTCCCTGCCATCCTAGCGTCCTATCCTCCTCATTGAATTCATAGAGTCCAGTTAGATGACAGCTTTTCTCATACTGGCTTACAAAGAATAATCACCACAGAGCTCTTCAAGGATACCAGGGCTCACCTGATCAATGAACTTCTCTCTTTTTCTCTAAGTTCCAAGACTTGGACATTTTATTAATTTTTCCAAAAAACTATATGTTTTTGGTTTTATTGATATGTACTTTGCCTTTGTTTTGTATTTAATTAATTTATATTTTTGTGTTTATTAATACATTTCTTGAATTTCTCTGGACTTCATCATTTTTTCTTGATTCTAGAGTTAAAATGTTAACTTTTATTGTTTTCAATCTTTCTTAGCTTTAATAAATTATTTTAAGCTGTAACTCTTGTTTATTTCTTGCGTTGGATACCATATACCATATTAAACTGGATCACATAAGCTTTGATAAGTAATTTTCTTTGTAATTAATTTGCCTATAGTTTATAACTTTGGTTTTGATATCCTCTTTAAATCAAGAGTTACTTAAAGGAGTGCTTCTAAATCTTTAAGTGTACATATTTAAAATAAAAGTTATTCTTTTCTTGTTAATGCCAGCTTTTATCATGGTTGTTAGAGAATATATTTAGTTTTTTTTCTTGAATTTATTAAGGTTTTATGGCCTAACTGTTCTCTGTGTTTGAAAAGCAAATACATCCTCTACTTTTTTGGGTCAAGAAGAAGACCTGATTCTGTTCTCCTCTCCCTACATCTACCGTCTTATCCCTCCTGCCTCTTGCTCCCAACAATAATTTTAAAATTCTGCTCTGGATCTCTATTTTAACATTCCAAAATTAAAATAGATCAGTCTTCATCATGGCATTTCCCTACTTTCTTTTCCCATCTTCTAATAAACTTTTATTTCAAGACATCTCTTTCTTTAACCCTAATTTCTAGGTATTATTAGCATTTTAGTTCTAAACTATTGTTTACTTTTCCTTGAATTATGCCTTTTCACTTTTTATAATCCTTATTCAACATATATTTTATACTTCAAAAATTGCATTATCATCATTAAATTTTAATACTTTTTTTACAGTTTTTAAAAACTAGGATTTTTTTTGCTCACCATTTTTTCTTGTACACTCAATCTTTTACTAACTTGAGATTATTTGTCCTGAATTAACTTTCTCTTTGCTTCTCTGTTGCCTAAGAAGTATATAAAGGTAGTATATTTTGAGATCATATAAAATTTATTCTCTTGCTCTTCCATGGGGATGATGTCTAGGCTGGTAAAGAATTCTTTATCTTCTTTTTTCTGGAAAGCCTAGAAATATTTTTCCGTATATTCCAGAGTTGCAGGTGAGAAATCCATTGTGATGTTCTTCCCTAAATTAATCTGTGTGTGTGTATGTGTGTGTGTATTAATGTCTGGAATTATGAGATTTTCTTTTTATCTTTGGGATTCATAGTTTTATCAGTTTTTGTCAAAATGCATGTCATTTGAAAATTAATTTTGCTCGGCACATTTAATCTGAAAGGCAGAATCTTCTGTTCTCTTTTCAAACTTCTCTTGTGTATGTTCTCTTTTTACCTCTTGGAATGTGCATTGTTTTGGATCTGTCTTGCATGCCTTTTTACTCAAGACTTCCAACCTTTATATTTTGGGGCTTTGTTGTGATATAGTTCCTCTAATTGACCTTTCATACTTTTAACTTTGTTTCCAGAAGTATCCACTTTATTTTGGTGTTCCTCTAATGAATTTTATAATTCAAGTACTATGATTTAAAAAAATCTTCCTTCAAATAAAAATTTTTGGTTTTCTGATTCTTCATTTACCAATCTTTTTTCATGCCAGTGACTTACATAATATTTTTTTCTTAAATTGTGTTTTCTCTCTATATTAGTCTGCCTCATGGGGGATATCTGTCTTAGTTTTTTGTTGTTTGTTTGGTTGGGTTTTTTGGCCATGTTCTTCCTCCTTTAAGCTGCTGAGCCCCTTAAATAATATGAGATCCTTCTTTGGTTTCCCATAACAGTAAATGTGTAAGTCAGCCTTTTGGGATCTCTCAGTCGGTAGTGGAGGGCAGGAGATGAGAGTTAAGAAACTTCTCTAGTGAGGCAGCAGTGAGTGGGAACTTACCATATTGTCAGCATTCTTCAGCTTAAGTGTGTGTGTATAGGGGGTGCTGGTGGCCCTTCTTCAGCCACAAAAAAGGGGGCAGTTCAGCCCAGTGGTACAATTCCTCCTAAGAATGGCTTGCAATGGTAGAACTAGAGGGTTTCCTTGATGGAGGCATCCAGTAGGTTCAAACCACTGGACTTAAAATCAATAAACGATTTCAGTTTCCACTAGTGATAGGCCTTCTCCTCGGATGCCTGGTCTTTGATCCTTCCAGCTTTGTAAATGATGCTCTACAGAAGCTGCCCTAACCAAGCCAAACAAACTGTCTCTGTAGAACACTAAATGCTAAGTAAGCCACACTTTCTTCATTTCTCTCTCCAGTCCCAAGGCCCGGTCCACATTAACCATTTATGTCACTAATCAGTTGGGAGAGAGAGGTTCCGTGCTCAGGCTCTGATTTTCCCAGTATGAGTAACTATTTTTTCTTTGCTGCTTTCCTTATGTTTTCTCTGTTTCCTCCATTGATAACTCTTATTAGCCAGATACTTGGTCTCCTGGAGCTATATCATATTTTATTGCTCTAAATTTTGAAAATGTCCTCAGTTTCATTTTCTAGGCTACTGCTTAAAGTCTTCAGCTTTGTATGTTTTATTATTCAGAACTTCTATTAAGTTTTTCTTATTTTGGAAATTATATGTTTATTTTCTAAAAACTCTTTTTTGTTCTTAATTGCTCTTTTTTTTTATAGACACCAGAGCTTGTTTTATAAAAATCCTGTCTTTTTAAATAACTCTGAGGGACTTCCCTGGTGGTCCAGTGGTTAAGAACCCACCTTCCATTGCAGGGAACACAGATTTCAGCCCTGGTTAGGGAACTAAGATCCCACATGCCACAGGGCAACTAAACCCGCGTGCCACAACTACTGAGCCTGCACGCTCTGGAGCAGGCGAGCCACAACTAGCAAGAAGCCTGCTCACTGCAACAAAGATCCCACATGCTGCAACTAAGACCCAACACAGCCAAAAATAAATAAATATTTAAAAATAAATAAATAAATAACTCAGGATATAAATTTCATCTTTTCAAAAAATTTTTTGTGCTTCTTGCGTGATGCTTTTTACTCTGGGATCAGTTATTTTGCTTGTTCATCTTTACATTTCTGTTTCAAGCTGTGGGTCTTTTCTCAGAGACCCAGAACTAAAGAACTCTATCGATAAATGAGCATAGGTAGGATTCCTTCCAATTACATGGGCGCTGGGCAGGCAGGATAGCTGAGGTCCTCTGTAACTGCTCAGGTTAGAAGGGCATTACTCTGGGTGTAGTGCTTTATGCCATGAATAACACTAATTAATGTGACTATTCATCAGAGTGTTATTTTATTTTTAACTGATATAGGTAGCCACAGATGGAATCCCCACATTTATATTGAAAATGAAAAAAACTGAGGTTATTCTTGGTCGTGTATGTAAAGTGGCATCATATAAACAACTTTCCAGTTCAATTCAAAGCTTTCAGTCTTTTAATATGTTCAGACTATAAGAGCATTTATAAATATAGTTAGTGGATGAAGTATATTTATACATATAGTGAATGAAACAATTACCCTCTTTCTTTTCAAATAAATTTTAGAAAATCAGAGTAGAAAACATCTTTGGGTATTTTTTTCTATGAGGGGAGAACACAGAAAAATCATGATGTTCTAGCTATGCTAGATCATATAGGTACATATATGCATAAACTTTGTTTTGTCCTTGCATATCTATGAAATTAACTTCATTTTTACAGCAGTTCTTTCCCTTTACTTATTTGAGTGGGCTTTCTTTCTTGTAACAAGTCTCTCTGACTACAGCATCATATGTAAATTGACAGTTGCATATCTTTGCATTACATTAAAAGCCTTGGCTTTGCTTCATTGTAAGTTAAATTTTCTATACCAATGCCATGTTTGATGCATCATTGGTTCAGATTCATGCCTATATGTTTTGGTGGAAAGAAGCATAATGGTGGATGCTAAAGAAGGATGCTAAGTTTCATAAGAAAGAGCCAACTCAAGGAGATACCAACATTTCTCCCATCTTGGAGGCACTCTCAAATTCTGCACACATTTTAGTTCTAAACAAGATATGAAGGGACACAGGGTCATGGCTCTTCACTGTCTTGCTTTCCCACCTTCTTTTTGTCTTGTGCCCACAGGGGAAATATTTCTCAACTCTATAACCTCCTAAAAATGACAGCAGGTTCAGGACTGCCTGTCTGCCAGGGCACTCCCCTGAGAACCCATGGCCAGTTTCTCCCAGTCTTTTTGAAATCCACAATCATTTTAAGATTGAATCATTCCAGGGGCACTGAAGCCAGACTCGTTGCAGTTCAGCTGTTACTAGGTGCTTATAGGATAAGAGATAAAAGCAACAAAATTAAATGCTAATAGATTAGTATGAGCAAACATATCAGACTCACAGTGATAGTAAAAGTTGCAGCTCCGATTATATCATCACTGGAAACCTTTAAAAAATAAAGACACTAAAAGGTGCTTAGTTTTCCATGGATCAAGTTATGAGATCGTTAACTTTGCTTCCTGCTTCTCATTCACTATTAGAGAAATATCATCATTATCATGATCAACATCATCATCAGTTTTGATTTATCTGAATAGCCTACTGCAATGGACCTCTAGGAACATTTACATATCCAATTACAAGATGATTATTCATAGCCTTTAAACTGACTCCCACATAAAAATGCCTAACTTAGGGCTTCCCTGGTGGCGCAGTGGTTGCGCGTCCGCCTGCCGATGCAGGGGAACCGGGTTCGCGCGCCGGTCTGGGAAGATCCCACATGCCGCAGAGCGGCTGGGCCCGTGAGCCATGGCCGCTGGGCCTGCGCGTCCGGAGCCTGTGCTCCGCAACGGGAGAGGCCACAGCAGAGGGAGGCCCGCATACCACAAAAAAAAAAAAAAAAAAAAAAAAAAAAAAAAGCCTAACCTAGCTGAAAGTTCTTAATAATAATACTTTACCCTTGTATAATGCTCTTAAAGTTTCAAAAGACTTTCATATCCATTTTTAAAATTTGAGCCTCCATACAACCAGTTTGATAAGTAGATCCCAGGTATTATTATCTCCCATTTACAGATGAGGATTTAGAAGTTCTATTAATGACTTATCTGAAGTCAGTCAAGCAGTTGGTCTTAGAACTTAGACTGCATCCTAGGTATTATTCCCTGGGCTCAGTGAGATAACACAGTCTCTCTTTCCTCGGTTTGTGGAAGCCAGTATCTTTGGATTGCAGTGAAAATAATCTCAAAGTCATAACTTCACTTCTGAAAATGTGGAATATGTTGTTCTTTGTCATTTATGCTTTGAGGTCATTAAAAAGCCTTGGTGTGTGTGTGGGGGATGGGGGAGTTCCAGACACATCAGGAGGCTCGAGTTTACTAACGTTGATTCCTAGTAGTGTTACTTTGGAAAGAATACCTTGAAAATAAGCCAGCTTCAGTGGCAGGCTTGGCACTCTGCTGAGTTTTCCCTCATAGAGAATACATTTGGTCATTACTACCTCGTGGACCCTTTATTTTCTTTGTATGTGCTATTGACTGAATGTTTGTGTTCCATCCCCTACCTCTGCCCCAATTCATGTGTTGAAACCTACTCCCCAATGTAATGATATTTGGAGGTGGGGTCTTTGGGATGAGATTAGGTCATGAGAGTGGAACCATCACAAATAGTATTAGTGCCCTTATAAAGAGGCTCCAAAGAGCTTCCTTCTCCTTCTGCCATGTGAGGTTACAGCCAGAAGACAACCATCCATGAACCATGAAGCCCTCACCAGATACCAAATCTGCCTGCACATTCATCTTGGACTTCGCAGCCTCCAGAACTGTGAACAATAAATTTCTGTTGTTTATAAGCTCCCCAGTCTATGGCATTTTATTATAGCAACCTGAATGGACTAAGACAGTAGGTATGTGATTAAAAATATTTTTTAGAATAGTCATTGTGGTTATCTCCCCAGTATCCATTCCATTTACTCTTACTAACAACTTTTCATTCAGGTAGCCAAATCTTCTTAGCCTGAAGCCATGTATTTTGGGAGCCCTGGTTTGTGTCTGTTATTCTAGAATAATTATGATTATATTCTTTAGCACTCTCTAAAGTACCTTGGTTTGGGCAACAAATTAGTCATCCTAATTTGGGGAGATGTTAACTCAACTCCTGACTGTAGAGGTGGCGCATGTCTTATGACTCAGGTCTCAGCTAGTTCATGAAATCCTATACTCTGTTAAACATGTTGATTCAGGGATGAGCATAGGAGTGAATGTGAACCAACAAAACACAAGGAAATGTCTTCTGGGGAAAGAAAGTATATTCCTTGCTTCTTTAGATAGTTCTGGATCAAATATCTGTGGATTAAACTAAAAAGCACGTAGCTTGGAGAATTGCTGGTAGTTATTTTGTACCTAAAAGCAGGATCCAAGTGGAAGGTGAAGTTGACACAATGCAAGGCAGCATTCATCAGGACAGGCTAGGTTATGCTGCAGTAACAAACAACTCCCAAATCTTCATTGCTTAACAAAATAAAGTTTTTTTCTCACACTAGGTGTCCAGTGAGTGTTGGCAGGGCCTTTGTTCCAAAGAGTCATTCAGAGACTTGGGCTTACAGAGGCTCCACCATGTAATGATGCTGCCGTCATAGGTTTCAGACTTCACTGAGGCAGGGAAGGGAGCATTGCTGTAATTGCTTTGGCCTGAAAGTGGCAGAACCCGCTGTCTAAAACAGTGCTGTCTAATAGAAACATAATATGAGCCACATGTATAATTATTTTGACTAAGTTTATTGTTATTGTTGTTGTTATTACCAAATTTGAAAGTAATGTTTGTTTGCTAAGATTTCTTTGCTTGCTGTCTCTTTTGTTTTAAACTAGCATATAATTTACATACAGCAAATTTACCCTTTCAGTGTATAGTTCTTTAAGTTTTGACAAACACATACAGTCATGTACTTACCACTGCAAGCAAGTTTTAGAACAGTTTCGTCTCTCCCCAGAATTACTCTATGCCCTTTGTAGTCAAACTCTCCTTCTCCCCTCAGCTCCTGGCAACCATTGCTCTGTTTTCTGACAGTATGGTTTTGCTTCTCCAGGATGTCACGTAAATACAATCAGAGTATATGAGCTTTTTGAGTCTGGATTCTTTCACTTAGCATAATGCAGTTGAGATTCCTGTATGCTGTGGTCTGTATCAGTAGTTTGTTCCTTTTTGTTGTTGAATAGTATTCTATTGTATGGATGTACCTCAGTTTGTTTATCCACTTCTCAGTTGAGGGACATTTGGATTGTTTCCAATTTTTGGTGGCTAATAAAGCCAATAAAAATATTCACGTACAGGTTTTTGTGTGAACACAGGTTTTCATTTTCCCTAAGTATTCCCTCTAAATACTTAGAGGAGTAGGATGGCTAGGTCATATGGTAACTTCATGTTTAACTTTATAAGAAACTTCCAAACTGTTTTCCAAAGTGTCTGCATAACTTTGCATTTAACACCAGAAATACATGTGAGAGTGCCAGTTCTTCTACATCCTTGCCAGTGCTTGATATTATGTGGTTTTTTTTTCTCAACCATCCTCGTAGATTAGATCTCATTCTCATATCTCATCTTATAGATTAGCAGATATATGTAAACCTGATTTTCTAGAAGCTACATTTTAAAAAGTAAAAAGAAACAGGTAAAGTTAGTTTTAATAATATATTTTATTTAAAAGAATATATTCAAGCAATTATCATTTTAACATATAGTTAATATGAAAAATTAATGAGATATTTTACATTCTTTTTTGTGTGTACTAAGTCTTTGACATCTGATATATACTTTATACTTTCAGCACGTCTCAATTTGGACTAGCCACCTTTCAAGAGATCGATAACCACATGTGGATGGTGGCTGCTGTATTGGACAGTGCAGGTCTAGACCTAGTTCATGGCCCCTCCTAACTGTGAGTGGGCTGGGAAAATGTGATAGTCCATGTATCTAGGAAATGATGGTGAGCACTAGTAATGTCTATCACAAAGGCAGAGCAGAGAAAAGGAAATAATTCAGGTCCTTTATGACATCATTAAAGTACTAAATTGGACCCAATCTGAAGGTCTTCTAAGGACAGTCTTAGTTTCTAGCTATGACAGACAGTAAATGCCATACACGTAGTTTAAGCCAGTTTGAATTAGCTAATTCTGTTATTTGAAAATTTCTCCAATATAATTTTGCATCGTGCACTTAAATATGTGTTCCATATAGAAGAATGAGAAAATACAGTTTAGCTAAAAAGAGAAATTAAAACTCGCTTGAATTCTCAGAGATAGTATTTTGGTGTATATTCTTTGAGATACATGTGTATGAATATGTGTGTATAAATGCATGAATGTACATGTGTACAAGCAAAACCATTGGAACATTATATTATTTTCTTATGAGCTATGTTTTTCACCCAATAATATTTTAAAAACATCTTTCCATGTCAATAAATATACATTAAGGATATTTTAAATCTCTGTATAATATTGCAGTTTATGGAGGAATCATAATTCACTCAACACATTCTGTATTATAGGTTGTACCGAGTATTTCACTGTTTAAATTGAGGCAGGGGCAGAAGTGGTGTATTTTAGAATACCTCCTTATCTGAAGCAAAAAGCAAAGCGTCTTTGGAAATCCTGTTTCCTTTTTCTCTCACCTCTTCTTTTTATACCTGGCCTCCTCTCAGGGACTTACTATTTTGCTCAGTCCATTCTTTCAACAAACGTTTAATAAGCACCTACTATGTGCTTCAGCTACAAAGGAGACAATCTCTGTCCCTGAGACCGCCACAGCCCAGGAAAGACTTGCACAACCCCTGGGTCTTGTGAATACTTAAAGATCAGCGCTAGGTTGTCAGACGTTTCCTTTTGCTTGGGCTAATTGTAACAGTTACAGTATCTGCCGGTTACAATTTATCGAGTTATTCTGAAAAGTGAATTGTTCCAACTAGCGCTAGTGCAGAGCAGAACGTCCGCTGGATTATGGTGATGGGACTGGAAATAAATTGGGCCCCTGCTGTTTCACAGCTCGGAGTTCAATGCTTGGACAAACTCCCCTCTGACAGGCTAGCCCATCTGAGGTCAACTGAGAGACCCAGGACGTCTCTTCTCTGGGCCACTCATAATCCAGGCAGCATCTTTCTGATGCAACTATTCTCATAAAATAATTAACCCTAGACCAGCTATTTTTATTTGGTCCTATAAAAAAATAGCTGCCGGCACTCAGTCCTGACCAGGAATCAAGACCTCCACTCTTCAAGGGCATGCCCCAGTGTGCTCTGCCCTGACATTTACTTCCCAGTCTTTGGCATTTGGGGGCGCTGCTGGAGGCACCGCGCAAAGGCTGCGTAGTGTTCCACTGACAGCCTCTCTCAGGGAGAGGGAAAGGTGCATTCGCGGTGGGAGGCCTCGCCTAGGACACACACACCGAGATCCTCCCAGGCTGCTGGTAAACCCACGATGCGACGACCTGGTGGTCTCAGAGCGAGGAAGATGGATCAGATCTGCCTCACTCTCTTAGTGCGGCCGGAGTGGCGGGGTGTGTGTGGGGGCAGTAGCGCTGGGGTCTTGAATGTGGGCATACCCCCTCCCAAGTGAGGGCTGTGGATCCGGTTCGCGGGCCCCTAGGCTGTGCAGGAGCCAGGACCACGCCGTCTTCCCCTCCAGCCCTCCCTGGTGTGACCACTTTTGATGCCGCCCCAGACAAAGGCAATCCGAACTCCAGCAGAAAGAATAAGGGGATCAGGTTGCTCTCTCGGCCTCCGCTCACTCCCCCCTCCTCGCTTCTCCCCTTTCCACGTGACACTCTGGAATCTTTTGCAAAAGCTCCGAGTCTCTGGGTCCATTTTCACACCGAGCAAAGGAGAGAGGAAGGGGGGTGGGGGGAGGCGGAGGAAGGCGGAGCGTGTGTCCTTTAAACGCGGGGTTCCAGAGGGGGCTCTTATTTTGTGCGTTTCCGGGCTCTCCGGTCGAGTGGCTCTAGTTCGGAAGTCCTTTCCAGGCTCTCTAGCATTTTCCTCGCTGCATTTAAAACCATGGCTCCTCCTCCGCTCCCGTAATCACACCTCGACCCAGCAGACCGGCTCGGGGCGCACGGGGCGGAGGTGGCTGCTGGCGCCGAGCGAGCCGCGCCCCGCAGCGCTCCTCGCCCGGGCCAGCGGCGGGGGCGGGAAAGTAGCGGCGGGGTCCCCGGCGCTGCCGCCCCCGGCTTTCCTCCGAAGCTTTCGCGGAGTCTGCGGCAGGGAGCGCAGCCCGCGGCGGCGGCGTGCGGCTGCAGCGCCGGCGAGTCCCACGAGCTGCCCGCAGCGCAGCACGAAGTTTCCCGCGAGCCGCCCCGGGTGGCTGAGGTGCGCAGAGCCGGGTGGCCCAGCCCAGAAGGAGGAGTGGGTGTGTCTTTTGGGGCTCCTGGCGACCCCCTCGGCCGACGCTGCGAGTGTCAAGCGAACTTTAGAAAGCTGCTGCCGAGGAACCTGCGCCGGGATCTCCACGGTTGGGGACCCGGGAGCGGGCGGGTCCGGCCTGCGGGAAATGCTGGGAGATCCAATCGGCTGGTGACGGGCAACTTTCCGGCGAGCCTTGGCCGCGGGTCACTGCGCGCTGCCTCCTCTTTTATTCTCCCGAGCTCAGCCGACGTTGGCGCCCTTCTCTGCTGGAGAGCTAGGCGCGCTCTCCGCCCGGCAGTGAGTGACTTGAATCCCTCCCCCTCCCCATCCCCCCCGCCACGAGAGTGTCGCTCTCGCCCGTCCATCGCCTCATTTCCCCGGAGGTGACCGCCCGCCGCCCGTCGCACCCCGCTCTCGGGGCGCCCAGCCCGGGGCGCCGAAGGCTGCGTTTTGGCCGAGAACTGGTTCTTGGATGCTGAAGGCTGGGCTTGTCCAGCGTGGGTGCAGAGGCGGCAATGAGTGTCTTCAAAGTGTGGCTCGGGGTGGCCCTAGCATTGGCGGAATTTGCAGTATTGCCTCATCATTCTGAAGGTGAGAGAGCGGTCCCGTGCGTGTGTGTGTGTGTGTGTGTGTGTGTGTGTGTGAGATCGTGCTTTTTAAAAAGCTCAGCGGGTGTATGGCGTTGTGGGTCAGATGGAAGTTTTTGGGGGATGGGTGGGTGGGTGGCCTTGGAACTAGAGGAGGCTTTTTGTGAGAAGATTCCAACTCCTGATTGTTTTGTATGCAGATCACAAGCCCCACTGCCTCCTCCCTCTCTGCCCTGAGTGCATTTGGGTGGGTGGGTGGGTGGCCGACAGAGGTGCCATCTCTGAAATTGGATTCTCTTTCTTCCCACTTCCCCGGTGCCCCCGAATGAAAGCATCTACATGGAGCGTAGGTGAGGAGTGAACAATTGCAATTACCTGTGTAAAAATACTTATGCTCCTATGAAAAATAAAATCCGGCCCCTTAAAACCCCCTTCTCGCCCTCCCTCCTTCCCCCAATGAGTCTACCCGTAAAGTCCAATTAAGATTTTATAAGGTGGTTATAAGAGCGTGTTCTGGAAGTAGACAATTCAATCGCACTACAAGAAACCTCCCCAGTACAGAGAGGCACGAGCCTGCCTCTTCCTCAGAAAAGAAGTGGTTAAATAAGAGTTTAGCTCCGTTCTCTGACTTCGCCCCCTGCCTCCCAGTTTTCTTCCGAGGCTCCAACCTACGTGTAAAACCCTGGAGCTGGGGGTGAGAAAGAAGGAGACTGTGGGAGTTGTCGCCATGATAGCAAGAGCAGTGTGAGCTCAGGCAAATAAAGGAATCGATAAGGAAACCAAGAGTCTGGGGGTCCTGGGATGGCGGGCCCGGGGACGCGAGGCGGCGTGAGCTCCCACCTGCCCAGAGTCGCGAGGAAAGTCGCCTAGTGGGTGCTTAGGGAGGGGGAAGGGAGCCGGCGGGCCGAGGAAGACGGCTTAATCTACCGCGCGGGGCTCTCGGCTTCCCCTCCCGGCTCCGTTCGTTATTCATCCAGCTGCGGGGAGAAGAGTTCACCTGCCCCGCGGCAAATCAGAGCCGCAGGCGCGGCCGTCGCGGGCGCGGGGCGGGGCGCCTTCTCCGCTCGGGTGCGGACCCGGGCGTGGCACGGGGTCAGCGGCAGCCCCCGAGGAGGACACAGCCCTGCTCGGATCCACCTGCAGCCACCTGAGCAGCGGCCTTTTCCTAGCTGGCTTCCCGGGAGAAAGTGGCGGTGGCTTTGGAAACGCACGGCAGTGGGGACTTTCCCGTGGGTGGAGAGACCGCCACAGCCCGAGGAATTCTGTCAAGTGTGTATCATCCCCGGGAAGAGCAGGTCTGGGGCCTGTGCAGCCTTTTTCAAACGGCATAACCTGTAGAACCGTGTCTTTATTTTGTGTGCGTGTGTATGCAAACTTAAAAGACAATAAAACGTATAGGGCTTAATTGTAGTAAAGCACATGGGAGAGTCAACCTAGGCCACCCAAATGTGAATTTGAGACAGAAAAATTACGTTTGCACTTGGTGGTGGCAGTTTCCTATTTAGGATCCTGTCCCAGCAACGCGGAAAACGTGCTGTCTGTCCCCGATAGCTCACCAGGGGGCAGTTGGAATGATGTAAGAGATTTGCTTTTCAGAAGCAAATCTCTTGAAATTACAAAAGCCATTATTACTAAGGGCCTGCAGGGTTCGCTCTTTGGAAGAGTGGTTGACAAAAAGGGCAAAGTTTAAAAACGTCCAAAGTCTTCTGATGGGGGAGGAGCGTAGGGCATGAGGGGCGCTCTTCCTCCAAAGATTCTTTGGAAACTTTGCTTCTTACTCTTTCATCCCACCTTCAGAACCTTCTAGAATCATCCCACAACTTGGATTCTTAGATATCTGAGAGTTTCCATCCAAGTCATAATGATGCTTACCTAATAATGAATGAATGAATGAATGAATATGGACATTTACTGAGCACTGTACTATTTGCCTGGCACTATGCTAAGCACTTTACATACTTTATCTCATTAAATTAATTAAATGATAACAGTCCCACAGCCAAAAAATCAGCTGTCATCTGATGAGTCCTTTGATTTGGTTCTGTCAGGGTTTTCTTTTTCTCTTAAAAATAAGAACATTGAGGTCAAGAATGGAGAGCTTAAGGATATTAGAGATTTCCTCAAGTTTTTATTATTAACCTTGGCAATGATTTTTAAAAATGGAAAAGAAGAATTCACACGTGTGGGTCTCTTGATGCGACCTACTCTGTGATACTGTTGCTGTCCGGGCCATGGCAGAATTTGTTGTTTTCTTCTCAATGCTCAGAGAGCATGTCATATATGTTTCTGGTAC
The DNA here is from genome assembly GCF_002837175.3 of Physeter macrocephalus. NCBI lineage: Eukaryota > Metazoa > Chordata > Mammalia > Artiodactyla > Physeteridae > Physeter > Physeter macrocephalus. Next base: position 68,381,444 of record NC_041220.1, read on the forward strand.
ACCAGTTAATAATTCTATAATTTTAGTTGATAAAGATACAATCTTTCTCACTTAACTGTGTGCTCGCGGAGGGCTTAGGATGGCTCCTTGTTATTATACTTCCAACCCAGCTCCTGGTACACAATAGGTGCTAAAAAATTTTGGTCAGGTGAATGAGTATTGCCAAATCACATTTCAAATTAAGCTTAGACTGCTGCTGTGTGACCTTGAATGAACCACCTAACTTCTTTGGGCTGTGGTCTGTTATTCACCAAATGCAGAAGTTGGCTAGGTGATAGCTCTAAAATACTTCTGCTAATCATCCAGCATAGAAAAAAAAAAAAACGATCAGTATTTGCTGCCTTATTTTTGGTCAGTTGCATCTTTCTAGTTCTGAATTTTATTTTAATTATTAAAAGAAAAATGAAGGTTTACAAGCAGGTTATTGGCAATGTTATTTTACATTTTCTTATATCGCGAAGCTGACAAACTACTGTGATTTGAGAACTTAATAAAATCAACAAGTCACAGAGAAACTTCTAGCAAACGTGGCTGCTTTCTGAATCAGATGTGTTTCTGGAGAAGTGCATCTTAAGTTGTGTCGACCCGTGGAAATCCTGTGAAGTTACACTAGATAGAACATGTTGGCTGTGGATAAAGAGTCTTGAATTGGTTAAGAGAACCGAGTTCTATCTATGTCCATCACTCCCCATGTGACTTTAGCCCAGCTTACAATCTTCCAGTCTTTTTCCTTTAAATGCCATTAGCAGAATATACTGAAAAGGATCATTTGATAGACAGAGTGTTTTATTTATGGGTGGATCAGCATATTTGGTTCCACTCTTGGTAGAAGAGTTCCTTCTGTGTAGGATTCAGTGCTTAAAACTCAATGTTAAGGAAGGAAAGACATTGGATGGGAAAAAATAGCCTATCTCTTCATTCTTTCATTCCACAAATCTTTATTGATAGCTTATATATCAGGTTATTAGGTTATGTCTGGTAGGGACATACAGACATCCAAAAAAAAAAATAATACCTGCCCTCAAGGAGTTTGCATACCTGGAAATCATTAATATAGGTAAGGTAGCAGTAGGGACATGTAAACATTGGTCCTTGGTGGGTTTCCCAATATTGAATAATTGCAACTCTGCATCTTTTGGCTTTTGCAACTACCAGCTAGTGGAAATAAAGGGTGTTGTATTGTCATTGTCTCTTATTTCCATCATATTGCATTTCTGTTCTCCTCTGGGGATTGGATTCTGGGTGTTACCCTCTGCAAATAAATCCTTTAGTGAGAGCATGGTCATCTGTATTCACTGTTGTGGATTTGAGTGGTAATATTACTCAATTTTACTCAGATATGAGTAGTCATAAAATACTGTCCACCACTTGGCTCAGGACAGGAGAGGGGACTGCCACATGGCATAGTTGGAGTCGTGTGCCAAATCTTACACTAGTTCAAAAACAGTCGGCCCATTTTTGTTTTAACTACTCTATTAATTGATCTGACTCCTGGTTGACCATGATCAGGACAGGAGCTATCCTGTCAGTCCAGAAAAGGATTCTATTTTAACTGTTTCACAGTGTACAAGCCATATGCTGAATTATAGCACAAAATAAAGCTTGAACATTTAAATGCCAACTTGTGGCTGCTTGTTCCTAATGAGTCATGTTTTTGTGATACCATGCTTTCCAAATTTCTTCATACGTTATGGTCATATGTGCCACTATTTCTCTGAACAAATGGGTCTGACATTTTGTGACTTAGATTTAACTTCTCTAATTTACTCACATTATCGGGTAGGGTTTCCATAGTGAATAGTTTCAGGATGTGAGTACTGGTGCAAATTATATCTCAAATTTCCTCTGAAAACTTCAGATTTTATACAGGTGTCTCATAATAGAGTACATTCTAATGTACCAAAGGGCCTAAAAATGAATATGAAGTGACATTTGTTTAAATGAATATGAAGTGACATTTTGCCTATGTGACCTGCAAGAAAGGCGCCAACCACGGGAGGAAGGTCTCAAGATCTCAGCTTCCTTCTTGGCACTATGTGATCCCTTCACCCTGCACAACTTTATGCACTTTCTCACAGGTGTCAGAACTTAAATTACCTGCCATCTCAGCTGTATTCCATGCCCTGAAACTGGCAAAGTTCTTGGTCTCTTATTTTTCCTGTTTTCCCTTGAAGAAGGCCTGTTTCTCCTTCTAGATCTGCATCATCAGTAAGAATTCCCCTTCAGCTGGAGTTTCAAGTTCAAATAAAGCCCAAATCGAAACTTAAGGTGGAGTTGCAATCACTCCAGTGCTCCTTAAGAAAAAAAGTGATGAGTGGAGGGAGTAACTTTGTTTTCCAAAGTATATGAGTTGATCGATTAGTGAAAAGGCAGAACCAGAAGCTGCACCTAGCACCCAATGCCAACAAAGCTCCCGACTTAGTCTGCTGGTGGGTGTGAAGCTTGTGCCAGTGTGGGAGAAATATGCTTGCTTTGGAGGATTGCATCTGGCATTGGGTGGTGATGAATGTTTGATAGGACTGGGCCTCACAGTAGAATGCTTTCTTTTTTTCTACAGGGAAGCAATGAGGTTTTGGAAGCTGTGTTAATGGAGACTCATTTCCGCAGCTGCCTTTTGGGTAGAGATGTTGTGTTTTAGGAAACAGAGGCCCCCTCAGAGGCCAAGGCTTATTTCTTTTAGAATTGTACATCCTAGAGCGACCCAAATTGAGTTATTTCCCTTTTCTAATGATAGAATTTATCAGCAGTTACACATAGTTTTGACTTGAGTTTCTAGCAGATGTTTGGCTTAAGCAAGTGTGTTTGTGATGCCACACTCAATGCTGCTTTATTTTTTCATGTTACTGTGATTTTATAACATCTGTCTAAATTTCCAGAAATGGGTTTTGATATGAGTACTTGGATACATCTTAAGATACCTGATTCCTTTTGGAGCTTTGAAAGTTTACTGGCCTTTGGAGGGTAGTGCTATGGAGGAGGGTAATAAAATTACTTGAGTATGGTTTTATCTAAAGGTTAAATTTTGTTTGTTTATTCTAAAGGTTAAATTTTGTTAAATTGTACCTAAGTGATGATCTTTATGTTTAACTTTTAAATGTGAGAAGTAATTAAGTCCATTTACATAATTTAGGAATTGCATTGTGTTGATATATATTTATGTACTTATATACAATTATTTTATATATATCCATATCTACATGTCATATGATTATTTTATATATATCTATATCCATACATGTGTTTATATATACATATGTATCTCTATATATCTCTATCTATATCTTCTTTCTTATGATATACCATAGACTGAAATACTGTCATTGGAACAGAATTTCTTAAAAATAAGTCAGGAAGAATTTCCCCCCAAGATTTTATCTCAAGTTATTCTTCTTTGAATTTCAAGGGCACAAAAAGTCATTTCAGTAAATTTGCCCATGGAGATCTTTGATTCAAACCCCAAGTGTAAATAACCATCTCCTTTTCTTTGAATATTGTTCTTAATTCCATTAGTAGTAGATAAGGTAGACCAGTCCTTTCCTGAGAAGTTAACAGTACTGAGACTTCACGAATGATCTGTTGGCGTCCAAGCACTGTAGTAAAATGTGTCCTTCCCTCTTTGGACATTAAGTGTGGCACATTGTCAAGGTGTGCTCTGTCTTGGTATGTGTATGCTATTTCAGTCTGCTTTGCAGCCTGTTTCTGAGCTAGTATCTGTTAGCACACTGCCTACTTGTTTATAGGTTAAATCAACACCTGCTGTGCTGTTCAAAAATTGGTTTAGAAAAAGCATAATTTTGTGGGCTGGAAAGCTCCATGAAGGAGATGTGATCAAGTTCAAGGAAATTGATTAGACCAAATGCATCTCCTGCAGGAAACAAAAATGAGTAAAGGCATTGGCATATGAAAGCATTACCATGGGATCCTAAGTTGGCCTTTTGGGTTGGACTGGAGAATTTGTGTAAGCAAAGAGTGGCAGAGAAGCCCGGATAAGTAAATTGGGAGTGGATTAGGAAGGCTTTGCTGATTTGTCATATAGGAAAATACACCAGTGTATTTATAGCATGTCGTTATACTTACATTTATTATAAAATTCAAATAATGAGTTTTAATAATGCTTTCCCTCATGCATGTCCAAGAAATGTTGTTTTGGTTTGTGGGATTATTTCCTCAGGGGCAGAATCCTCAAGCTTTGGAAAAAGCACAGTTTGCTGATTATGATGCATGTAGATGCAATTTTAGTGTACTTTGGCCAGGGCAGTGCCTATTGGTCTATTATGCATCCCTTTTAATTCTTGTTTTGTTTTTTTCCCACAGGTGCTTGTGTCTATCAGGGTTCCTTGTTGGCGGTAGGTCATTCTTCATATATTTGGTTTATTTTTTTTGAATGTAAAATGCTTGATTGAGGTTACTGAGTGAATGAGGTGACCCTGTCATTGTAAAATGTATTTATTTTCCTTTTCAGTTTGAGGATTATCCCTCATTCTGGCACAATCATGCTCAATTACTTAATACCTTTTCCAGAGGGAATTAGTTCCATTTGGATACCCAGGTATTGGAAGAGAAGTTCAAACACCCAACACCGATTTGCATTCCATGGCTGTCTTGTGAGTTCTTTCAATCAGAGAGAAAATTAGATCCCATTCTTTTGTCAGATATGAACTAGGGCACAATTTGTTTATCTTCCAAACAATTTGTTTGCTTCTTCCTTTGAACCCCCCCTCCAAAAAAATATACAATTATTGAGTACAATATGGAGGATCCTGACTGTTGCTTGGAATTATACTTTTAAGTTTTGGTAACAAACAAATTAACATTTTATCTCTGATCCTTTGCCACGTAGAGGAGAATTGATTTTGAATTTAATGTCAGGATCGCTTGGGGGAAAAGCTGATGCAAGATTCCTGCATTTCTTTTCATTAATAATGTACTATGGCGCATAACAGTGTGTTAAAAGCCTATTGAAAAGACCGTCTACACTCCATCAACTCTAATAAGTGGTGTGACAAGTCATTCTTCACCACTTTTTTATTTTAGTTTAATAAATGCTGTAATAAAAACAAAACTCAAATGGTTGGAAAGGGTTTGCTCATTTACATCCCAACCTGCTATTGACATGTGTGATACCAATGTGTCATCTTGGATTGTCCTTGTGGTATTGAAATAGATGAGAAATATTTGAAATATCTGAGAGTCTAGATAATTGTAGATGTTCACAGTAATATTCTTGAATCTGAACTTTATGTAATATAGTTACTGCTCTGGAGATTTATGTGTTTTTTCCTTCCTAATATTTTTCTGTTAAAGAATCAGGTGAAAGCCATTTTCCACTCTCTTTCCCATTCCATGCCCTGAAAAGCCTACTCTTCCTTCTGTTTATTCTTTAATACATTTTAGGAATCATTTTAACATCAAAGTGCTATAAAGTACATCATCAGTTTTGGGGAGCTGTAGTAGATATTATAGACAAGTTAGTTGTCCATTTTAATACAAAGAAAATTGCTTATTGTATAGAGTCCTTTGTAGCTTTTCAATATCTTTTCATAGCTATTGATCTACCTGATACATACAGCAGATCAGTGAAATAGGTAGGTCATGTATTATTTTATACTCTCCCCCTTTTTAATGAAGAACCAAGGATGAGAGAGAGAGAGGTTTGCTCAAGGTAATTGACCATTAAGGGGTAGACCAGAACAAAACAACCTGTCTTCTTTCTGTTGTTCTCCTGAATCTGAAGAAAGTGGCTAGACTACCTTCTGTGTTTGACGTGGCAGCATGGTATTGTACATTTGAATACGAAAGCATCAGGTACGGGGAGAGGTCAGTTTGGTTCGATCAAGTTAAAGGAGTGGGCACTAGCACACTCCTGACCCCTCTAGTTGCCTTCTTTGCTTACCAAGACTCTGCTATGTTTGTTCCTACACCTCCTCTAGCCTGATGTACTTGTGATTGTGGTTATGTAACTCAAGCAGAAAGACAATACATTTACTACAATAATAAAGATTATTACTGAACAAATATTTACTGAGTGACAACTCTGGACCTGCTATTCTAGGCACTGGGAATGCCTCCGTGAACAAACAGGCAAAATCCTTGCCTTCCTGAAGCTCGAATTCTAATGAATAAAATATTTAGAATGTCAGATTAGTGCTAAGGAGGAAAACAGTATGGGGGTGGGGAGATAGAAAAGGCTGAATAGGGGACAAGTGTGGCCTCTTGAAATAAGGGGATAGGGAAGGGCTCCCTGAGAAAGTAAGGTGACATTTGAAGAAAGATCTGAAGGGCACTATAAGAGCTTGCCCCTTGGGGCTTCCCTGGTGGCGCAGTGGTTGAGAGTCCGCCTGCCGATGCAGGGGACACCGGTTCGTGCCCCGGTCCTGGAGGATCCCACGTGCCGCGGAGCGGCTGGGCCCGTGAGCCATGGCCGCTGAGCCTGTGCGTCCGGAGCCTGTGCTCCGCAACTGGAGAGGCCACAACAGTGAGAGGCACGCGTACCGCAAAAAAAAAAAAAAAAAAAAAAAAAAAAAAAAGAGCTTGCCCCTTGGATATCCAGGGGAAGAGAATTCCACAGGGAGGAAGAGCAAGTGTAAAGTCTGAAGTGGGAGCTTGCTTGGCCCTTTGAAGAAGTACTTGGAGGTCATTGTGGCGGGAGCACGTGCTCCAGGGGGAGGATGGCAGGAGATGAGGTCAGAGAGGTTGGCAGTGACAGAGTAGCGTGTCCTTTTATGGACTTTAGCTTGTCCTTTCCATCAGGTGGGTGAGCCATTGGAGGAGCTACAGCAGAAGAATGACAAAACCTGACTTATAGTTTAATTAAACTGCTGAAATGGGAATATGAAAAGAAATAGCATTTGTTTCTAGGGAAACTATGTTGAATACTTTAAAAAAAGACTCTATAGAGGTGAGTCACTGAAACTTTGCTGTCAAATTAAGTATGAGAGAAACAAGTATAAAAGATTGGGGGAAAAGCACAAAAGTCCAGAGAGATTCTGCATTCGGATTTATTTGCAACCTCTTGAAGTTCTCTTTCCATTTTAAGGAACTTCAGACTGGAAGTGGGGATGATGCATTGTGGCCATAGCTAATTGTATGAATAATTCATCGCTGCTCTCTCGCCACTTGGCCTGGTCTTGAAGAAAAGCACTGCACCTGCATCAATGAAATTGAATGAATGTGCATTTATGTATTTTGAATTAAAATACAAAGTTTAAGAACATTTATATACTGTCCTAGGATTCTCTGATTAAACAACTCCTTGGGTGAGAGGATTTCTATGGTAAGAGGCATCACAGCCAGGGGCTGGCTTTGAGGATAGTGGCATGGTGTCCCAGTCCCAAACCCTGTAAATTCTACCCACATGCATTTGAGAGCTGGGAGTGACTTTGGAGATCATGTAGTCCAAACTCTCCATTTTGTAGGTGGGGAAAGTGAGGCAGGGATTGAAGTTCTTGTGCTTCCCTCATTACTCAGGTGAGTAACCAGAAGCGGAAAGTGGGTCTGGTTGAAAATGGCAAAGCACCAGCTTCACCCAGAATTCCATGAAACATACCAAGCAAATGAGAACACAGATCTAGGCTCTGGCTGCTAGTTGCTAACTCTCAACCTGTCTCTTGAGGATTCCTTCCACTGATACCTTTTCCATATCATCACTTGTTGCCTGGGAAGCTGCCAGATAGAGTGGTTCATTCAGGGCCTCTGTAGTCTGACAGACCTTTAAAAAAATTTTTTTTAATTGAAGTATAGTTGATTTACAAGGTTGTGTTATATAGCACAACTATATAGCTAGGTGTATAGCAAAGTGATTCCATTATACATATATATATATGTATATATATATATATATATATATATTCTTTTTCAGATACTTTTCCATTATAGGTTAATACAAGATATTGAATATAGTTCCCTATGCTATACAGTAGTTCCTTGTTGTTGATCTATTTTATATATAGTAGTGTGTATCTGTTAATCCCAAACTCCTAGTTTATCCCTCCCCCTTTGGTAACCATAAGTTTGTTTTATATGTCTGAGTCTATTTCTGCTTTATAAATAAGTTCATTTGCATCATTTTTTTAGATTCCACATATAAGTGATACCCTATGATACTTATCTTTCTCTGTCTGACTTACTTCGCTTAGTATAATAACCTCTAGATCCATCCATGTTGCTGCAAATGCCATTATTTCATTCTTTTTTTATGGCTGAGTAGTAGTCCATTGTGTATATGTACCACATCTTTTTTATCCATTCCTCTGTCGGTGGACATTTAGGTTGCGTCCATGTCTTGGCTATCGTAAACAGTGCTGCTATGAACACTGGGGTGCATGTATCTTTTCATATTAGGGTTTTTGCCGACAGACCTTGTTCTGATTCTTCCTCATCTGCTACAAACCAGCTCTGTGACCAAGTTACATAACCTTCCTGAATCTCTATCGCCTCCTATGTGAAATGGGGATAAATAGAGCCTCTCCTGAAGGGTTTTTGTAGAGTAAAGGAGGTAATGTGGGGAAGACACCCAGACGCAGTACCTGGTATGTACTTTTCTGCAATAACAAAATTCCTCTTTACCAGCCAAGGAGGACAAGAGGAAGGAACTGTTATTCGGCACCTGCTATATATTTCATACTCTCAACAATCCCAGGAAATAGGCGTTGTCTTTACGGATCAGGAATCTGAGGCTAAGAAACTCTAAGTCACTTGTTCAAAAATCACACGGCTCGTCAGTGCTAGAGGAAGAGGGCTTTGCAACCTAGGTCTGACTTTAAAGCCATTCCACCCAGCATGCCGTTTCTCACAGCCAAGCCAGTCTGCTTGTTGTCTCTGAACACAGCTAGCTCATTTTACCATCAGCCCTATGTGCCCACCCCCTCCCTGCTGCACCTGTCACGCAGTTGTCTCTGCCAGCCTCTGTCCTGACCTCCTGCAAAAGCCAGCTGTCCCTGGCTCACCCCTTCCCATTTAGCTGAGGCTCTCCCACACTAGCGTGCGCTAAATTCACCACACGAAGCAAGGAAGGTTTAGGGGTTGTTCCATCTTAACATATAGTACGTGCTATATTATATATATGTACCCACACAAATCCCCAGCAATGTGCTGTGTTTCCCAACTTCTGACACCTCTGTGGACTCATGGAGACACTCTGGAGTCATTGGGTTCTAAGCCCCATGTAGCCGTCTCTCAGTTATGTACTGACTTTGTCTATCTCTCTTCTTTCTTTAACACTGTCTTCCCTCCTTTCTCTTCTTTCTATTCCTCAGGTCAGAAAATACCCAGGAAGGTCCCCTACCTTTAGAAACACTGCATAGTCTATTTTGGGGTGTGTTTCTTCCTCCACAATATCGCTGCACCCCTGGGCTCTCAGGACTTTCTCCAAAGTCAGCCACAGTGGAAGAGAGAGTGACTGCATTAAATCAGGAGTCCCTCAGAGGGAAGCTACCTGCTTAATATGTTTAACTGTGACAGGAGCGTCAAGTGTGAGGAGGAAAACAGATTTTTTATTTCAAAGTTTTCACCTATCTCCTGTTCTTTTCTATCAATATTGAGTAAAAAGAATTTCACTTTCCTTTGGCCTCACCACAAGCAAACATCTCCTTTATAGGTTCTTCCTGGGGGTGGATGGTTGGACTCTTCAGTTTTTATATTTGTAAAATGGAGATGATTTACATCACAGGGTTGTTGTGAAGGTTAAAAGAGATCAGCAGGAAGCGCTTAGCTTGAGACCTACCATACAGGTTAGCTGCTATTACTGTTGCTGTAAAGCAGTTACACTTAGCAAAGGTGGACACAGCCTCTCTTCTTCCCCAGATCAAAAGTGTTGGGTATTGGGATTTTCCTACTTGGAATACTTTTCCTCACAAATGCTGACAAAGTGCATCACGAGGCACTAACTTTTAGCACATTTGAAAGGAAGAAAAAGTTTTCAAGAAGAATTAAAATTGTGGAGTGTTTACTAGATACAGTATAACACAGTGGAAAGATCCAGGCTCTGGAGTTTAAATCTGGTTCTGCTACATACTTGCTGTGTGGCCTCAGATATGATACTTTAAACAGCCGAGTCTCAATTTCATTGTCTATATGATAATATACCTCATAGGATTGGTGCGAGGATTACCTGAGAGCATGCTTGTGAAAGAACCCAGAACTGTGCTTGGCAAGGAAGAGACACTCATATCGCTAGGTGGCAACGACCTGTCGGGGTGGAAATGACTGCGTGGTAGAAGCCAGGGTGTCTTGGTTCGGGTTTTGGCTCTGTAATTACTAGCTGTGTAGTACTGAGTAAGTCACTTGAATGAAATGAGGTCTCAGTTTCTAAATTCGTAAAATGAGAGAGTTAGGTTAGATCCTCTCCAAGATTCCTTAGCCCAGGGCCATCCAATGGAACGCTCTGTGCTGATGGAAATGTTCCAGAGCTGCATGGTTCTGTATGGTGGCCACAAACCACATGTGGCTGTTGAGCACTTGAAGTGTGGCGAGTGACACTGAGGAACTAGATTTTAAATTTTGCTTAATGTTAATTACAATTTATAGCCTCACGTGGGTCGAGGCTACTGTATCGGATTGTGCAGCTTTAGAACTTTAAAATTCTTAACTTACTCTAGTACTTAAGCTTGAATTTTAGTCTCATGGATGGGTCTCACCCTGGGCGAAGGTTCACTGTTGTGTTGTGAGCAGTTTGAGGAAGGTCACAAAAAATGTGTTAGAGCACCTGAGTTTGCTATTTGTTTGTTTGTTTATGTAATATTGTTTTATACATATATGTATGTAACTATTACAACAGTACTCTTCCCATATTGCTCGATACGTTTTCTTGAATAAAAGAAAGGGGGTGGAGTCACAGCTGAGCCCTCACCTGCAATCAATCCTACATATTCTACTAAATTTTTTCCCAGCTTTATTGAGATATAATTGATACATAAAAATTGTATACATTTAAGACGTACAACCTCATGATTTGGTATGTGTATACATTGTGAAATAATCACCGTCAAGCTAATAAACATATCCATCAACTCAGTCACTCCTTTCTCGCTTCCTCCCTCCCTCCCTTCCTTCCTTCCATAGTGAGAACACTTAAGATCTACCCTCTTAGCAACTTTCAAGCATATAATACAGTATTGTTAATTATAGTCGCATTGTTATACATTAGATCTCCAGAACTTGTTCATCTTGCATAAGTGAAACCTTGTACCCCTTGACTAAACTCTTCCCCTTTTCTCTTCCCCACACCCCCAGCCAGCCATTCTTCTTTCTGCTCTATGAGGGTAACTATTTTAGATTCCACATGTAAGTGAGATCATGCCGTATTTGTCTTTCTGCATCTGGCTTATTTCACTTAGCATAATGTCCTTCAGGTGCACTTATGTTGCTGCAAACGGCAGGATTTCATTCTTCTTTTTTTTTTTTTTTTTTTGGTGCTACGCGGGCCTCTCACTGTTGTGGCCTCTCCCGTTGCGGAGCACAGGCTCCGGACGCGCAGGCTCAGCGGCCATGGCTCACGGGCCCAGCCGCTCCGCGGCATGTGGGATCTTCCTGGACCAGGGCATGAACCTGCGTCCCCTGCATCAGCAGGCGGATTCTCAACCACTGCGCCACCAGGGAAGCCCTCATTATTCTTTAAGGCTGAGTAATATTCCATTATCTGTATCACATTTTCTTTATCCTTCTTCTGTTGATGGGTTTTTGGGTTGTTTCCACATCTTGGTTATTGGGAATAATGCTGAGAGGAACATGGGAATGCAGATATCTCTTCAAGATCCTGATTTCATTTTTTTTTGGACTTATGCCCAGAAGTGGGATTTCTGGGTCATAAAGTAGTTCTATTTTTAATTTTTTTGAGGCACCTCCATGCTGTTTTCCATAATGGTTACACTAATTTACATTTTCACCAACGGTGTACAAGAGTTCCCTTTCTCCACATCCTTTCCAATACTTGTTATCTTTTGTCTTTTTGTAATAGCCAGCTTAACAGGTTTGAGGTAATATTTCATTGTGGTTTTAATTTACTTCTATTAAAGATTTTACAAAATATTTTTGGTGTTTTGTCAAAGTCTGATATACTCGTGGGAGTGTTATCCACGGTATACTGTGGTGGGAAAAATTGAGAACTTCTGGTCTAATCTGTAAGCCTTGTTGATTAGGGTTAAGGAGGATTAAAGAAGGCAAGTAGAGCTCTTCAGTGCTAGCGTCCTTTTAAAACTTTGATGTGTATAGCATTATTTTATTTGAAACTGTAACACAAAAGATGTAGCCCATAGAAATGAAAATGTCTCAGACTTGTGTTTGTGCTCAAGATATTTTATGGAGAAGAGAAATGAAGAGAATTTGGAGGCTTTCCCTATTAAGTGCTCAAAGCCCCCCCAAACACTTAGTAAATCTTGGTCAGCGACTGCTATTAAACACCCTGAACTTCTCAGCAGTGGGGGGAATGCTTGGCATCTTGTGGATATACTCAGAAGGGAAACAATAAAGTCAGCCATTCCTAAATTTCCCTTCAGAGTACTATTGGGTATTGTAGGATATCACTGTTCTTCATTATAGTTTAACAAGAATTCATCATTTTTTCAGCCTCTTCATTTATTTTTAAATACTGAGTAATATGCCTTTAATTGGGAGAGACTACTCTTTATTAAAATATAATTATTCTGGGGTAAAAACATTTTTTTTTACAGAAAATCAGCACATCATCACTCTGCTAGGTGCTGGAATAAAAATGAGCTTCCTTTAACTAGAGATATTCAAGTGGAGACTGGAAAGTCTGTATCATAAATGAGATAGTGGTGGCTTGGTCTAGATGACTTCCAAAGCCTTTCTAACCTGGGTTCTGACTTGCGTGAACTGAAGATTAGAGCTGTGTGTTTCTGCCTTATGGAAGCCCTTGTGGCAGGGGTGGAGTGGTGGTAAGAAAACCTCCTGACCCCAGAGGTGTACAATGAAGGGTTTCTCCCCTGCGTTCCTTCAAATGGACTGATTTTGTGTCCTTGGGTACCAGGCAGTGAGAATTGGGCTCTAGGTGCCTCAGATGATTCTTTTTTTCTTTACTGGGTTTTTATAAATCATCCACCATAATCAGATGTGGTAGTTTCCTCTTTGGAAATTCATATCTTCTGAGCATAGTTGTGTGAGAGGAATAGTACAAGAGATTTTGTGCTTCTATTGATTAATAATCCATATGCATTTTCATTCTTGTTCATATTCTTGTGGTAGGAACAGATGTTTTAAGTTAACAAACACATTTCTTATGCTTTGTTTTGAATTTAGAAGATGCAGCTGAGCTTGGCAGCCATATTACTTTGTTCAAAAGATGGTAGCATGAGGGGCTTCCCTGGGCTTCCCTCCCTGGGCTTCTCTCGCTGGGCTTCCCTCACTGGGCTTTCCTGGTGGCACAGTGGTTGAGAGTCCGCCTGCCGATGCGGGGGACACGGGTTCGTGTCCCGGTCCGGGAAGATCCCACATGCCGCGGAGCGGCTGGGCCCGTGAGCCATGGCCGCTGAGCGTGCGTGTCCGGAGCCTGTGCTCCGCAATGGCAGAGGCCACAACAGTGAGAGGTCTGCGTACCCCCCAAAAAAAAAAAAAAAAAAAAGAAGATGGTAGCATGATCATATATTTCAATTTTCTGGTCAGACCATACATTCCCCACACTTTTTTTTTTTTTTAAAGTTTGTGTCATTTTTGCTCCAATTGCTTTACAACCTAGTACCTCATTTTGTTTTTTTTCTTCATTTGTCTGTTTATAACTACAAAAATGTACATATACATGTTTATTTTATACATTGTACATTTATATATGCATATATATATATATCTCCTAGAAAAGAACTGTCACTCATTTATAACACCTTATGGTGTTATCTCATTTTAGTTACTTTTTAAAGCCCTCTGCTTACTAAGGGAAAAGATGATGTATAAATATCAAATGACAATTGTGAGTTAAGCAAGCTTATGTTTTCTTGGAGTTTGAGTGGCAAATGTCTAAAGAAAATTTGGCTTTGAAATTCTCATATGGATGGCATTCTGCTTGTGTGACAAAAAGGGACACAAATATAAAATCTGCACAAAATAGTTTTTAAAAATCTGAGCAGTTTTATGTAAAATAAGTACATATCCTCTGGTATGCCAGCTAAATTCTTTTTAGCAATGATTTCTTAGTTTCCCTGAGTTTATAAACTAAATGGAAGGAAGAAGAAAAGGGAAAAGCTTTCACAGTAAGAAACAGTTTATTGTTAGTACCCAGGAGATGCTTGAGTTTGGGCCATGACCTGTGAGTTCTTTCCTGACAGCTCCCAAGATTGGTTATTTATTAAATTTATGTCATTCCTTTCTTCCAAAGGCAAATTGAATGGGTGTGGGATGGGCTGGGGAGAGGAGGGTGTCTACATGGGAGAGCAGATTTCATAGTTCCTTGTACCTTACATTCTTGAAATGGTTTTGTAATCGTGAGTAGGAGAGAATTATTAACAGAGATACTTATTCTTTGGTGCTCTTACTGTACTTAGTTTCCCTCTAATCCAGAGGGAACTTGGTCTAAGAGTTGAGAGAACAGAAACAAAAGAAACTCTAACCTGAAATTAGTGGCTTAGAAGAACCCTCTCCCTCTCAGATTTGCTGTTGGTATATGTAGTAATAGTGGTCGACCTGGATTGTAGATATTTATTGATCAACTTTCATGTGCTAAAAGATATGAGTTACAGACCCTGGGGTGCCTACCCAACAGCCCCCTTTCTCCTTTTCTCTGCTGGCAAAGTCCTAATTTTTTCTTCCAGTTACCACCCCTTCCCCACATGACTTGTGTAACTCCTAGCTGCAAGCTAGTTAGGAAGTTTATATTCCCTTGCCAGGATTGGCTTAGGAGTGAGTATATGACCTAGTTGTGGCCAATGAGTTATGCAGGGAAGTTTTGGGTGCTTGAAAGAACCCTATAAAGACCACCTCTTTCCCTCCAGTTTTGAAACAAAGAACAAATATAGAAGTAAAAATCACCTTTTAAGTTTTTTAATCAGTGAAGCTAATGTGGAGGATATAGCTTTAATTCTCTTAGCCAGATAGGCTTACTGATTCTGAACCTACACCATCCAGCCGACTAGGCTTCACAGACAGAGATTTACAGAGGCAGCTTTCCCATGCAGAAGGGCCGCTCAGGTGAGAATTATTGCTTGAAGAAGCAAAGGAAAACTTATGCTCTTGGTTGAAAGGCTTGCTTCCTAGAAGAGGAAGGAAGACAAAACTGAGTTAAGCGTGCCCAGTTACCCTTAAATTTGCTAGTTAGAGAAATTGTGCCACCTTCCCAGGGAAAAGAAAGCCCTAGAGGTATATGTTGATATCCCTTCACAAGAAGGAAACCTCAGGAGAAAGAAGAATTCTTTATTAAAGAGAGATTTTATTTTATAATTATTATATTAAATTTCTTTTTTTGGAGGGGGTTTGGGTTTTTAAATTTTATTGATTGATTGATTGATTAAAGTATAGTTGATTTACCATATATTAGTTTCAAGTGTACAGCATAGTGATTTAATATTTTTATAGCTTATACTCCATTTAAAGTAATTATAAAATAATGGCTATATTTCCTTGTGCTGTACAATGCATCCTTGTTGCTTATCTGTTTTATACATAGTAGTTTATATCTCTTCATCTCATATCCCTATCTTGCCCCTACCTCTTCCTCCCCAATGGTATCCACCAGTTTGTTTTCGATATCTATGAGACTGTTTCTGTTTTGTTATATACCTTCATTTGTTATATTTTTAAGATTCCACATATAAGTGATAACATACAGTATTTGTCTTTCTCTGTCTGACATTTCACTAAGCATAACACTCTCTAGGACCATCCATGTTGTTGCAAATGGCAGAATTCCATTCTTTTTATGGCTGAGTAATATTCCATTGTATACACATTTACCACATCTTTATCCAGTCATCTGTTGATGAACATTTGGGTTGCTTCCATATCTTGGCTGTTGTAAAAATAATACTGCTGTGAACATTGGGGTGCATGTATGTTTTTGAAGTAGTGTTTTCATTTTTTTAAAAAATGTATACACAGGAGTGGAATTGCTGGATCATATGGTAGTTCTATTTTTAGTTGTTTTGAAGAAACTTCATACTGTTTTCCACAGTGGCTACACCAATTTATTGTACATTCCCACCAACAGTGTACAAGGATTCCCTTTTCTCCACATCCTTGCCAACATTTATTTGTTGACTTTTTGATGATAGCCATCTGACAGGTGTGAGGCGATAGCTCATTGTGGTTTTGATTTGTATTTCTCTAACAGTTAGTGATGTCGAGCATCTTTTCAGGTGCCTGTTAGCCATCTGCATATCTTCTTTGGAAAAATGTCTATTCAGGTCTTTTGCCCATTTTTAAATCCAGGGTTTTTTTTGATGTTGTGTTGTGTGTATATGTTTTGGATATTAGCCCCTTATGGATGGGTCATATCATTTGCAAATATTTCCTCCCATATTAATGGGAGATTTTAAAACTTAGTCTTTGAACATTGGCCTGTGAAGATGTGATCCCTGGATCTCCTGCAGCAGTTTTGCAGCCATTGGACTACCCATCCAGCACACAGATGGAGGCAAATAATGGAAAGAGTTTGGCTTCCTGAAGCGTTTGGTTATTGATCTGATGAATTGAGCAGCACAGGAACTGATCTTCCTGGGGAGTTGTTATATGAGGTAAGAAATTCCCTCATTGTTTAAGCCAGTATAAGTAGGATCTCATGTTACTGTGGCTACAAACACTCTAACCAATACCCTACAGTCAAATGATGAACTCAGTTGAAAGCACTTTGGGATATAAGTGTCACTGTAGTGGGCAGCAGCATAGCTAAGGGCGTGAGCTCTAGATTCAGACTTCCTTCCTTGAGTCTGAGCTCTTCGCTGTTGTTCGACTGACCTTGGGCTACTTACTTTGTCTTTAAAATGGCGATTTTTTTAAAAATTAATTTTTATTGGAGTATATAGTTGATTTACAATGTTGTGTTAGTTTCAGGTGTACAGCAAAGTGAATCAGTTATACATATACATATATCCACTC
This sequence comes from Physeter macrocephalus, assembly GCF_002837175.3. NCBI lineage: Eukaryota > Metazoa > Chordata > Mammalia > Artiodactyla > Physeteridae > Physeter > Physeter macrocephalus. The sequence continues at coordinate 68,398,478 of NC_041220.1, forward strand.
CTCCTTAGATTCTTTTCCCATGTAGGTCATTACAGAGTATCGAGTAGGGTTCCCTGTGCTATACAGTAGGCTCGTGTTAGTTATCTGTTTTATACGTAGCCGTGCGTATATGTCAATCCCAATCTCCCAGTTTATCCCACCCCCCCCTTCCCCCTTGGTAACCATAAGTTTGTTTTCTACATCTGTGATAATAGTTGTGCATGTATTACAGAACTGTTGTAAAGATAAATGAGATAACACGTGAAAGTACGTGGGGTTTCATGCGTAAGTACGCACTAGTAGGTAATAAGTATGTTCTAGCTGTTGAGAATACTGTTACTCATGGAGGAAGTCACTTCTGATCTTGGCCTTAAAATATGGGTCACTTTAGAATAGGAAGAGATGAGGGAAGGGCTCTTTAGATAGAAGATGAGTGTGAGTAAAAGCATAAGTGGCAAAGGCAGTCCAGTTTGACTGAAGTGTGAGAAGTGATGGGATAAAACACTGAGAAAGGATTTTTAAACTCCAGATCACACAGGGCCTGGAATAGGCGTGTGAATTACATTCTGTAGACCATGGGGACCCTTTGAAATGGAAATCATTTGCTCTTGAATTCTAACTCTGTCACTACAAATTTATTAGTGTATTGTCGGAAGTGAGAAATCATGGCACCTTCCTCTGCCATGTTCCTCCCTCTTCTCCTTCTTCATCAGAGTCCAGATGTAGTCGCTCTGTAGAGCTTTGGAGAGGCTGTGAGTGGCTCCATGTAACCGATCATCACTGCTGGGAAAAAAAAAAATCAGTGTGCAGACATACTCCAACAGTGAGTTATTAGTTCAGCAAAAACAGGTTCATCTTGGATTATGTCAAGTGAAACTCCCTATTAATAGGCATTAATCCACTCCTTTAATATTGATGTTCATAATGATTCCCCCTGAGGTCGTGATGGAATTTTTCTCCTTCCTCTTTAGTCGGCATTTCTTTTTTCTACTTTACAACTGGCAAAGTTTAAATTACGTTCCAGGTAGCATTAAGATAAATAAAGTACATTTTATTGTTTTAAATTTTTTTGAATGGAAACCTTATTTTATTTATCCTACCCCGGATTTTGAAGAGTATAATTTTTCTCCTGTGCTGGACAACAGAACTTATTGTCTTTTGTTTGCTTTTAGAATTTTATCAGAGTTATCATTCCTACATTTAAAATACGTTTTTTAAAAGAAAGATCGACTGTGATAAGATACTTTAAGGAATAGTAGGACCTTTGGAAAAATATGAACTGCTAGAAAAGATTCTTAAGAGTTTGACTTAGGAGGAAAAGAGAGGGAGATTTTATGGGAATAAGATAACTAAAGTGCTTATGAAAAGGAGAGAAACTCATATTTCTTTAGTAGAATGAATTAAGCTGTTGAAGAAAAAACATCTTTTTACATTTCTTACTCTGTTTCACTGATGGTTTGGAGGAAAAACCTCAATGGTAACAGGCAGGAGATAAATATAAAGCATAATAAAAGAAATTCTGCGAGCGTCAAGGCATGCATATTCCTGCGAGGTGTTTTTATGCAAACTTATTAAGGTCAAGGATACTTAGTAAGCAAGATTGTATCTTGAAAACTAAGAATTCTATTTTTTGTGCTATAAATAAATTATTGAGTTAAGAAGAAAACCATTAAAGAGGATAAATATTAATTTTTTTTTAAAAACCAAACCACAAAACCCAGAATATTATACCAACTTTTGAGAATGATACTTTCCTTTTTTGGTTTTTCTAACTGAGAATGGTCATATTGTTTTATTTATTATATTAAAAGTAATATGTTTGTATAAAAAGAAGGGAAAAGTATTAATTTCGGTAATTCCGTGAACAAAAATAATGATAGCTAAATATTAGGTGACTGTTGCAGAATCCTTTTTTTTTTAATAAGTGTGTGTGTGTTGTATGTGTGTGTGTGCTTAACAGAAACAGGCATCATAATATGAATATTTCTTGGTCACTTTTGAAAATTTAATACTGTGTAATGAATATCTTTTTATGTCAATATACATTAATCTATATCATAAATCCATTGTGTATACAGTGTAAATTATTGTAGCCATCCCTACTGATTGATATCCATATTCCAGTATATTAGTATTGTAAGCAACACTGTGATGAACATTCTTGTACGCTTTTCAGTTATTTCCTGAGGGTAAATTCCTTAGAAATACAATTTTTGAGCCACATGATGTACATTTCTTAAAAGCGTATTTGTGTACATATATCATGCGTATTACCAAATTGCCCTTCAGGGAAGTCATACAGTTTCACTTCTACTGGCTGATATTAGTAGAGAATTCTGAGGTAAGGATGAAACCAACACTTGATTTTTGAATGATTGATCTTTCCGGACGCGCAGGCTCAGCGGCCATGGCTCACGGGCCCAGCCGCTCCGCGGCATGTGGGATCTTCCCGGACCGGGGCACGAACCCGTGTCCCCTGCATCGGCAGGCGGACTCTCAACCACTGTGCCACCAGGGAAGCCCCCTGATCTTTTTAACTGAAGCATAGTTGATTACAATATTGTGTTAGTTTCAGGTATACAGCAAAGTGATTCAGTTATATATGTATATATTTATATTGATATATATATTTCAGATCATGTTCCATTATAGGTTATTACAAGAAATTTAATATTGTTTCCTATGTTACATAGTAAATCCTTGTTGCTTATCTATTTTATATATAGTAGTGTGTATTTGTTAATCCCATACTCCTAATTTATCCCTTTTCCCCTCCCTTTCCACTTTGGTAACCATAAGTTTGTTTTCTATGTCTGTGAGTCTGTTTCTGTTTTGTAAATAAGTTTATTTGTATCTTTTTTTAGATTCTACATATAAATATATTATATATATTTGTCTTTCACTGACTTACTTCACTTAGTATGATAATCTCTAGGTCCATCCATGTTGCTGCAAATAGCAATATTTCATTCTTTTTTATGTCTGAGTTATATTCCACTTTATATATATATAGATATAGATATATAGATGTATATATCTATATCTATACACATCTTTAGCCACTCATCTTTCGATGGATGCTTGGGTTGCTTCCACGTCTTGGCTATTGTAAATAGTGCTGCTTTGAACATTGGGGTACCTGTATATTTTTGAATTAGAGTTTTTGTCTTTTCCAGATATATGCCCAGGAGTAGGATTGCGGGATCACATCGTAGCTCTAGTTTTAGTTTTTTTTTTAAGGAACTATTTTCCATAATGACTGCACCAATTTATATTCCCACCAACAGTGTAGGAGGGTTCCCTTTTCTCCACACCCTCTCCAGCATTTATTGTTTGTAGAGGTTTATTTTATTTTATTTTTTTTTTTGTGGTACGCGGGCCTCTCACTGTTGTGGCCTCTCCCGTTGCGGAGCACAGGCTCCCATCGCACAGGCTCAGCAGCCATGGCTCACGGGCCCAGCCGCTCCCACGGTATGTGGGATCTTCCCAGACCGGGGCACGAACCTGTGTCCCCTGCATCGGCAGGCAGATTCTCAACCACTGCGCCACCAGGGAAGCCCGTTTGTAGAGTTTTTGATGATAGTCTTGAATGGTTGATTTTTAAAGGCTGATGGAAGACAATATTGACAAATTTGATGAAATTCAAAAAATATCTAATAATGTAAAACTAAAAAAACCCCAAATAGAGTACAGATTTTCAAAGAATTAGTACTTTAAAGAATTACTTAGTACTTATAAAGAATTCATACAAATATTTAAGAATATCATCAAACTTTAGGAATTAAACTAGCTAAGAATAAGAATAGAAAGTTCACATAAGAGAAAATGCAAGTAGCAAACAAACATATTAGGAAGAATCATTGTTAATAACCAGGTTAAAAACTAAACCAATAATGGGATATCACCTTATACCTATTAGATAAAAGTTTCTAATAGGTGTAAGGTGATATGATCAAATCCAGTTTTGATGAGACTTCTGGGAATTTGCCCTAAGGAATTAATTTAGAAGAAAGAAAAATCATACATAAAGAAGTGTTCTTTCCAGCTTTATTTCTATTGTAAACTAAGAAGTTATCTAAACGTCTGTATTAGAGGCATGGTTAAGTAAATCATCATAGATTAAGTTGACATGGGATATTACATAGCCATTAAAATAATAGATGAAGAGCATTTAGCCATGTGGACTCATTTATGAGGTAATGTTCAGCAAAAGGCAGAGTGCTCAATTCAAACCCTGTGATTAAAACTATTTTTAAAAATGTGCCTTTCTGTAATTGGAGTCTGATAAAGGGGGGAAACTCATTTTATGTCAAAAGTTGAGGGAGGGGCTTCCCTGGTGGCGCAGTGGTTGAGAATCCGCCTGCCAATGCAGGGGACATGGGTTCGAGCCCTGGTCTGGGAAGATCCCACATGCCACGGAGCAACTAAGCCCGTGCGCCACAACTACTGAGCCTGCGCGTCTGGAGCTTGTGCTCCGCAACAAGAGAGGCCGCGACAGTGAGAGGCCCGCGTACCGCGATGAAGAGTGGTCCCCGCTCGCCGCAACGAGAGAAAACCCATGCACAGAAACGAAGACCCAACACAGCCAAAAATAAATAAATAAAATTTAAAAAAAATAAAAATAAAAAAAGTTGAGGGAGAAAGCTTATAGAGTAGAGGGCATAGAATCAGAGGAGGGAGAGCATAGGAGTTATGAGAATGAAGAGACAATGAATGGAGACACTCAAGACAGGATAGATGGATGGAGTGGCGTCAGACCTTAAGTGGCAGGGGCCACCTAGACAAGGTTCTTTTTCAAAGACAGAAGCAAAGGAGGAGGAGGCATATGAAAATTACGTTATTTAGGACTCAGTGTAAGTGATGGAAACTCAATTCAAACTGGCATAAGCAAAGCCTGTAATTTATTGCTCCCTTAACCCAAGAGGTTAGTTTCAGGTGCATCTGTGTTCCTGTGCTCACATGACACCTCTCTCGCCTCTGCATTGCTCTTTGTTAGCACCGTCTCAGGCAGTCTCTTTGTGGTGGCAGCATTGGTTTACATAGTTCAAATAGCTCATATTCACAGAGAGCCCCTTTTTGGAGTGACATCGCCAGTCAAAATTCTAGGAAAATCTCTGCTTGGCCCGGCTTGAGTCAAGTATTATACCCCCAGGTATAATCATATTCTCACTGGGGAAGAAGAAACCTTATGATTTACCAACATTACCACGTAGAGGAAGGCAGTTTTAACAATGAAACATGCTGGCCAAAGGACAGAAACAGATGTTCTCTACAAGGATAAATAGACATATAGAGGCTGTGTGGCTTGTTTACTAAGTCTTAAGTGAGAGCTACCCTCTGCTTGATTGGCCTAATCAACAAGGCTAGAGAAAGTATCATTGGAACCAGGTCTCATATCTTTTAACTCCCCCAGTTATGGTCAGCCCTAGACTAACATCCGTGTTTACTTGCCTTTATCTGAAGTTGGGAAAGAAAGTTGGTTGGACCCATTTCACTCTATAACACACCTTTAGTTGAGAAGAATACTCAACAAACATATGGGCGTAGTTGATGCGTTAGGGCCATGTTGATGTCCTTTTTCGTAATTTGGAGGGATCTGAAGTAAATGAATGGTAGGTTAGGTGTGAATGCATTTTGAAGTGGAATGTTTTATTGTTTTCTTGAAATGCTTGTTTGGAAAATTTCTTGGGTACTTAGTTCTTTTTTCATTTATTTTTCTTTGATAAATGACTAGTACAAAGAGAAAACCATCTGTAAAGGAGATTAAAAATGTACCGACTAGAAAGTTGGGGCTTAATGCATATGGGGCCAAACATTTTTCCAGTCCTCTGGAATGAGTCAATGATTTGATGTACAGCCGCCACGGCAAATTCATTGTCCTGCCGTGAGGAATGAGCCGAGTGAGGTAAGCCGCGGCACTTCAGGTGTGAAGAGCTGTAGACTATTATCCGAAAGGGTTATCATTTCTAAGGTTTTTGGAGTTGTAATGTCCGCAAGGAGAAAATTCCCTTCTTCGACTCCTAAGAGTGTGGAAGAAAGGTAGCAGTTTTGTGATATTAGAAGTTAATCATTTATAAGTTGATCATTTCCCTCTCCTTAATTTAGCGGCTGTAAATTAAGCTTTCTTCTCCCAGTGTAAGGAAGCTTTATTTGGGATATTTAACTTACTTGCTTCTATTCATTAAGACCCTCAAAGACTGCTTTTAGGGAAAGGAATAAAAACTCAGCCATTTGTATTTAGTCAAAGATAGAAGGTTAGTGACGCAATGTTTATATGTGAGGTAAGCTGCATTGCATGCAGACACTGATATTTCTCAGCATGAGTTTTGTATAGTTGAGGAAAGTCCTTAAGGCTCAGGATTCTGGATGCCACTGATTCAAAGCAAAGAGAAACTGGCTGAGTTTTGGTAGTTTAGGCAAAGGAGCCTATGTGGGGATTTGCCAGGAAAGAATAGGGTCTTGAGGTTGTCCCAGATGGAAGGCCCATGTACTTTTCTGTTAGTGTGAGTCGAAAATATTTATGAGTATTTATGTAAGAGGACTGTATGGAAACATTGGAGGGTATGTCGGAGAGAAAGAACAAAGAAACAGTTAAAAGAATCTTTCTGAAAAGAACTTTGAGGGCCACTGGCATTGTATGTTTTTTAATAGCTTGAACTGTCCTTAGAAATCATGGCTTAATGCTTTGTTTCATTTCTTATTGTTGCTGTTTTATCTCCTTGTAAGGATTTTGTGTATAGATGTCAGAAGCAGCTTGAGTGTTAGTGTAGAAGTTGTTTTATGTCTCTGCTTTTTGGCATGGTCTCTAAATTCTGTATTTCTTCTTCTTCTTCTTTTTTTTGGTATATGCCCCAGCTTTTCTCATCTACATCCCTCTAACATCTCCATTTTTACCCCAAACTGATGATGCAATAAAACATAGAAATGAATTAGGAGCCAGACCTAAGAGCTTTCATTTTCAATATTTACAATCATCTCCTTATTGTATTTGATGATTTCTGTTTTTTTTTTTTTTTTTTTTTGGTGTGTAACCATTAAAACTATTCTGCCATTACTCCTGTCTTGATCCCTGATTGGGCCCAAGCATTAACAGGTGTGCTGCTGTGTACAACTTAACCACACAAATGGAATGATGTCTCACCAAAGGTTCACATGTTTGAAACAGAGCTAAGAAAAAGGAACTAACAACAAAGGTCGGTGAAGAGCCAAAACAGATACCATGATGTGTATGCCTAGAAGGACTTGATTGACTTATTTCCCCAGGGCTGCAGAGAGCATTCCTGTCCATACTACTACTGCGGGTTAGATGAGGAGGCATAATTGCAGTGTTCAGCAGTGTTGTGTAGAGAAGAGGCTGGTGTGCTCAGGCATCTAAGAGAAAGAGTAGAATGCATAGGTAAGCGCTTTGGGCAAAGATTTTGATATTTCCATATATATACATATGATACATACATATTTAAATCACTTTTTCTATCATAGACAAGATGTTAATAAAAAAATCAAATCTCTTCTAAGTGGGATAGGTTTTATCTTAATAAGATACATTCTATTGTCCAAAGTTTGTACATGTGAATAGCTGGTGAGGTATCTGCTTTGGGAAACACAGTGTGAAATAATATTTTCTATGCTCAATTCTGCTTTTGCCATGAATACATGTGTAAACCGTACAAATCTGCTTTACAGGAAGATATATGTAAGCATTCCATGAGATGCATCTTGGGATGCGTTCATTTTGGGCTCACTTTACCACCTGAAATTCTTTTATGGTTATGGGATATTTATTTTCAGTTCACTTCTAATCTTCCATTTGTGTGGCAAGACTGTGCTTTTTTTCCTATTAAATTCTTCATAACTATATTACCTTTTATTTATTTTTAAAATTAAAAACAATTTTTGTTTTATTTTCTTTTCTTAATTAATTTTTATTGCAGTATAGATGCTTTACAATGTTGTAGTAGTTTCTACTGTACAGCAAAGTGAATCAGCTACATGTATACATACATCCCCTCTTTTTTTGATTTCCTTCCCATTTAGGTCACCGCAGAGCATTGAGTAGAGTTCTCTGAGCTATATAGTAGGTTCTCATTAGTTATCTATTTTATACATAGTATCTATAGTATATATATGTCAATCCCAATCTCCCAGTTCATCCCCGCCCCCTGTAGAGAAAAATTTTTATTTTATATTGGAGTATAGTTGATTAACAATGTTGTGTTAGTTTCAAATGTTAGTTACATTACCTTTTAAATCTGTCCTCGGATGTCTTGCCGGACGGATCTGAACTAGGATGTGCAGGCAGGTGGTGTTGGGATATTTCCCCCTAAAATCTGTCCTCCTTCCCTGTACTGGAAAAACAAAACCTCCTTACCGGATGCTGAAAGCTTGTATATATTAAACTGGTGTTTAGCTACATTCCCCGATTTGTCTGGGGCCTGATATCCCCCCGAGAAAGAGCTTCAACCCCGAAAACAATTGGAATTCAGACATCAGATGTCATGTCTTAAAGACTATGAGGCTGGGATAGTGTGGTGCCAAGGATAAGGAAGGCTGTAAAGAGGAAGAGCAGGTTCCCTGAGAGGAGAGTCCCCCTGCATGAGTATGGCGTTTGCCATGGTGGAACCTTCCAGTAGAACTTTCTGCAGCAGTGAAAATGTTCCGTATTTGTGCTGGTGGCTACTTGCTGCATTGGGCTGTTGAGCGTTTGCAAGGTGGCTAGTGTGAAAGAGGAGGAAGTGGATTATGAATCTTCTTTGTTTTTAATTAAATTTAAATAGCCACACGTGGCTAGTAGCAACCATATTGGACAGCACTCGTATAGTCTTTGTAGCAAAACTGATGACCAAAAAAGCAATGATTCTAGGTATAGTTTTGGGCAACACATAAACTCACCCCACCCAGCCTGTCCGAGCAGTTTTGCACCTGGAAATGAGATTTTGGGGGATAAAACTGAAAGACTCATAATACTCGGGATTCAGACCCTCTTAGAAACCCGGGAGATAAATTGGCAAGAACCTTACCCCAGCCCCGCTGTCATGGGATCCCCACCTACCTGCTCATATCAGCTGGAGATATATGGGCGCTGCAGAGTCCGGTGGTAGATGGCAAGGAACTCGAGGCCTCGGCAGCTGCCTCAGGGCATTGTAGATCAAGGATAAGGGGACAGAAACTCTACTTATGTAAGAAGACTTGGTTCCTCTTTGCCGTTCCCGCCTTCCTCAGAGAACCCTGATATTTTCAGGCATTTTCCTTTCTCATGGCCATATCCTTTAGAAGAGGTGGAGCCCCTCCTCAGGCTTAGTGATGAATTTTCTTTGGCCTAAGTCACTGCTCTTCTTCTTTTTCTTCATTTCTACTCCTATCTCCTCAAAATAGTTTTGAAAACCATGTACCTCTTTACACATTTACAGTTTTATATCTAAATTTTTTAATCATAAGATGCATGAGTCACAATGGATGTAATTTTTTGCATATGGAAAACATTGACATTTTAGGACTGTTGCAGTTCTATCCTAAAATGTCAATATACCCAACAGAATCAAATGTAGCAATTTGATTCCAACCATCACCCATAAAAAGTACAGAAACTCCTCTTTGTAAGGGAATGTACTTTGTTTCCTTCTCAGACTTTCATTTCTGATCCAATTTTCCCACAGAATTTATCCTTATGTCATTTATTTTTATGCTTGAAAGTCTTTTATTGATTGCCCTATTATACGTCTCTGCAACAAAATGTGTATATAAATTTAAATTTAAAACATTTGCAATGTTTCCTGTGAACATAAGGCTTTTAAGTGTTAAAATAGTTTCCTTTGGATTGAGTTATCACAGTTGAGCAAAAGAACATAAATGCATTACAAGTTTTGATAAATACTTGCTAAATGTTAGGACGTACAGTTTTATCGGGAATGCATCTCTTAATGAGGTGGATGGGGCTTTTTCCCCCTTCAGTTAGTTCATGCAGAATGCGTATTATTTATTGCCTAATGAGACACACAGTTCCGCATCAATTCTATTCCCATTTTTCACTTGTCTGGATGTAAACTCTGCGAAATTCTGTTCACATAATAAGTAGATGGGAAAGGAAGGAATTTGTTATAGCTTCTTTGAACTCCTAACCTTCTAAGTTATAGGCCAAAAATCAATTGTGATCTATCATTAAGAATTATTTTTAATGATTGGCTGACAATTTGATAAGGTCCCTCTTCAATTTTATTAAAAGCGAAGGATTGCTAACTGTCTGATTTGCAGAAGGCTTAGTTGCAAGTTATCAGAGTAATTTACTTTCTTAACACCTACATTGGTATTTCAAAATGCCCCAGTGTTTGGTGACCCTGATATTTTAACATATCAGAGCATTATACTGTATAAAAATTCAGGATGGATGAGACGTATTCCTCTCTTTTATAGTGTGAAAAGATAGTGAAAGGCTTAGCCTATTCTTAGAAAAGAAAGCATATGGATATGGGCATTTGGACATTGCTTTAAATTATCTGTTCTTACTCTACCCTTGAGGAGACTTCAGGTAGCCACAGCGTTACAGTACTCTAATACCCTCAGTTTGAAGGCTGATAATCTAGGCATTTCCATGGTTCCTTTCCCCTGACTTTGATCGGTCAAGGCATGGCATAAGATGCACTTCTGGACTCTGAGGGTTAAGGGGAAGTGTGTTGCAAGATTCTGGAAAATGTTTCCTTGTTCTCAAAAAGAGATCCAGGAAAGAGTCAGTCTCTTGTTCCTCTGGATGTGATTGTCTCTGGTACTGTGGAACAGCTGCAAAAATACTTTGGTCACCAGGGGACTAAGCTTAAGGACAGAGTGCCACCTTAGCAGGTCAGAACAGAAACAAAGAACAGAATTGGTGTCCCTAATGTTGCTGTTGACCCACTGAACTAACCAAGCCTAGAAACACCCTACCTTTGAACTTCTTAGTTAAGAAAAAATGATTCCTTATTGTTTAAGCCACTTGGTTTTGGCCACCACTGTACATTATAAAGTTATCCATCAGCTTTTCACCTAATAGTGTTAGCGGCTATCAATGACCATACCTTGAATCTCTAATTTTATTAGATTTTAGCAAAATGCTGATATTCCAGTTCTATCATTCCTTCCTTATTTACGAGCTTGAATCCATCTGAAAGGTAAAACTTCCCTATATCATGTATCTGGTTAACCTAAGGCACAGTTCAGAGAGGAAAAGCACGGTAAATTCTTGGTTGTTGTTGTTGTTGTTTTTCTCTTTCATTTACTAGTTTTAAGAATAATGTTTTGGCTCTTTGGCATTCACCAAAGGGGACCAGTGAGGTTTTCCCCTTTTTACTTTTTAAAACCATATTATTATGGATTCATGGCTATTTAACATGTTTGAGGTGTAGCAATTCATTGCTGTTAATATTCCTTCCGCTGCCCAGTTTGTCTCATCTTTGTGTAGTGAGTCCTTTACTTTTGCTGTTGAGTCCTTTAGACAAGACCCCAGTACACTGTGACAAATTCCTTGATTCTAGGATAAAAGATGTTCCATCCTCATACATTTCCTGCCCCACTCTAGAGTCAGCCAGTTTTCTAATGATCTCATGTTCCTTTTAGCGGGAAGTGGTATTCAAGGGCCAAAATCTAGATGCTAAAAGCTACTTATTATTCCTGGATTGATCATTGTTTCCTGGTCCTTTCGGTGGACAGAGCTACGAAATACATATTTCCTTTTAAAGGGAAAATAAAGCATGAGTTTATATTTAATTCTATTTCAAACTTAGGAATATTTTTGTTTTTACTCTCTTTTGTTTTGAAAAGTTTATTTCACAATGACACTAATATAATTACAGATATTACATATCTATAATAATTTCATATAAGCAAAACTGATATTGATCAATATGATTACTGAAAATAGTTTAAGATATATATTTTTTTGGTCTTTAGAATGTACTCCACTAAGGATAGTCAAACTTCTGTGTTTTAAGGTCACTGGAAATGATTCTTCTCTGTATGATTAAGTGTGCTGTCAAACTTTTGGATTTGATAGGTAAAAAATGGTTGCTCAGCATAGTTTTAATCACATTTCTGTGTTCATATATTTAAACACCATTTACATTTCTTTTATGCACTATGTTCACCCCTCCTGCCCATCAGTGTTGGTGTTTTAATTCTCTATTTTTAGAGAAGTTTCAACCACTTGTACTTGGTCTTTTTGTGACTTACGCCTGAAGACATCCTGAGAAATAAGTCAAAACCTCTAACTTACAGGCCTAAGGAACTAATAGTAGCATTAAAAGTCAGATGGCAGCAGCCAGGTGGTGATGACTGAGCTGGAGACTCAACTTTGACTATCTGGGAGACCTTTCCCCTTGATTCCCCGCCCAGCCTCCCCTTCCGGGAACTCTTAGATATGAGAAGGGGGAAGGAGACGCACCTGGCCTGAGTCAGGTGAGAATTGTTGATCCAATAGGGCTTGGTAACAGTATGTTAAAACAAATCACAAATTGGTGGGGCCCACCCAAGAGGCCTTGCCTTTGAATCATGCTTCGATTACATGTGGATCCTTTATTTTGACTTCTAATTGCTCTCTTTCTGTGAATTCCAAGTTTTTTATTTGTTTCTTACTCTGAGATACAAACTCCAGGTCATTTGACTTCTCATTTTGTCTGCCTGGAGAACACATATTATGACATTAGCCAGGTGTCTGGGCCCCTTATAGAAATGGGTAGGAGGAAATATAAATTGTATCTAGCTCTTCAAACTTCACTTTTTCAAAATCTGTTTGAAATCAGCCACGTAGACAATGTGTAACAAATGTCAGTGAAGACCGTGGCATTGCACGCTTGTGACTCAGAACCAACCGACCCTAAAGCTGTGCTTCCTCACCCTTCACGTAATTGTGGGTACACATAGGGTGGGCAGAGTTTATGTTGTACAAGAACATAATACTCTAGCTAAACAGAAACAGTGCATTTATTACCATGCAGAAGTCAAGAGCCTTAAGGTCCAAATTGGAAGGAAGCTAATTCAGTTGGTGTGGAGAATATTTTAAAAGTACTGAATAGTTTCTAATACTGAACTGCATGCTAATGTAGAAAGTTCTGAACACCTCTGGAATTTGAGAGCCAGTTGATTGTTCAAGACTACAGAAGGTAAAAAGTTCTCAAAATTATACTAAGTTTGAAGCTATTTTTTCTATTGAAAAAAATTTCCCCTTATTTTCAGAACTTGACTGACAAACTACCATGGTAGATAGAGTGCAAAATTGGGCTCTGAGGGCCAAAGAGGCCTTCCTGAACGCTGTCACTTTCTTACTTCATCTTTGAGTGCGGCTAATGCTGTTCCCGTGGCCCTCAAACCATTAACTCTAGACTCAGGATCATTGAAGTTATAAATCCACTATTCCTAAAGCACAGCTGTGCGTTGCAAAAAATGATTTTCCCATTGTCATTAAGAGAACAAATGCCATGGGAGATTCTTTTCTAGAAGTTGACAACTGAAGAAAGGCATTTTCCTCTAGTTGATATAAAGGCTGTCATTGCATAGAATGGCTTCTCTTATCCTTTGCATATTAACTGAGTGTAATTTTCAAATGTAAAACTTCCAAAAGGAGTGTAATTCTGGAAATGGCAACATTATAATTATGTGAAGCATAAAGGATAAATTTGTAGTTTATAAATCATGGATATTAATATTCAGCAGGAGCCTAATTCACAGTAAAACTTGAAATAACTGCACTGTTAAAAATAATTGGGGTGTTAGCAGAAATTTTAGCAGTTAAAGATTATTTTTGTGGGGAGGGTTTTTGCCCATCTGGGGTTTACATTTGCATTTAGGTGGGGCTATTTGCATTGCTCTTCAAAACAGTGGCATGTATTTAAATTAATTTAGCCTTATTTTTCTCATTTCTACTACCTGTCCCTTACCCCTCTAATCTGTCACAAATGCTTGGTTACTTAACTTTTCATATGTTTCTGAATTTATCTTTCCTGCTTTTTATACTACCACGATCCTGGTTCATGCTGCCATTAACTTTGAACTTGATTTCTACAGGGGTTCCCACATGTCTCCTACCCTCCAGTCTTGTGCCCCTCAAATCCATATCATGCAGCATGAAGCGGTACCTAGTTGATAGGTGAATCCCACGTCACTCTTCTGCTTAAAACTTCTTGGTGCCACACCAGTATCTACAGAGATGGAGTTTACTGTGCTCTGAAGGGCCCTGGTGGAATGAATGGGTCAAAATATATTTTACTCTTGAGTAATGCTGGGCTTTTCCAGTGGGCTTTGATTGTGGCTGATTTTCAAAAGGGCATTGCTTTTTCAAACAGATTTATTTTTAAAAATCATAAAGCTTCAGTTTTGGGATCCGAAGTTTGGATGGCTCAGAGGGAAGTGCTTCCCGGGCTAGTATTTTGGGAGCTTTAGGTTCTTCTCATTCTCTCAGTGGTTGGGTGGTTAGAAGTGTAGGGTGAGAGTGGTAGAAAAAAGGGACTTCACGATGCACCTGAGTCAAATCCTGCTCTGCCTTCTTACAACGTAATTTTACACGTTATTTATTTAACCTGTGCGAACCTTTGGGTTCCTGTTCCGTGGGATAGATTATTGTGAGGACGAGAATATAGTGGGTGCTTCATCAATGGCGGTGGTGCTGTTCTTTGGAGTCTTCCGTGGACCTGGAGGGAGGTGAGTTTGAAGGACCTTACAGTCTTATTCCTTGCACTTTTGTCACCCTGAGATGCATTCAGAGATCATGGGTTAAAAGGTATATCCGAAGATTCAGAGTAGCTCCTACAGTTCCACACAAAGCTTGCAAAGGCTCTCTCTTGTGTATATGACCCAGGTGGTCTGTGTCCACAAAGTGGAAGCTGCAAAGTCCAGAAGAGTCGTTTACTGAGTGACAGTTTGAGAAAGGGAAAAACTCAATCGGCTTTAACCTTTGCTTTTTGTTATCCATGAAAGATCACAATGAGGCACGTGTAATTTTCATTCAGTCACTCCTTATTTTGACTACTACACTGGTTCACCCCAGGAAAATTCCAAACCCAAGCCTGTGGTCATATTGCTGTCTTGATCCCCATCTTGATTCAGGAGCAGCCAAGAGGAGGAAGCCAGTCTCAAAAAAAATAATTAGGTATGCATTGAGAAGCATTCAAGATATGATAAAGTTATTCCAAAATGGAAAAATACCACACGTAGCAGCTTAAAACTCAAATGCCTGGGCAGAAGCCATGAAAAAATAAACATTGCAGTAATGGAAGGGAGTTAACAGGGTTTCTAGAGGCTAAGATAGAGAGTGCTAAATATAAATTGAAGTGAATCTCTATTTTTTCAGCTGTTATGACTGGGGCATGTTGCTTACATAGAAAAAGAAAAACAGTGTTCATACCACTATGACAACTGATTATATTTAATATCTATTCCCATAAAAACCTTATTAATGGGGCTTCCCTGGTGGCGCAGCGGTTGAGAGTCCGCCTGCCGATGCAGGGGACGCGGGTTCGTGCCCCGGTCCGGGAGGATCCCACGTGCCGTGGAGCGGCTGGGTCCGTGAGCCATGGCCGCTGAGCCTGCGCGTCCGGAGCCTGTGCTCCGCAGCGGCAGAGGCCGCGGCAGTGAGAGGCCCGCGTACCACAAAAAAAAAAAAAAAAAA
>NC_041220.1:68414307-68417074 GCF_002837175.3 Physeter macrocephalus
GAACCCGCGTCTGCTGCATCGGCAGGCGGACTCCCAACCACCGCGCCACCAGGGAAGCCCTATTTTTATTTTTTAAAAAGAACCATCTGCTGTAAGTAGAGGTGCCTATTAACTTTTCCAGTAGAAAAAGAAATTAGCATCTGAAGACACAAAGCTAGTGAATTGTGAAAGAACATATTTATGAAGACAAAATTAAAAAATCCTCTGACACCCCAAGGACCAATTTAAAAGTGTTCTATTTAGAGAAATTCTGTATGCAAAGCATATATTTTCAGTTATTTCTGTTAAGGTTACTACAAGCTGCAGTCTCAGAAGTAGGTTTTAATAGATGCTGTATGATGTTGTAGGTAATGAGGGTGAGCTCTGCATCACAGCTCATCTGTTTATGGAGCCCACTCCCATGTCCTTACCCCATCCCCAGTCTTGACGGCTAGTCTGGGATGTCACAGCAGGCTACCTGGAAATCACCATGCAGTTAGATACATAACATCAGTGCGAAAGGAATAGGTAAAAATTTATATGAATAACCAAGTGGATTTTTGTGACTGTAAAAGTGAAATTAGGAAGGCATGCAGTGCTACATCTTTATATTACCCATATATTTCCAAACAACTTTGGGAAGCACAACATCTCTCATAGTAGGGAAAAGACGAAAAGTGAGGTCAGTGGGTTTTGGAGAATTCTCTCAAAATGAAAACGATGGCAAGTGCTCCAGTTTACATATTTGGGATGTTTGAGGTAGCAGAGAATTTCCTGAGGCAAACTGAGTTAAAGCCACATGAAACATTCTTTTCTCCCCCTATTTGCATTCAATATATGTTTGAATCTTTAGGTTAAAAAGTTTTAAAATTGGAATTTTTCTGACTTTTACCTATAATAGAATCTTAATAATGTGGAGTGTTCTCATATGAACTATGTGATAGGAACTCTCCTTTTTTGGTGGAAATTTTGCTGAGTTGAGATCTGACCTTGCATTAAGAAAAAGTGTAATTAATTATTGCATAGTCATTGCTTAACCTACTAAAACAGATTGTTTTCAAGCCCATTAACAGAATCTATTTATATACTGTCAGTTGAGTACTTGATTCATATAAAGTACCACTTAGGAGAGTAAACTCTGGAGCCAGATGGTCTAAGTTCATATTCTTGTTCTTTTATTTAGCAGCTGTTGGCTCTTGCAAAAGTTAAAGAATCCCTATGCTTTGATTTCCTCATCAGTAAAATGGGATAATAATAGTACTTAATGCCTGGGGCAGTTGTGGGGAATCCAACAGGTTTATTTAATAAAGTGATTGATATAGAATAAGCACTCAACAAATTATTATTTTGTAGCCTCCTTGGAGTTAATGTGGACCCAAAAGAAACAAAACTGAATTGAAAATATTCTATAATCCAGAATATTCACCAATTCTTTTTGAAAATATTTATTATTTAAATAAATGTTAATATATGTTTCTTATTCACCAATTAACATTAAATTAAAGGCTTAAGATCAAGCAATAAAAGAGAGATAGTATTCTTAATTTTCTTCATATTTTCAAATTAAAAACTTTGTGACCAAATATTGCTTCCTGAAATCGTCCTGAGATATTTTTGGAAGAACACATTGAACAACGCCTTTATGTAACATTTACCTTTATTTGAACAATTTGTTTTCCATTTGAAATTGGCAAGAATTTTCACAGGGAAAACACAGTTGCTAGTTTCTTTAATGACTGTACATATCAAAGAGGTACCTATATTGATTATTAGTAAATATTGCTTATAGTCTATAGTTGATACAAGTTGCTACATGAATAATTTACTTATATGTCTATGTCAGTTAGCTTTTGGAAGCAAACATGGATGTGAATGGCTAGTGAAAATGAGGGGGGAGGGGCAAAGGCGTAAGAGCCAATTTATCTAAAAACATTTCATCAACACTTGTAATTCATCTTGGTTTAGTGTAAATTCCAGGGTCGGGAGTTAGAGAATGTTTCTTATTGGTTGTTTGGGTTTAGGCAAGTGATAGCTTCTCCAAGTCTCAGTTTTTTCATTTTGAAAGTGGACATGATAGTATGTACCTACTTCACAGTGTTTTTATAAAGCCTGTGTACTACTACTAATAATTGTAACTGCAATTTACTATATACTTACATGCTAGACATTGTATTAAGTGCTTTACATGTGTCCATCACGGTTAATCTTCTCCAAAGCCCTACAAGGTAGCTACAGTCACCATTTCCATTTTATGGAAGAACAGGCATGGGGAAGGTAAGGAACTTTTTCAAGGCTTCACTGAAAGTAGTAGAGCCAAGACTAAGACATCAAGGCCAGTCTGCTTTGCCTCTTATAAACCTTCAAGTGCCTGGGAAAATTTAGTGGCTACAATTCAGCATTTAAAACATTAGCTGCAGATAGATGCAAAACTATTATATATAGGATGTATAAACAGCAAGGTCCTACTGTATAGCACAGGGAACAGTATTCAGTATCCTGTGATAAACCATAATGGAAAAGAGTACAAAAAAGAATGTGTGTGTATATATATATATATATATATATATTTTTTTTTTTAAATATATATATATAACTGAATCAGTTCACCGTACAGCAGAAATTAACACAACACTGTAAATCAACTATACTTCAATTTTAAAAATTAAAAAAAGAATGTATGCATTTCCATAGAGTGATTTAGTAATCTACTTATAATCAAGAGCTGAGGTTTTTTTTTTTTTGTGGTATGCGGGCCTCTCACTGTTGTGGCCTCTCCCATTGCGGAGCA
>NC_041220.1:68421862-68465991 GCF_002837175.3 Physeter macrocephalus
GGACCGGGGCACGAACCCGCGTCCGCTGCATCGGCAGGCGGACTCCCAACCACCGCGCCACCAGGGAAGCCCTATTTTTATTTTTTAAAAAGAACCATCTGCTGTAAGTAGAGGTGCCTATTAACTTTTCCAGTAGAAAAAGAAATTAGCATCTGAAGACACAAAGCTAGTGAATTGTGAAAGAACATATTTATGAAGACAATTAAAAACTCCTCTGACACCCCAAGGACCAATTTAAAAGTGTTCTATTTAGAGAAATTCTGTATGCAAAGCATATATTTTCAGTTATTTCTGTTAAGGTTACTACAAGCTGCAGTCTCAGAAGTAGGTTTTAATAGATGCTGTATGATGTTGTAGGTAATGAGGGTGAGCTCTGCATCACAGCTCATCTGTTTATGGAGCCCACTCCCATGTCCTTACCCCATCCCCAGTCTTGACGGCTAGTCTGGGATGTCACAGCAGGCTACCTGGAAATCACCATGCAGTTAGATACATAACATCAGTGCGAAAGGAATAGGTAAAAATTTATATGAATAACCAAGTGGATTTTTGTGACTGTAAAAGTGAAATTAGGAAGGCATGCAGTGCTACATCTTTATATTACCCATATATTTCCAAACAACTTTGGGAAGCACAACATCTCTCATAGTAGGGAAAAGACGAAAAGTGAGGTCAGTGGGTTTTGGAGAATTCTCTCAAAATGAAAACGATGGCAAGTGCTCCAGTTTACATATTTGGGATGTTTGAGGTAGCAGAGAATTTCCTGAGGCAAACTGAGTTAAAGCCACATGAAACATTCTTTTCTCCCCCTATTTGCATTCAATATATGTTTGAATCTTTAGGTTAAAAAGTTTTAAAATTGGAATTTTTCTGACTTTTACCTATAATAGAATCTTAATAATGTGGAGTGTTCTCATATGAACTATGTGATAGGAACTCTCCTTTTTTGGTGGAAATTTTGCTGAGTTGAGATCTGACCTTGCATTAAGAAAAAGTGTAATTAATTATTGCATAGTCATTGCTTAACCTACTAAAACAGATTGTTTTCAAGCCCATTAACAGAATCTATTTATATACTGTCAGTTGAGTACTTGATTCATATAAAGTACCACTTAGGAGAGTAAACTCTGGAGCCAGATGGTCTAAGTTCATATTCTTGTTCTTTTATTTAGCAGCTGTTGGCTCTTGCAAAAGTTAAAGAATCCCTATGCTTTGATTTCCTCATCAGTAAAATGGGATAATAATAGTACTTAATGCCTGGGGCAGTTGTGGGGAATCCAACAGGTTTATTTAATAAAGTGATTGATATAGAATAAGCACTCAACAAATTATTATTTTGTAGCCTCCTTGGAGTTAATGTGGACCCAAAAGAAACAAAACTGAATTGAAAATATTCTATAATCCAGAATATTCACCAATTCTTTTTGAAAATATTTATTATTTAAATAAATGTTAATATATGTTTCTTATTCACCAATTAACATTAAATTAAAGGCTTAAGATCAAGCAATAAAAGAGAGACAGTATTCTTAATTTTCTTCATATTTTCAAATTAAAAACTTTGTGACCAAATATTGCTTCCTGAAATCGTCCTGAGATATTTTTGGAAGAACACATTGAACAACGCCTTTATGTAACATTTACCTTTATTTGAACAATTTGTTTTCCATTTGAAATTGGCAAGAATTTTCACAGGGAAAACACAGTTGCTAGTTTCTTTAATGACTGTACATATCAAAGAGGTACCTGTATTGATTATTAGTAAATATTGCTTATAGTCTATAGTTGATACAAGTTGATATATGAATAATTTACTTATATGTCTATGTCAGTTAGCTTTTGGAAGCAAACATGGATGTGAATGGCTAGTGAAAATGAGGGGGGAGGGGCAAAGGCGTAAGAGCCAATTTATCTAAAAACATTTCATCAACACTTGTAATTCATCTTGGTTTAGTGTAAATTCCAGGGTCGGGAGTTAGAGAATGTTTCTTATTGGTTGTTTGGGTTTAGGCAAGTGATAGCTTCTCCAAGTCTCAGTTTTTTCATTTTGAAAGTGGACATGATAGTATGTACCTACTTCACAGTGTTTTTATAAAGCCTGTGTACTACTACTAATAATTGTAACTGCAATTTACTATATACTTACATGCTAGACATTGTATTAAGTGCTTTACATGTGTCCATCACGGTTAATCTTCTCCAAAGCCCTACAAGGTAGCTACAGTCACCATTTCCATTTTATGGAAGAACAGGCATGGGGAAGGTAAGGAACTTTTTCAAGGCTTCACTGAAAGTAGTAGAGCCAAGACTAAGACATCAAGGCCAGTCTGCTTTGCCTCTTATAAACCTTCAAGTGCCTGGGAAAATTTAGTGGCTACAATTCAGCATTTAAAACATTAGCTGCAGATAGATGCAAAACTATTATATATAGGATGGATAAACAGCAAGGTCCTACTGTATAGCACAGGGAACAGTATTCAGTATCCTGTGATAAACCATAATGGAAAAGAGTACAAAAAAGAATGTGTGTGTATATATATATATATATATATATATTTTTTTTTTTAAATATATATATATAACTGAATCAGTTCGCCATACAGAAGAAATTAACACAACACTGTAAATCAACTATACTTCAATTTTAAAAATTAAAAAAAGAATGTATGCATTTCCATAGAGTGATTTAGTAATCTACTTATAATCAAGAGCTGAGGTTTTTTTTTTTTTGTGGTATGCGGGCCTCTCACTGTTGTGGCCTCTCCCATTGCGGAGCAACCGGGGCACGAACCCGTGTCCCCTGCATCGGTACGCGGACTCTCAACCACTGCGCCACCAGGGAAGCCCGAGCCGAGGTTTTTAAAATAACAGAATTGTAAGGGAACTACAGTGAGGCTTCTTAGATAATAAACTAGAATTACCCAGTTTGATTAAGGATAATACTTGCTGCCCCCTTGATGCCGTTGTCCCCTTGAGGGGTAAAGCATCTGTGATGACTTGCCAGAATTTTCCAATTGTCATAAAATTTACTAAAATTAAGTTCTAGAGTTAGGAATTTTGCTTGGTTTAAAGTCACACATAAGCCAACTTAACCTGTGAAGCCAGAAAGAATGAAGTTAGCACGCAGCCTGTGTTCAAGCAGGAGCGATGCTCTTCCTGTGAGTGGTCCCTTCATCAGGAAACGTATTTAAAAATCACCATCATAAAAACAATGGAATATCTGTAAATAAAGAAATGCTTAAAACCTGTCTAATTGACCAGAAAGATCTTTATTTTGAATGTAAAGGTGTCAAAACTTTTTCAAGAGGAGAAATTCTATCGTCAAGTGGTTAGATCCTGCTTGGTTAGGTTTCATTCAAACAACGAAAGCCTCATTGTAGGAGGGTAAAAAAAAATGACTATTTCCAGATGGTCTACTAAATTGATACTCTAAGAGTTTATTTTTAATTTGCTTATTTGGAAGTTGGAGCATATTTTTCCCGCAAAATAGTTTATAAAATCTGGTTGGATCTATTTAAGGGTTGGTGAAGTCTCACTATAGTATTATCTTGGTTTTGATCTTAAGAGTAGAGAGAGGACTGTTAGGGACTGAATTGTGTCCTCCTAAATTCATATGTTGAAGTTCTAACTCCCAGTACCTCAGAATGTGACTGTATTTGGACATAGGGCCTTTAAAGAGGTAATTAAGGTAAAATAAGGTCGTGAGAGTGGACCCTAATCCAGAATGACTGGTGTCCTTATAAGAAGAGGAGATTAGGACACAGACACACACAGTAGGAAGACCGTGTGAGGATACTGAAAGAAGACAACCATCTAAAAGCCAAGGAGAGAGGCCTTAGAAGAAGCCAACCCTGCTGACACTTGATCTCTGACTTCTAACCTCCAGAAATCTATTGTTTAAGCCACACAGCCTGTGATACTCTGATGGCAGCCCTAGCAAACTAAGACAAATATCTTGTGGTATGGGAAGAGGAGACTCGGCTTTAGGCTGAAAGTGCAAAGATAAAAGAAGTTAGTCTTTAGTCCTCTTTTACCTTTTGTTCTGTTTCTCTACTTTTCCCATTGTCTTGCCACTCTGAGTTCCACTATAATCCTCTTCCTCAGTGTGCTGGGTCAGGATGCATCTGGATTCTCTCCAAAGCACTCTTTGCTCCTTATGCTCCAGATAAAGTTAGGAATCAAGATATATGTAATGTCAGTGGCTTTAACCACACATACTAAAATGTGAGTGCCCGATGGCCCCTTAATTCCCTAAAAATGAGTTCCATGGGGGCATGGACTTTTTAGTGGCCAGCATGTTCCCAGAGCCAAGAATAGCTTCTGACACGTGGCAATTACTTCAATTTATATTGTTGAGTGAAGGTCTTATTTTAAAAACTAGAGTTGAACTCAAATGAACTTCTTAATGTAGGAATTGTAGACTGTTTATAAGCAAGTAGAGTCAAACATTTCCAACATTCTGGAACGTGGTTCCCTTTTTGTGGTGGTGGTTTTAGTGGGGGGACGATAACAGTGGCCCCCTAACTGAGCGCTTACTCCTGGGATCAGTCTGTTCTTTTTACATTTCCTCTCTTTCTAATTCTGTACCCATGGGTTTTTAAAAAAATCTCATTGCTTTAGTTTATAAGGGCTCCCGTGGCATTGCAAGCCAGGTGTCAGCTTTCGGGACTGGGAAGAGGCATGGGGCAGTGAAGGAGGAGACAGGTGACCTTGGTGCATCGGGGTCATTTGTAAGTTGAGGCTGACCTCAGTAACTTATTTTTACTTCATCACATGTTTATGCGGTACCTGAAAGGGGATGGTGTGAAGCATGGAGTGAGGACAAGTAAATTTGGAATGTTCTATAACTGGCCCTTCCAGACAGAAACAATGGCTGTGATGGGAGGTGTGTTCTTAGCGAATGACAGCAGACTCTGAGCACTCCTCCTGTCCTGACCCCCTGTTCCAGCCCTCCCCTCCGCTTGTGAAATCCTTTGGACCAACCTTTTGAAAGATGGAGGTGAAGGGGCACATGAGGTAGGAAGTAAATAAAATGTGTTTGCTAATTTCTTTAATAAACACTTAGAAAGCACTTACTATGTTCCAGACACTGTTCCAAGTGGTTTATACATATTCATGCATTTAATCTTTATAATAACCCTATGAGAAAACTCTGGCCGGAGGGGTTCTCTATCCAGGTCACAAGTGAGAACGTGGTAGAGGGGAGATTCAGCCCCAGGCTGTGTGGTTCCATAGTGTGAGCTCTTACATGAAAGAACCGATAGCAACCGGGTGCTTTGTGGAGTGGGATTGAAGAAAGGGAACTCCAGGTGTGGGAAAAAGATGTTGGATATAAAGGAGGCACAATTTGAGTAGAAATGAGGGACATAGCTTATTATCATATTGAATTGACCTCTAATTCATCCCCTTTGGTAGCCCTCTTCCCTCCTCTACTGTGGTCGTGTTAACGCTATAGTCACCTCAGAGGGAGCTGCGTTTCTTGAGGAGCTAGAAAGGGAATATCCTTAAAAGGAAATAATTTCTGGAAGCTGGAGAGGAGAGAGGCAGCCCAGGAAAGAAACTCTGTACGTTCTTTAACAAATGGAAGTGGTGTTATCTATCCTTCTACTTTTAAGGTTGTTGTGAAGATACAACAATTATAGAGCACGGAACTTAAAATTGGAAAGACTGCAAGCTCAACAAATCCAGTAGTTTTCATTTATTTTCATGTAACTCAATTTTTTCAAATGAAGGTAAGAAAGTCAAACATAGTCACTCTGTTTCAAAGTGACCCACTTGGCTTGCCCCCTCTTCCCCGCCCTTTGTGTCTTGGAGGGCACTCCAAGGATTCTTCAGAGCACAGCTTCAAAGCATAGTTTGAAAACTGCTTCTCTGAATCAACCTGTGTTCTGAATATGAGAAAATTTGGGCCAAGAGACATTCAGTGGCTTTCCAGCAGTTGTTCAATGACATTTCCATTCTCTGAGGGTTGTATCCCCATGGGAAAACCATCTCTCTGTGAAACCCTCTGAAAAGTTAAAAGTTCATATCAAAGTAAGCACTTTAATAATACCTATCATTTATTGAATACTTGCAATGCTCTTGGGCAAGGACAGCTTCACAAGTGTGTGACCCATGCAGTACCACAGGTCCCACGCTCAGAAGGGCTCTGCTCTTGGTTTTATGCTCTACTGTGGCCATCTTGAAAATTTTAGTAGCTTTTGAACAAGGTGCCCTGTATTTGCATTTTGCACTGGACCCCACAAATTATGTAGCTGATCCTGGCTCCTGGTGTTTATATACAGCCTGTCCCCTACCTACGAACGGGTTCTGTTCCGAGAGCATGTTCGTAAGTCCGATTTGTTTGTAAGTCCACCAAAGTTAGCCTAAGTACCCAGCTAACACAATCGGCTATATAGTACTTTACTGTCATAGGTTTATAATACTTTTCACACAAATAATACATAAAAAACAAACTAAAAAAATAAAACATTTTTAATTTTACAGTGTACAGTACCTTGAGAAGTACGGTAATACAGTACCACAGCTGGCATCCAGGGGCTGGCATCGAGTGAACAGGCAAGAAGAGTTACCGACTGGAGGAGAGAGAGTTGGTGGGGGATGGTAGAGCTGAAGGATTGTCAGCAATAGGAGACGGAGGGCAAGCTGCAATTTCACTCATGCCTGACATTGATGGCACAGGTTCTGGTTCCTTGCAGGATTCAATTCTATCTCCCCTCTTGAAAAACCGATCCAGTGATGTCTGGGTAGTAGCATGATCGTATCTTTGACAGTTCACAACTTGAAGGTTTGTATGTAGGGGACTTACTCTACCTCATTTCATCTAATATTCCAGCCATCTTCAATGTGTGGGTGTTAGTATCGCTATCGTACAATTAAGGACATTGAGGCTAAGAGAATTTCCTGAATATCACATGCGTTGTGAAGGGGCAGAATGGGGAATGTAGTCAAGAATTGTCAGCTTCAAAGCCCACTGTCTTTCCACCTTAGGTTACTGCTAGTCTAAAGCAAGACTGTGCTGGAGAAGGGAAAAGAAGCTGGTGGTATGGGCAAATAATTAATACATACTTAATAATATGTTAAAGAAAATAAACCTTGTCTTGGAATCATACCTTTATCCTGTATTTCATGTCCTGCAACAATTTTCTGCTAAAGTTATAGAATGTTTCGTATTGTTATGTTTTGTAATAAATTTGAACTAATCCTGAGGTTCAGACAAAGTGTTCAGCCTAACCTTGCTTCATGTTGCCTTCCTCCATTGATTGTTCTTCTGATTTAGATTGATTGGATTTATTTGTTTTCTCAGCAGTGGGTTGATTTCCTTTCCAGTCTTTCTTTACTTTAGATCCAAATTCTTTAGAAAGCCTGCTGTTCCCGTCTCTCCTCCTGGCATCACGTAGCTCCGTGTGGATAGGTCCTGCCAGTCTGAAAGTGTATCTTGTTCTGAAGCCAAAACTCAGGCTAGGGTTGGCATAATCTTTAGATAGTAAATGTTTAATGGGAGTAGTTGCCTTCCACATCTGCTCTGGTCTGTTGGGTTTACCCGACACAGTATGTTTTTATAGGATTATATAACATTCACTCATAATCCTCGTTTTGGAAGAGGGGAAAGAGAGTGGAGTGGTTGACAGGCATCATTAAGTGCTAGAAATTTGGTTATTCAAAGCACCCTAGATGTGCTTTTCTGTTTCCTCTCTCAGTATAACGAAAGACTCAGTGACGGGAGAGATACTGACGTCCTAAACCAGGACCTCTTATTGCTCTTCTCAGAGAGTGTGGGGAGGAAATAAGGAGGGGTGATGGGACAGGAGACTCCTTGGTGCTTACGAAGACCCATATGAATTCACTTTTTGTTTCATTTGACTAGAGATGGTGGGGGAGAGGATGTATGCACCTCACTATTGTTTTCAAATATACTGATTTTAACATCCCAGGGAGAAAAAATGCAACTGTTGGAAATAGGCTAAAATACGAAACATGACCGAACTTGAAATCAGTACATAAATTGTGAAATGTAAGATGAGGTTCTGTTTTGCCACAATGCAAAAGTCATGAAGAGTTGATTAGGATAGAAACTAGACAAACTGGAAAGCTAAGAGAGTATAATGTGAGGGGAAGACAGGCCTACTGCTGCCACATTTACATCCCTAGATGGAGTGCTCTCAAGAGATGGCAAAGGATTCTGAATCAGGGAAAAAAATGTATGTTTTTAAAGCACAATATTTAAAAAAATACAATAAAAAGCAATTTTTGGAATGTTTGACATCCCGTTTTTCTTTACCTATATTGAGAATTTCTTTGATAATCTTTACTTTAATGAGTATATTGCCCTTCTTTCTATGTCTTTTCATAATAAATCTAAATTTTAGTTGAATTAAGCATTCTTCAAAGTAAGAAGGGAACACGTCTAATTGCATATGGTTAGGCATGTTTTTGATGCTTGATTCAAAACTGTAATAACATCACCTTATAATAATGTGTAGAAAAGCAATATAGAAAACTAACTGAACAAATGAAACGAATGAATAATCAACAAATACATAATAAGAATCTGGCTTTTACCATTGCTTTAAAGGAATCCTACAGTCATTTCATGTACATATTTATAAATTTAACTTACCCTCTGGGATCCATAAATCTGGAAATCATGAATCTATAATTTATTTTATTATATTTTATACCTCAGCCATGTGTGAGCTTTCCCATTAGCTGACTCTCCTTCCTGATAGCTATTTTTTGAGGTCTCGGGCTTGTGAATGGGCTTTGAAAATATTAACATGCTACACAGATAATTAAGATTCAAATCATTAATATTTTGGCCTCCAGAAATGGCTTGTGAAGGTACTACAAGAGTAGTGATATGTAATTGTCTTTGCCAAACAGATTCTGTACATGGCTACTTGTTTCTTAGTTAATGCAGTTATGAAATGGCCAAACCAAAACCATCAAATGGCTGTACTGAATCAATATTTCTGTCTTTTAATACTTTTATTATATTTCTAACAGTTCCTCAAAAGTTATGTCAGCAAGTTCAGGTCAGACTTTTTAGAATAGTGGTTCCTAACCCTGACTTTGAGTTATAGTCAGGGTATTTATTAAAAACTCAGACACCTAACTCAGTTCTGAGGATTGTGATTCAGTGGGACAAAGGTGGAGAGCCAAATCTTTACTTTTAACAAGTTTCCCAGGTGATTTGATGACTGGTCCGTGGACCAGGTTATGGGAAACTCTAATTTCAAGATCATCACCATCAGGTAATGGAAACAAACAAACCGTCTCGACTGACGGCTGGTGTTGTAATTGGGTGGTTGAAATTATGCTCTCCAGAAGCAGCTAATATTACTACACTGAGGAGAGAGGAAGAGCCTCTCTCGTCTGTTTTCCCTGCTTGTCTACTTGAGCAAAACAATTATAAAATACACCTTTTTTTTCCTGTTTGCTCCTTGTCCTTTTGCTTTAATCAGACTGATGGTGAGAATTTTTTAAAGTTATAAATGGATGTATCTCAGACTTCACTATTTGCTGCCTAGAACATATTCGAACAAAGTATAAGTATATTGGAATTTCTTATATTCTGTTCGTTTTGGAGTTGACAGCATGTTTGGTTTCTTTAAAATGTACACTCATTTCTTATGACCAATATATATGCCAAATATCTTAAATCCGGACAAATAATTTTCCTTATAAATAATAAAACAACAAATATAACAAACCTTGTTTATGTGACTTCAAATGACAAATTAATTCTCTCCTCTGCAATGGTGGCAGCAGGGCAAGAATCAACTTTGCCTTCATTAGCATATGGGACTGTTCCATACTTGAATTTATCTCTAGGGTTTAATTAATTAATTAATTAATATTTTAAAAAATAGATTTATTTATTTCTTTATTTATTTTTGCCGTGTTGGGTCTTCATTGCTGCTTGCGGGCTTTCTCTAGTTGTGGCGGGGCAGGGGCTACTCTTTGTTGCGGTGCCTGGGCTTCTCATTGCCGTGGCTTCTCTTTGTTGCAGAGCACGGGCTCTAGGCGCACGGGCTTCAGTAGCTGTGACGCGCGGGCTCAGTAGTTGTGGCTCACGGGCTTAGTTGCTCCGCGGCATGTGGGATCTTCCTGCACCAGGGCTCGAACCCGTGTCCCTTACATTGGCAGGCGGATTCTCAACCACTGCGCCACCAGGGAAGCCCTCTAAGGTTTAATTTAGAGTTATCCAAGAAATACTACATATTCTCAATACGGCTTATTTCTGGGATTATCAAAACATCTTTCATGTTTCTCTCATTCCCCTCAGTTCTCTGGATAGGAGGCTTGGTCCCATGGCAAGATGGTATAATGCGGAGAAGCCCCCATTAGCCCTGATTTGTTCTCTGTAGGGGTCCAGGTGGCAGGAGGAAAGGGGCGTGCGTGTAGAGCTGTAGCCTCAGCCAGTCGTGCTCTGGAGGATGCAGTTTGGTACCATGTCTGACCTCAGGGATTATCTCAGTGCAGGATTGAGCATACTCTTGGGGGTTGCTGACTTTTGGGGTCTATTCCAGAATGATTTATGGCCTCTCAGTCTTTGAATCTTAGGACACTTAGACCCAGTTCCTAAGCTTTCTCTGACGTGATCTCAACTGAATTAAAATCTTGCTGCAAGTGAGGTCAGAACCTAGGTTTTGAACCTAGGTCTGGAGCTATGATACAGATGAGATGGATGGATGATGGTGGTCTGGTGTCAGCTTGATAACCTTTGCTATAATACTTTGTGGGAAATTTAAATGTGTCTTCCTAATCCCAAGATAAATCAAGGAAGACATCCAGGAAGATAGCCAGGGAACCTTGCACAGATAGTACAGCCCCTGGATGCTTTGGTACTTTATTCTTCTGGGCCACCATGTTTCTTTGGGAATGCAATGAAAGTTCAGAAATCTCTTATCCGGTCTTGCCACCAATTTGGCCTTCTCTGGAATATTTATGATCTAGCAGCCTGGTCTGATCTTTCTGCTTGGAACAGTAACCACGTATACAAAATTTTCATATAATTACCAGGGTAGGAAGAGGTCTGGTTAAGATCCTGCTCAATAGGGTAGGCTAAAGTAAAACAAATTCCTTTGAACAGTTTGGCCCAGTGCCTCTGATTATAGATGCTTACTCTTTGCTGAGGTTTAAATTTCTTAAAGCAAGCCCTCTACATCGTGGGAGCTCTCTGGAGCCTCTGGAATGGAGTGGGAGCCCCAGTTAAAGTGAGAGGCTTTGGTGCAGTGCTGGCCTGCATTCCCTCCTTTGGTGAGTCTGCAGGGCCCTAGTCACCAAGTAATGTAATCAAGCACACTCTGCCTTATATGCATCCTGGCACACCATGTGAAAGCACTTAATATAGTGCAGGAATTAGCCAGCCTGGCCTGGGAGATTTATCCCCTTGCTGGATAGTAGGCAAGGGGTGTCTTATCAGACTCTCTGCTACCCTTCAGTTTTATTGTATAAACAAAGACTTCTTTGCTTATGCTTGAGCTCTGCTTCAGACGGGACTGTGTATGTTTTGCAGTGAAATAGCTATGATGTGTCTGTCTAAAGCAGCACAGTAGACTTGGCTGGATCTTTTTGTCTCATCACACGTGTGGCGGATTTCATTCAGAATAGCCACCTATGGCAGTTGGAATATGAATAGCTCTTAAATGATGAGCCTCGGATGCCAGAAGTTAAAGATGTTGATGTGACCTGGACATGTGTTGTCTATCTTAGATTCTAGAGTCTGGAATCTAGATCCCTAAAGGACAAGGACTGTATCTATTTAGAGCACCTGCTTCCGCAGCATAATAGGGAAATCTGAGCTACTCATTGTGTTGAAAATTCTTGGTTTTATTTATCTGTGCAGAGCTGGACCAGTCCACCTTCCCTTCCTCAAATTTCTTTCTATCTTTTGCTTTATTTTTGAACCTAGCACATTGTACAATTCCCGTATTGATTCAGATTTTTAATCATATCACATGTCTAATCATAGATCATGAAACAATGAATAAGTAAGAAGGTAAAGGGGGAAAGCATTGCTGACAGAGTGTACCTTCCACCAACTTCCTGCATGTGCATGGAGTCCTCTAGAAAATATTTATTTTGTATTAGTCAAAGCTTTTGTTCCATTTACAAGCAGATGAATAGAAGCTTGAAATTATTGTCTGAGGATAATTAAAAGCCACTCAGAGTGAACCCCAATATTCATTAATTCATTCATTGATAAAATACCTACTAAGTTCTTAGTGTATGTGCAGCGTTTTACTAGGCACTAGGATATGGTGAATCAGACAGATGCAATCCTGTATTCATGGAACCAAGTCTTGATGGAGATGTGATTAAACAATTATTAAAGAGAATGGGTAAAGGATGGGCTAGTGTCTCAGGCAAGGGGAACAATGTACCTGAAAGCTGAGAGAGGGAGAGAGAGAGGGAGGCAGGAAGAGAGAGAGAGAGAGAAAGAGAGATGCGGGGTGGGGAAGAGAGGGGAGAATAGCATATTGGAGGAACTGAAAGCATTTCAGAATGGCTTGAATGTGGAGTAGGGGGAGGGAAGTGGTGAGAGATAAGGTTAAAGAGAGGATCCTGGGCTTACTAATGAAGGGTTGGAAACCTTTTAAGGGGTTTGGACTTTATCTTAAGGCAATAGGAATTATTGTAGGGTTTTGAGCCAGAAAGAGATATGATCAGTGTTGCATTTTTTCATGAAGATGTCTGTGCTCTGGCTGTGGCCTGGAGAACAGATTGGATGGGGCAAGAGTGAATGCTGGTGTTGCTGATCACAGTGGTAGCGCTGGGGTGAGGAGGAGTAGGGATTTAAGAGATATTAAGGAAGTAAGGTCAGTAAGACTTGGTAATTAAAGAGGAATCAAGGGTGACTTCTAGGTTTCTGGGCTCAGGCCAACTGGGTGAATAGAGGTATCGTTCACTGAGAGAGGGAACACAGGAGGAGGAGCGGGTTTAGAGGAAGGACAATGAAGTACATCTTGGGCAAACTCACTTTGAGCTATCTGTGAAAAAGCCAAGGGGAGACAGTGATTAGGCAATTGCCTTTTAGGGTCCAGAATTCAGGAGAGAGGTCATGGATGCAGATACTGAGTTGAGAATATTGTGGTAAATCCATGGAAAATAAAGAACCTGAGAAATGATCCATGGCCCCCGGTATGTGAAGTTAAATTAGGGAGTTAACACTTGCATACTAAAGGGAATTCCCTGGCGGTCCAGTGGTTAGGGCTTTGCACTCTCACTTCCGAGGGCCCGGGTTCAATTCCTGGTCTGGGAGCTAAAATCACGTAAGCTGTGCAACGCGGCCAAAAAACCCCCCTCAAAAAACAGAAAAACCAAAAAAACGAAAAAGCTGGCATTCTATTTTGTAATAGAAGTGACAGGACAAGACGGCTCAGTGGCAACTTGAGGGAAGTAATAAATACTCCCAGAGTCTAGAAACAGAAATCTCGGTAATCAAGGATGTTTATAAGCCAGTGTGATCTTTCTAAAATTGACGTCCTCACCCTTCCCCTTGCCTAAAACCCTCAGTGGTCCCTCAGTGATTTCAGGATGAGGTCCACATGTTTTTCCTTGGTTGCAAAGGCTCGTCTTAATCTGGTTTCCCCTCATCTCTCAACTCTTTACCTCCCATTCTTTTTTCTCACTCATTTTCCAATTTGGCACCTACTTATTCACTCCTCCAAACGTGAAGCTGCTTCTCACTTCTGTGTCTGCCTATGGGGCTCCCTTACTGGATTCCTGGCCTGCTCTTCCATACCTTATCTGACTGGCAACTCCAATTGCTCTTTCAGACAAAACTCTACCCAGATGTTCTCTTTATGTTGCTTTCGCTCACCCCTAAATATAGCATGAATCCCTCCTTGCTCTACTCCTCTCCCTTGTACCTACTTCTATTATTGCATGTAATGCTTTTTTTTCTTTTTTGGCTTGTTCTTTTTTGTTTTTGTTTATATTTCTGTCACCCCTTCCAGACTTTTTAGCTCCTTATTGACAGTGACCAATTTTTTCCAATTATATATACCTCGTTTCTAGCATAGCGTCTGGCACATACAAGATGCTCAGTAGGACTTCCCTGGTGGTGCAGTGGTTAAGAATCCGCCTGCCAATGCAGGGGACACGGGTTAGAGCCCTGGTCCGGGAAGATCCCACATGCCGCGAAACAACTAAGCCTGGGCTCCACAACAACTGAAACCTGCATGCCCTAGAGCCTGTGTGCCACAACTACTGAGCCTGTGTGCTACAACTACTGAAGCCCACACTCCTAGAGCCTGTGCTCCGCAGCAAGAGAAGCCACTGCAATGAGAAGCCCGCACACGCAACGAAGAGCAGCCCCCGCTCGCTGCAACTAGAGAAAGCCTGTGCGCAGCAACGAAGACCCAACACAGCCAAAAAAAAAAAAAATTAAATTAAATTAAATTTTTAAAAATTTCTTAAGAAAAAAGATGCTCAATAAATTCTAAACTGGAATGATTACATTAAGCTTCAGGTATAATTAGATTACAGGGTAGGTTACAGGAATATAGGAAGTATATATAGGAATATATCAACTAGATTTTATGCATTTAATAGCTGTAGTAGCACTGATTACAAACTCAGTGCTGCATGCTTACTGCTAGCAGTGATGGTATTAATCAAGTTCAGCCAAATCAGAATCGTTTTGGTTCACATCTTAGCTTTACTTCTCATCTTCTGTCTCAAAAAGTTGAAACTGTGAAAGTTTCAACCAACTCCAAAAGCCTATTCAGCTGAACAGTCATTCATTAACCTCCTTCATTCCTAGACAATTACTGAGTGTCCACACTGGCTCCAGGCATGGAGGATATGGGGACAGACGCGGCTCTACCCTCAGTCATCTCATAGCTTCTGGGGGGAGTTTGCTGCAGGCTTTAGTGTTAATAGCCATGATTTCTGCTGCCATTAAGCTATTGTACCAAATAAACCAAGTTGTTGGTTCTGATATTTTCTGACTTCTTTCAGGTGTTATTAACACTTGAAGTAAAAATTACATTTTTTTCCTTAAGATATGCAAGTTTTTGAAGATTTGCTCCATTCTCGTGTGCTTTCATTGTGCCTTGGGTGAAAGCGTTTTTCAGAGGAATAAATTCTTTTCAGTATTAACATTCTGAGACTGATGTACAATCACATAGAATTTGCTATAGAGGTTTAAATTTATAGAAACCTTCTCCACTAGATCTATTTGACTGAGCCAGGCACAACCATGGCGGACTTTTGCTTTCAGCCCAGCTTTCCGTGAGGCTCCTCTACTCCATCCAGACTATTTTTCTTTCTTCCTCCCCCACCACTCCCACCCATACCTATAGAGTTATTTTACTATTTCTTTTGATATAAAGTGAGGAGAGTGTTTGCATCTTTATGATTATAGAGGAATTATGTAGTCTGGAGAGAGGAACGACTATTGTGTTGAAAATATCTCTGTGACACCTTCATAATAAAAGCAGCTTAGGCAGAAGCCAGACTGCTCACCATTCCTGACACCTCAATTTGTGCCACTTGGAGAAGAAGATGATAGGTTAGCACTAGGAAGGTGTGTTTACCTCTGAGCTGCTTTTCAGGGCTGAAATCTACTGCGGTGCGAAGAACATTGGAGCATTTGAGCATCGTGCCAGGAAACCCAGTGGTATTAAGTGACTAGTAGCATAGATTCAAGTGGGAAGAAAAAAAGTTAACTATTCATTACTTATTCAGGCATGTATCCTACAAGAATGGGAAAATGTGAAATTATTTTGCCAGCATTAACTAGAGTAAATCAAGGACTATGTAAAAACTTGGGCGTGGATTAAAGTAGTTGCTGATAAGTAGGTACCTGGGACCATCTCCATGGGGATAGTTTGTTTTATTAAGTGAACTCACTAACCAGGCCTATTAAAGTACTGTACTATTTCAGCGTGGTCTCACACTTAGCCTATAAAATTCCTTTGCTCTCTCTTACTGTGTACGGTTCAGGTCTGTAAGGCCAGTGCCCTCGCAGTGCTGGCTTGTGTTTCTTGGTGGTTTCTCTTCAGGTCTCCTACCAGTAAGTGTCCTTGTGCAGACCAGAGCCCCTCTGAAGAGGGTGTAGGAAGTCAGGAGGGACAGCCAGTTGCTATTGATTTTTACTTCAGGTTTAGCTGGGAAAACAACCCTATTCCTCTTTCATCTGAGAATTAGTTCGGTGTTTATCTAAGAAATGAGGTCTTCGTTTGGTGGTCCATTAATGGGCAGCTTCTTAAAATAAGACAAAACAAAAACAAAAAAGTATCTCTGGCAACATAAGCAGTAGCAACACTGCTTTCTGAATTTGGGTGTTCAGAGCATTCAGTCCAGCCGTGCTCTTAGTGGGCCCATAGCTAATGTTTGTGGAATGAATGCACAAATGACAATCTCAATTTAAGTACTGCAGAGCTGTAAGTACTTTTTTTGGACTAAGGTAAGGAGACAACTAGAGGAAGAGTGTCTGGAGATACGGAGCGAGGAGCAATGATAGATTCCTTCAGGCAATTCAGGAGACAGAAAGTGATAGAGAGCAGACAAAGAGATTTTTGCCTGGGACAGAAGGAGGAATGTTTCTTCCATTGAGAAGCTAAAGAGAAGAAGGGATGGCAGTAGATTGAAATGCATTCGTGGGAGGTGGGGATGAAGAGAGTGGCTCGGTGCACTTGCGGTGGTTTCCGTGTGAGAGGGAAGGGTTTGTCAAGAGTGGGTGAAGTGGGGCACAGCCATTGAGTGGAGCGGAAGGGATCCTGGCTCGGTCGGCTCACCCAGGGCAGATACTGGGGGTCTGCACGGAAGGAATGGTCCTGCCAGATGGTCAGGTGTTTACAAGTTTAGATTTGGAGCTGTTTGCTGGCCTTGTATCTCATCTTGTTCTCTCTAGCCCCTTGACTTCTAACTTCTCATCCCTAACTTCCATTTATAAGTCAACCTAAACCCATCCAGCTAGATATATAATCAGCTTCTCTGCCTCTTTGACTTTATCTCCACTTCCTAACTCTGGCCCTCGTCTTTCCATGGCTCAGCAATTTCACAAATGACTTTCTGGGTAAGAAATCCATGGCAGGACCCAGCCCTCAAAACCTTCTTCTCTTTCCCAACTTTAAGGCAGCCTTCACTGTTCCAGCTTGTGAGTTGGACTCAGACAAAGGGAGCAGACCAAGGACAGCTAAAAGAATTAGTGACCTGCTCAAGCGTCCAGCTGCGAGGTGAAGTGGAGTCTTTTGTAGGGCTGTGTGAGGTTTGTATAATCATGTGCAGCAGCCCTGAGAGATCAGATTTGGGGTTTGATCCATAGTTAGTGGCTTGTGGGGAGTTATGTGAGAAGATACATGGATGAGGAAAATAAGGGGTCCACAGTGGGGTTGCTGATAGACTGACAGCAGAGGAGGTGTCAGTTGACCAAGATCTTGGTGAGGCCCAAGATGGTAGGAGGAAGTGGAATTGAGATCTCACACCCATTGTGTGTTTTTGTGGACAACTCTTACATCCCATCTCAACTATCTCACCTTTCTTAAAACCACAGGTATATAATGAGGATTCACAGTCAGGTTAGAGGGCTGGATTAGATGACCCAAACCGTTCTTTCAAGGCCCATGAGAACATTATGTTCTAAACAGAGAGAGTAAAATTAAGTGACTCATTTTATCAATGATGACAACAGAAACACAGTGAGTCTTTACACCTTTAGCCCTATGTTGGCCTCTTTCCTTTCTTTCTTTCTTTCTTTCTTTCTTTCTCTCTCTCTCTCTCTCTCTTTCTTTCCTCCTTTCTCTCTTTCTCTCTTTCTCTCTCTCTCCCTCTCTCGTTCTCTCTTTCTCTCTTTCTTCCTTTCTTTTCTTTCCCTTGTTCATCTTGCACATGCATTTTCAAAACTTGACCTAGAAGATTCCTGAACTGTGCCTCTGGAGGGCATGGAATTCTCTGATGCTCTGATGCCAGTATTTTTCTTTCTTTCTTTTTTAATGATGTATTTTATGATTCCTTTCCTCAAAATAATTATTTCAAAGTCAGCATTCCATTATAAGTGTTCATGCTGTGAGGGCTGTTGGACAGGTTCCTATAGATCATAACCAACGAGACTGTTTTTACCATAATGGGAGGCAGGTGTTGTGATACGTATTCTGAGCTCTTAAGAAATGCTGGACATGTTACGAGTAGCAGTCCTTTCTTTGGGTCTCAGAAATCTTTATTTCTCCTTCCTGAGCTGCTCATGGTGGAGACTTTGGCCCTAGTGGTGTTTTTCCTTCATCTGCTACCCATTTTCTCAAGTTTATTTTCCTTTTACTTGTCCCTCCTTTTCATGACGGTGCGATAGCACTGTGGTTTCCAAGAGCTGTGCATGTAACCACATCATTATCACTTGTAGGACTGGTTTTGGTCTCTGGGAAGTGATTGATCCATTACTTAGCAATGAGAGAAGAAAAGTGGAAAGCCTGAGAAACTCACAAGAAAATTGCTGTTCTCTCTTCTTTTTCCTGTCAGAATCACTCCTTTCATGATAGATAACTCCAAAGGGATTTCTGGGAGATGTGTTCAATGCTGGGGTTTTACCTACTGATTTGAAGCCCCCCATGTGACCTAAATCAGTATGTGAGTTATCAATTATAGTATCATATTAATAAATGACATTTACCCTATCCTAGATATGGTAATTGGTGCTTTTATATGCATTATTTCATTTCTGTGGTAGATGCTGCTGTTATCCCCATGTTACAGTGAGGAATCTGAAGTTTAAAAGTTAAACCACTTACTGACAGCCATTTAGCTTAGTGGTATGGGTGGGATTTGAGCCCTCCTGTCTGAGTTCACAGTCTAAGGAGAGTGATCTTTTTTTTTTTTAATCCTAATTTTGACAGCCTCAAAGGACAGTAGCATGCTGGCTTTAATTGTATGGGTTTAATTGTATGAAATTGTTATGCCATGAGTGGTGTGATTGGGTTGACTGTATATTTGAGACATCCAGTAACAAACCATATTACAAAAGAAAAACAAAGCCAAAAAGCCCTGACCCACACTCACAAATAGAAATACATTTTGATGCATGTTGCTGATGCCTTTCTCAAGTGGCACTTATTTCTAAAACTCTTGCTCTTACACTCTGTCTTTCTCTTTCATTCTGTCTCTTTCCTGCTCCTTCTTCCTGATTTTTCTCTTTTTGTTTTTCCTTTTCCCTGCTCTTGTGTTCCCTCTCTTTTCAAAAACTCCCAGTATATCTTCTTAGTAGGAGTTTCAGGTGTATGCGTGAATTATTTACTGCTACTGCCCTGTGTTTTTGCAGTGGATTTGTGGAGAACTTTCTCATGGGGGCACCATCTGCAATTCTTAATAACAGTTACAAACTGATCTGAGGAAGAAGCTTAGAAACACTTGGGCTGTTTCTTGCAAAATTCAGGATGCCGATGTAAGCATAAGAGGGATGGAGGAGACACTCAGGTTCCTAGATGGATATACCCACGTCAAGGAGCCCAAGTCATATGCAATCATTTCATCATGAGCACTGACTAATTCTGGAAGAGTTTTTTTATTTGGGGTATGTTAAGGGTAGGAGTTTTCATTTCGTTTTGTTTTTTCAATAATATCCATTCTAACTAGATCATATCTCAAGGGCAGTGCTGCTGCAGATGGCTGGGCAGGTTGTGCACTGAACAGCTCTAGGGGATGCTTTTTATATTTCTACAGAACTGTATATGGAAGTCCATTCTGAGGGTATACAGCCAGTTCTCATTGTTTGCAACAGTTATATTCTATAAAGTCGCCACCAACACTGTTAGCAATGACGGAACCATTGCTTCTAGGAGAAATACAGGGTAGGGCTTCTGTGAGCCTCTGACCACAACATTTTCATCAACTGATTAATACACAAACTTGTTTTATGTGTGTTTTTGTGTAGACACACCTTATTTAATGTACATTGTTGATCTATTAACAATGAACTCATGATCAACAGCGCTATAATTCATGCTTTAACAAAGCTTTTCTAACGTGTATTTTCTCCGCGAGAATCATCGCAACATTCTTGAACTTAGAACACCAGACAGTATGTCAGCACTACACTTGGAGGCCATTTTAAGCAGCGGAATCACCAACAAAAAGTGCAAAAATGTGACAAAGGTGGCACTAGACTGCAAAAAAGGACCCTTGTTTATAGTATGGGACCTGAAACAAGAAGGCAGAGAGCCCCCTTATCTGACTTCAGCTGGAATGTGCATGTCAGCGGAGTCAAATTTTTCAGTGCTCTGTTCATGTCCTCGAACGACCATGAGAGCATAGTAAATATTGATTTGGGGGTTACAAATAAATTTTAGCCAGTAGATGAATTTACAAATGTGGAATTGGTGAGTAGTGAGGATCAACAACTGTACGTTCTTTTAACTAAGAGCTGGAGGAACCTGAGGCGGGGAGAGGTGTTGCACTGAGACTGATCTTATGGGAAGTAGATTCCAGCATGTAGAGTTGGGAGCCACTCTAGATGGCACCCAACCTAATCTCATTAGCTCTTGGATGAGGAAGAGGCTCAAAGACATTACGTGACCTGTGAAAGGCCATGCAGCTAATGACTGGGGAGTAAACTCTTAAGCTGGAGTAGTAGTTTATGGGGACAGAGACCTGATGCACCACAGTGATGCCCCCTGCCCCTCTGTGTGTGCCATGGTGAGATTCCCCACAGGGCTTCCTGGAGCTGTTACATTGAAAGTGACGGGCTAGGGGGATGGTGTCACTAAATAGCTCTTCCGTATGTGGGCTTCTGTCAGTCTGTTCAGGCTACTCTTACAGAACACCTTAGACTGGGTGACTTATAAACAACAGGAATTTATTTCTCACAGTTCTAGAGGCTAGAAATCTAAGATCAAGGCACCAACAGATTCAGTGTCTGGTAAGACTTGCTTCCTAGTTCAGAGATGAACATCTCACTGTCCTCAGAGGGTTCAAGGGGCCAGGGCTGTCTCTTGGACCTCGTTTATGAGGGCACTAGTTCTGTTCTTGAGGGCTGTGTCTTCATGACCTACCTAATCACCTCCCAAAGACCCCACTTCCAAATTCCGTCACATTGGGGATTAGGTTTCAACATATGAATTTTGCCAGGACACGAACATTACGTCTGTTGCTGCTTCCCACCCCATTTGTTTAATTCTTTGTTCAAGAACTGTGTTTTGCAGACATACTGTGTGCCGGCACTATGCTAGGTGCTAGGGTACTGGGGGTGAATGGGACCCCATAAGGAATTAACAGTCCAGCTGAAGGCCTTCCCAGGGGTGGGCACCAGCACATACACGTCTGGAGGCCACTGGCACTGTGCCATCTGGAAGAAACATTCCTTTCCCAGCAAGAAAAACTCTCCATGAGCTAGACATAATGTCACATCTCAAAATCTTGCCCTAAGAAGCCTCTCCTGTCACCTACCTGGCAGTGGTTTTTCTGAATCTAGATAGGGCTGGACTGTACTTAAATGGCTTTTATAGTCCTTTGGTTCATTTTCTTTTCTCAGATAAAGAAAAGATGTGAAGCCTATGATAGAGTCTAATGCCACGCCTTTACGTGGCCACAGTAAAATGTCCAAAGGCTCTCTGTAGGCCCTATTGGTTCCAGGGAATTTGAATCAGTAATTCTTACTTGTTAAATGCTAAGTAAAATAACTTTAATTATATACATGTATCTGTATGCATATTTATCTAATATATATATAATATATATTATATATAATATATATAATATATATTATATATATATATTATATATATAATATATATATTATATATATATCTCCAAGCATAAAGAATAGAAGAGAAAAGGTTTGTTTGTGATAACAGTATCCTCTCTTGGAGATGATTGGCAAGGGAAACTTGAAGCCCTGTCTGGGGAAACTGGATTGAGCCTGACTGGAAAGTGCCCTACCTCTGGTATGTGTCCTTTTGGCATTGGCAGGTGTCTGCACTCACTCTCTGAAGGAGAGGTGAGCTTCATATCTGGATTTGGGGGCATGTGTGGCAGTGTGAGTGGTGGTTAATAATAGCATGTGCTTTGGAGTTAGGTTGAACTGGGTTCTAATCCTGTCTCCACATCATCTTGGGCACATTACTAAGGCTCTCTTTGCTTCCAGATTCTTATCTGTGAAATATGATAATAACATTATACACTATAGTTCATTATGTAAAATGCTTAGTGCGGTGATGCATAGATAAGGCTGGGTAAATGGTATTTTTGTAGTAGTAATTGTCCAGTAGGATCTGGTTGGTATTAGGGGCTGTGTACACGCAGTGTGTACTGGTTTAATCTAAGGCGAGACCTTCCAACCCTGGACTCACCAACCAGGCACTTGCCTTCCTTCTGCAGGTGGTCTCAGGCCGAGGGCTGCATCTGCTTCCAGTCCCTGACCTGCAGAGAGCCTCACTTCCAGTTGCTTGGTGCCAAACTGCTCATCACGTAGCCTCAGCTGCTGTCATTTCGAGTAGCAATCGTGTGCATTGCATCTAATAAACACCACCTTGGTCTATATTTTTTATTTTATGCAGATGTGGAGCTTAGCTAAGAAAAGTAAGGATGGCCATAGAGAGCACTTTAGCTCCAGGGCCAGGAACTGAATTGTTTTGTTTCTGGAAGGCTCCATGCCAATATCTGGTCAGGATGTGGTCAAGAGGTCAGGGACAGTAACTCAGGGATCAGCAGTATTACAGATAAGCCCAGACATTCATCCAAGATATGTGTAGAGGAATATATCTGCAGGGGTATGCAATTTCTTTTAACTCTTGCTCTTGCTGCCTGTGTTCATAATCAGATTGGTTTTTCAGCCTTGATAAAAAGATCACAACTATTGTATAATAATTCTCTGTCACTTACCACTGTGTATTCCTGGACAAGTGACTTA
This sequence comes from Physeter macrocephalus, assembly GCF_002837175.3. Lineage (NCBI taxonomy): Eukaryota > Metazoa > Chordata > Mammalia > Artiodactyla > Physeteridae > Physeter > Physeter macrocephalus. Next base: position 68,444,712 of record NC_041220.1, read on the forward strand.
ATCTCTCTGAGTCTCAGTTTCTCTTGCTAGAAAATGGGGGGATATTTTTAGTACCTATCTCCTGGGGTTGTTATGAGAATTAAATGAGATAAATATGTGCATGAGAAAATGAATGTACGTGAGATAAGGTGGGATCATGAACTTAGTTCAGCAGCTACCTCATAACAGAGTAAGCATTTGACAAATGTCAGCTGATACTAAGTTGCTATTGAACTGTAGTTAATAAATTTAAAAACGTTTGATCTTCCTTAGTCTTAAATAAGTGAACACTGAATACTGAGGATCTCTGTACTTTCTGGTCCCTGGGATTTATGATTTGTAAGCAAGTACTGTGTGTGTGTGTGTGTGTGTGTGTGTGTGTGTGTGTGTGTGTGTGTGTGTGTCTATGTGCTTGCACATGCATGTGCAGGTCTGTACATCTGTGTATTTAAATTAGAATGATCTAGCTCACTGAGAGTTCACAACCTGGGGCTAGTTTGGGAAAGTCCTGCCGTGTTCTTTGGAGGTGAGTCGTCCTTCCTGCCAAAGTAACATGCTGCCTTCTGCAGGCAGTCACTGGAGAGGGGCTAGCACAGTGCCAGCCTCATACAGGTGGGGAGGCAGGCAGGTACTGGGCCCATGGGCTGAAGAGTAGGGATGACAGCAGGGATACAGTGGAATAAAGAAAGAATGTAGGGCATAGCCAAAAATGAACACTTAGCCGATGACTGATTGATCAGGGCATATTTGATGGGATGTATGATAAAATCATTTTCTGAAAAATTTCTCCTATTTTATATTTGAGCTCTGTCCCCACCCCCAAGTTATGACTCTTTAGATATTTTAGGTATAAAAAAGCAGTTTGCTGGAGACCTGGGACAGCATTAATAGTTTTTTTACCTTGGTACTCATTTTTACCTTCCAACTCCTAGTTCTACCAATTTATCCTTTTTTCTCTAGTAAGTCTTACTTGGATTCTGAAATACCCCCAATATAGTCAATATTCCACAGTGGGAAGAGTATGGGTTATAAAATATTCATAATGCATCAAGCAATGAGTGCTGCATTACCATAAATAAAATAATTTCTTTTAGATTAAAAAAATATTATAGTTGATAACCCTGTATTGTAAAATAGAAATTTACTGAGAGTAGAACTGAAATGTTCTCACCAAAAAAAAAAAAAAAAAAAAAAAAAGGATAAACATGTGAGGTTATGGATGTGTTAATTAACTAGATGGGAAGAATCCTTTCACAATGTATATGTATATCAAATCACCATGATGTACACTTCAAATATCTTACAATTTTATTTGTCAATTACAACTCTATTAAGATGAAATTTACAAAAACATTTTAGGAGCAGTATTATTAGTATTTATGTGATGAAATATAAAAAAGGAGGTTGAATTATACTAAATAATGTATTTTTTTTGCCTCTTGCTCTTTTGCTTACCTTATAGCTTACACAAGTTGTTACTTAAACCATTTGTTATCTAGAGATATTTGTTATAACTGGTTGGAATTTTAGCCCCCTTTAATTCATTCAACTGGCAACTTTTTGGTTAGAAAAAAGTAACTGAGAAGAAATTTCCACTTCCTTCTTTAGTTTATTTTTACTGTTTATTATGGAAAATACCAAACAAATTCAAAAGAATATTGTAATGAATACCTACGTATTATCACCACCCATCAATTCTTGGCCAATTTATTTAATCTGTACAGTCACCTTCTTCTTCGTATCTTGTATTATTTTAATGATATCATTTCATCAATAAATATTTAATATGTGTGTGTAAATGATAGTGACTCTTCTAAAAATATAACCAAAATAACATTATCACATCTAACAAAATAATTAATTGTTCCTTAATAACTTCAGATAGTCATGTTCAAATTTCTAACTGTCTCTGTTTTGTTGTTGGTTTGTTTATAAGGATCCATATTAGGTCCAGACATTGTGATTGGCTATGTTCCATCTTATTTATTTCTTTAATAAAATTTTTTCTGAAGTTGTGCTTTTTTCATTTTAAATATCTAGTGCAACATGCCCTCATTGTGAACTGGATTAGCTTCCTAGTTCTTTTAGGAACTTGTATGACCATGAGCAAATTACTTCACCTCTCTGAGCCTCAGTTTCCTAGTCTGTAAAATGTTAGTGTTGAGCTAGAAGACCTTTAAAGTCATCTACAGGTCTCAAATTTTGTAATGACATAAACTACTTGCAAGAAAAAAAAGATATTTGGACTTTCTTTTTTCTTTTGAAAGAGGAAATGGCTTTTAGAAAGGTGACAAGTCAGAGCCACAGATAAAACATTCAGTGATGCTGAGAGATTCTTTTTGCTTTTTTAAAAAGAAATTCTGCTCTCATGGAAGCTGATAGTTGGCTTATTACCTCTAGAGTACATAAACTATCCTTTTCACCTGTATTTAACTGAGCATGGTCCATGGCTGATTTGAAGTTGGTTATGAATAAAGAAAAACAACATTTATTTGGAATTTAACTTAAAAAACTTGTTAGGTGAGTGAGTTCTCTTTTGACAATGGTGGACTGTTATTTTGAACCAGTCTCCCACTGGAAACAACTAGAAAATATGTACAAAATATGAGAAACCTTTTGATTAAAAACATTAGGATAGCTATTAAGATAGTAAATTACAGGACCAAGGTGAGGAGATGTCCAAAAAACAGTGGTTGATAGGTTTAGAAACTGAGCACAGCTTCTAATACAATCATGGGGCTGATGGAGGACCAAAATGGGATTAGGGCCTACCTGGGAGCAAGGCCAGTAAATACCACAGACTTTCATTTGAGAACTTGAAGGATTGAATCCTAGAAGCGTGAATAAGCAGAAAATAGATCAGTCCCACAAAGACTGAAGCTGAGCTGTGAATCAGGTCAATCTCTGGCTGGATTAAGATGGTTTTAGAATTATAGGTACTCTTAGACTAGCTGCCTGCCAAAAGTGAAATTATTCCTGTCTGGAGGAAGATAGCATCATCTAGAACCTCCAATAATCTCTAGTACTTTAAAAAAATACTACTTTAAAAAATACACACACACACACACACACACACACACACACACACATATTGTTCTCTGCTCAAGCAGAAATAGCCAGGTACATGAGAAGACAAGATGTAACTGAAAATTAAAAAAGAAAAAAAGATGATAGAAACAGGGCTACTAGGGTCTCAGATAATGGAATTTTCACAGTCTTTACAACAATGATTAATATGTTCAAGGAATTTAAAAATAAGAGTGAGAATTTCAGTAGATAACTGGAAGCTAAGGAAAAGAACCAAAAAAAGTATATAATTAACAAAATAAAACAACTGATATTAAGAACACAGTGAATGGCTTTAATAGATTTGACACAGTTGACGAGTGAAATAGTAAACTAAAAGGTAGAGCAGAAGAAAATATTTGGTCTGAAACACAGAGAGTAAGAAGAAAGTAAAATACAGTAAACAGTGTAAGAGACCAATAAGATCTGGTGAAAGGTACAGCATTTGTGTCATTGGTGTCCCTGAAGGAGAGGAGAGATGGAATGGGAAAGCAACATTTGAAGAGTAACTGAGAGTATCAGACAAGCACTTTGAACCCTACACAGGATAAAGACAAAGAGAAAACTTAGTATAAGCACTGCGAACCAACACAAAGAGAAAATCACAAAATTAGCCAGAGAATAAAGATACATTACTTTGAAATGAGAAACAAGATACTAAGATGATTTTCCAGTGGAAACCATGAATGCCAGAAAACAATGAAAAGATATTTTCAAAGTTGTGAAGAAAAACAGCTGCCAATGTAGACTTCTATACCTAGCAAAAATGTCCTTCAAACTCAAAGGTGAAAAGGACATCTTGAGACAAACAAAAACTGAGAGAATTTATTGTTAGTGGATCTACACTAAACAAAATACTAAAGAATGTTCTTTAAGCAGTAGAAAAATTATACCAGAGGGAAGCTCAGGGATACAGGAAGGAATGAAGAGCAAGAAAAATGGTAAATATAGGAGTTAATCTAAATGATTGAAAAAAACATTCTAAGGTCTTTGCATGATCTAGGAAGTAGTAAAAATGCTAATTTAAACTAGATTTTAATAGGTCAGGGATGCATGTTATAACTTCTAGAGTATCAATTAAAAACAAAGTTAAGGAATGCATAACTAACAAGCAAATTAAGGTGGGACATAGAATAATAAAAAAATCTTGATAAATCCAAAATAAGGCAAGAAGAGAAAGAGGAACAAATATAAAGCAAATAGTAAGATGGAAGATTTAAACATAAATATATATTTAATTCCATTAAATATAAAATTTTAAAGCCTCTCATCAAAAGATAAAGATTATCAGACTGGAGAAACAAATAAACAAAGCCTAAGTATATGGTGCTTACAAGAAACACATCTTAAATATAAAGATTCAGAAACATTGAAAGAAAAAGTTTGGAAAATGAAGTACTATGCAAACACTAAAGAAAAGATAGTATAGCTATGACATCTTAATGCAAGAAGAATTACTCAGCATTTCACAGTGATAAACAGGTCAATCTGTACTACTTTTTTTTTTTTTTTGCGGTACGCGGGCCTCTCACTGTTGTGGCCTCTCCCATTGCGGAGCACAGGCTCCGGACGCGCAGGCTCAGAGGCCATGGCTCACGGGCCCAGCCGTTCCGTGGCATGTGGGATATTCCCGGACCGGGGCACGAACCCGTGTCCCCTGCATCAGCAGGCGAACTCTCAACCACTGCACCACCAGGGAAGCCCTGTACTACTTTTAAATGTGTATATACCTAATAACATGGCTTCAAAATATGTAAAGGAAAAATTGACAGAATTACAAGGAGACACAGACAAACCCACAATGACAATGGGAGATTTTAATATGCCTTTCCCAATAATTGATAAGTGGACAAAAAAATCAGAGGATATATAATATTTGAACAAGTTAATCAACCTGACTTAACTGATATACAGTATATACATCAGAACACACAACAACTGCAAAATATACATTTCTTTCGAATGAACATTGTACATTTGCCAAAAATGAACATGTACCAGGCAGAGAGCACGTCTTAATTTCAAAAAATTAAAATCTGAAAAGTACGTTTCTGAACACTGAGAAATAAAGCTAGAAATTGCTAACAAAAACTACTTAGAAAATTCCCAAATATTTTAGAAAATGTCAATATTTCTGTAGCTAATAGGTCAAAGAAGAAATCATAAGAGAAATTAAAAAACATTTTGAACAGAATGATAAAAATACTATAAAGTACAGCTAAAAAAGCATTGAAAAAAGAGAAATTTAAAACCTTAAAAATATATCTAAAAACTTAAAAAGAAAGGCTGAAAAATCTCAAGAAGTTGGAGAAAAGACTAATAAATGAAGCCTAAAGAAAGAGGAAGAAAAGAATGAATAAAGGAACAGGTATTAATGAAATAGAAGCAAACATACAATAAAGTGAATGAGCAATGTCAAAACTTGTTTTTGGAAAGATTAGAAAAATTGATAAACCTCTGATGAGACTGTATTCCTTGACTTTGGAGAATTATTATTTGGGCTAACAAATACATTCCAAATTCAACTTTTGGAGTGACCATTACCTTTTTTTTCCTTTTTCTTCTTATTTTTAAAAATTAACTTATGTGTATAACATTTAAAAAGACCAGTACTTTTATAGCCCTCTGTACATTCTTTGCTCAATCAGCTTTAAAAATAAATAACTTTTAACCTTTTTTCATTATAAAGTGATATATGTTCACTGAACAAAATATATGCATGTGAAAAGGAGATTTATTGGAAAAATTTCAAATCCCAGATAACAGTTGCTTTTGATATATATTCTCTGAAGCTCATTTCTTTGCTTGTAGATTCACATATATTTACAAAAATGTGATAATGTGTATTCTGTTTTATAATCTTTTTTTCCACTTAATACTGTGTGATGACTATTTTTCCATGTCATTAAATATCTTTCTATTGAATTATTTTAATGACCACATGACCTAATTTACTCAGGTGTACAGTTGCCAGCGTTTGGACACAGGTTGTTTGCACTATTTTTACTGTTACAAACAGGGCTATGATAAACATTCTTGTAACTAAATTTTTGTTCAAATCACTGATTATTTCCTTTGGATAAATACCTGAAAGTGAAATTGCTGAGAGGGAAAAAAGTCATTTTTAAGGCTTCCTGTATTTATTGTTCAATTACCTTCCAGAAAGATTGCGCCAAGTTATAATCTCATCAACATCAACAGTGTATAAGAGTATCCATTACCAATACTGCCTCCAAATTAGGCATAATCTTTTGAAATAAATTTCACCTAATTATCTTAACCTATTCTGCAAGTGCTGAGTCAGAGTTTCCCAAAGGATGACAGTTGTGGACACTGAAGTGAGAGGACTTTGCAATGGGCCTTACTCTGGGTGGACAGCTCACGGAAGGGACAGTGGTTGAAGTTAAGGGTGTTCAGGGGCCAGGAGCCATAGACAAGACAAAAGAGGTGAAAGCATAGCTGTTATTTATTCTCTACGTTTATTTCCATTGTTAATATTATTATTATTTTATTTTATTTTATTTTGTAATTATTTTTTATTATGTTCACACAGATATCTCAAAGTCACTTGCTTGGGGGAACCATCCTGAGGTGGGTGCAATGGGCTGAAGGGAGGATTAGAGAACCTTACTGAGCTGTTAGAAGCCTGGAAGTCACACCGTGGTTATGTGCAGGTCTGTTTTGGAAGTCAGCAGCCTCAAGGAGCTCAAAAACTTCAGTTTATAAAGTACTTTAAAGTTTACAAAGATTTTTTATATTTTTCTTGCTGAAAAAGCTATACAAGAACTGCATTAAAAGATATTTTTAAAATGCACTCAGTATCCAAACACTGTAGCACAACTATTTCTAATTGCTATGTTCATTTTTTTATCAAAGTAATAATGTGCACAGTCTTAAAATACAAATAGTAAAACAAGACTTGTAGTGAAAAACAGCACTCCCCTACACAAGTTCTCTCACCTTCCAGAAGCAGCTGCTTTTAGTACTTTCAGCTGTTTCTTCAGGCATGTTCTTTCACATTGCAAAATATCATGGCTATACTGCCATTTCTTGATTTTTTTAAGGTATAGATAATATCTATTGATTTCCATAGAAGATTAGAATGTAGTTCTTTTATATACATACATATCCCATGCATCCTTCTTCTTCCTATTCTGTAACACTTCATCCTTTCCCTTCCCATGCTCCCATTATTATTTTTGAAAACCTTTTTCATTATGGAAAACTACATTAAAAAAAGTAGTGAGAATAGGAGAGTGAACCCCAGTGTGCCCATCATCTAAGTTCAACAATTACTAAGTTGTAGTTAATTTAATTTATCCATATCCGCTACCTTGCTGCCCCTTCACATTCCCCTGTAGTGAATATTTTGAAGCAATTCCTTCCCATTCTCCCCCTCCCCCTCCCCCTCTTCTCTTCCCCCTCCCCTCCTGTCCTCCTCTTCCTTCTCCTCCTCCTCCCCTTCCTCTCCCTCCTTCCTCCCTCTCTTCCCCACCTCCTCCTCACCCTTCTTTCTCCCCCAACCCCTTCCCCTTCTCCCTTTCTCTCTGTCGTTTGATTTCGGATCTTTCTGCAAAAGGAGCCTGGAATTGAGCATGTCTGGGAGTGGGGAGCTGGTGGTCTCCCCGTTGAGTATTCAGGCTCTCACCTATCTCTCCCCTTTCCGTCAGATGTTTCACTCAGCTGTGTTTGGTAGTCCCTGGTTCAGAGCATTTCTGGTTCAGCCTCTTCACAAGTTAAATCTTCATTCTTCCACCAGGGCTGCAGGGGTGGTCAGAGGTAGCTGATAGCTCTCATTTTCAGCCTTTTCAGAGTTCTGCAATGTGGGTTACCCCTTAAAGGCACTTAAAGCTGAGAAATCTGAAATGTCCATCACTATTCGTCTGTCTGCTTTTTGTCTTTAAAAATTGTGATCTCCATCATCCACTGTTATTGCCTCCTCTTCCCTTTGACATGGATTTGTATACCTTTATCTCTTTTCTTTCATTTTAGTGGGTCTTTAGGAAAAGGTGGAGGTGAACACTTATTCTATCCACTGCATTTCACTGGACGTCTTAGCACAGTGATTTTTATTTCTGCAGGTTACCTTTCTAAAGTACTTGATACACAAGGGGACAAAATAAGAAAGGAGCGGAAAGGAAGGAAGAGGAGGGAGAAAGGAAGGAAGAGGAGGGAGAAAGGAAGGAAGAGGAGGGAGAAAGGACTGGGTGTGGTTATGCTGAGGGAGAACTCCTGATCCTCATGCCGTAGATTCCCGCAGGGAGTAAAACCAGGACTGAGTCAGGGCTTGAGTTTTCTTCCTAGGGCCTCTGGTGATGTGTGGTCTAGGTGGACCTTCATCCGGAGAATAAGAACAGTGATATCTGCCAAGCAAGACATTGCCGATCTTTGGCTCAATACGGCAAACATTTATTACAAAGCAATTCCTAAGATCATTTTTCACCTTTGAACCAGAATTAAATTTCATGATCTGGCTCTGCCTGATCGAATAGGGATTCGATTTCTTTAGAAATGAATGGAGAGGAGAACGAAAGTATTTCCTTTCCCATTATGCTTTATTCTGTCCTTCAAATAAGTTTCAGCTAATCACCAACTAAAATTTGGGCCCCACAAAATATTTCATTCACTCCTTCGCTCACTTGTTCCTTTCAATTCCCAAGCCGGGCAACATTTTAGTAAAAGATTGTGATTTAGGGCTTAAAGTGGTGCAGGCCTGTTTTCATTGTTAATCAAGTATTTCAGCACAGATTAATTGGCTACTATTGTGTGGTGTTGTTTTGGGTCCTTTAGACCAACAGGTGAAGAGGGTATGATTTTTTTGGTCAGCTTGAAGAGTTTACAGCCTTGTAAAAATCTGACCTCCATTTTTTTTTTTTAACATCTTTATTGGGGTATAATTGCTTTACAATGGTGTGTTAGTTTCTGCTTTACAACAAAGTGAATCAGTTATACATATACATATGTTCCCATATCTCTTCCCAATTGTGTCTCCCTCCCTCCCACCCTCCCTATCCCACCCCTCTAGGTGGCCACAAACCACCTAGCTGATCTCCCTGTGCCATGCTAACCTCCATTTTAAAGAAAGAAATGTATTGAGAGTTGACAAAGTAATTTTGCACATAGAGTGAATCAACAGTCAGGGAACCGAGTTCCTGGTAGGGAGGCCATACTCCACAATGGTAAATCCCAAAGGCTTGGAATCAGTTAGACTTGGCTTTCCTTCCAGCTTTGCTCTTATTTCTAGAGGGAAGTCATGGATCCTCTTTGAACCTCAATTTCCCCATCTGTAAAATGGACAGAACAATACCACTCATTACATGTTGGCTTAAATGTGGTAACACATGTAAAAGGCCTGATTCCTGGCTCTGAGGAAGGAGTCAATTAATGGCAAGTAGACGATTGTAAGGAGAGTGGAGAATATCAAAGATCGTGAGCTCACACTCCAGTTCTGCCTCTTCCTAGCTAAGCGATGTTTAATAAAATGCCATCTCTTGACTTCATTTCCCTTGTGTTTGAAATTCGGATAAGAGTTGCTCTGAGGATGGTATTAGACAGGGTAGTGTGAGCCGCTCTTGGCCATATGTACGTGTTTTGGGTAAGTTTTATTATTAAGATGTTAGGGATACTGGGCGCTAGATTGCATGGTGAGCCTGTGTCTGAGGAAAGCTGAGCATTGTTTGGAGAATTTGCCTGCTATGCTGTTTGGTAACCTGATCTTCGTGGTGCTTTCCTGTGTTGGAGCTTTCTGGAAAATTTAACTTAAATCTAATTGTTCATCGTGAGAATTTTCGTGACACATCGTGTGGAGATAGTCCAATGTGGAGATGACTTTGGAAATAAAAATTAAAGTCAGCTAATTTATCTGGCATGGTATGTGATGAAGTTGTCATTACCTCACTCTGAATTCCAAGACCTTCTCTTCTATAAAACATGTGAACAGCTTCTAGAAATGAAGAGTTATTGGGGGTTTTTGGTTTGCTAGTTTAGAAGAGTAGAGAAATGACACCCCCTCGCCACACTGGTGAGTAAGCCACTAGTGGAGACTCCTAGAATCATCGACTTTTAGAGCTGAAAAGCAGCTTAGTGACCATCTGATTAAAATTTTTAATTTTATAGATTAAGAAATCAAGCTCAAGAGGCTGTTACTTGCCTGAGACTGCACAGCTATGAACTAGTGAAGCCTAGGAAAAATAGCCAGGACTTTGTTTAAATTTCAGCTAGAACAACATTGTATAATAAAATAACTCAACATAAAATTATAATTGAACGCCTTAAATACTTTCTCGTCAGTCTCAACCTAGAATACAAAAGATGGAAACTCAAAAGCTTTCTAAACAAGTTTGTTGAAATCATGTAAGAATTGAAAAAACTTAATCAATGAATTGAGTCTTGGTAAGCCTTCTTGAGTTTCTAAATTAACACTCCAATTTTCATAGGCTACATAGCTATTAATTATGTATTTGTGTTCGTAATTATTTATATCAAAATGTATCTAAGGCATCAAGTTCCCCTGTGTTAAGAATTCTGGTGATCAACACTGCTTATTTGGGGACCACAGTCACTGATGCTCAATAACTTGACGGATACTCAGCCTCTTTCGATTTCATCTTTAAGGAGATCCATCCTTCTTTTCCTAGTAGAGTTTATTGTTGCAAATTATATTGACTGTGAACACACAGCGTTTCTGGTAGCACCTGTAGGAATACATGCACCAGTAAAATCCACGTGACTTGCGTTTCATCAAGTGAAGATGAGGCATTTTCATGATTGGCAGCACAAGGGGTCCAACCCTCCTTTGAGTACTCCTTTTTAGTTTGAAATATGGACTGGAGAAATAGTCTTCTTTCAAACTCTCAAAGAATGTAATTCACACACTTTCTTCAGGGAGAATCATTTCAATGTTGTTGTTCCTTTCCATGTTGAATAAAGCTCCAGATTTGGAATTCTGTTGGCCTTTTGTATTTTGACTTCCCCCAAAATTCTTTGAGGAGGCAGTGTATGGGAACAGCATGATCCTGGAAACGGTGGAGCTGGGGCAGTGCCCATGGAGTGAAAGGCCCACAGCGAGTGCCCTGTTTTGGTGAATTGACCTAAGGGCCTGAGCATCCTTGGCTGCAAATAAGCAGTTGGCTTTTGAATATCAAGCTTTGGGTTTTCATTACTGCTTCCTTCTCCTTCTTAAATTCTGTTTCTGAGGAGTTAGCTTTTCTCAGTCTTCTATATTAGATGGTATATTAAGTATTAAAAAATTATTATGAGGTCAATACATACCCATAGTTAAAAATTTAAACAGAACAAGCAGGTTATATAGTGCACTGCAGACCCCCTCAAGTCTCATTCTTTATCGGAATCACCATCTGTTGATTCTTGGGCCTCCTAGACATTTTCCACAGGAACACGCCCATGTATGTAGAGATACATATTTTTCTTGAATGGGAGTGTAGTTATATATGTATATATATATAGTAGTGTATATGTATGTATAGTTTTAGACATCTTTTTGCATCACTATATACAGCAACTTCTTTCTTTTAAATGGCTACGTAGTTCTGCATGTTAGGGATGTTCCATTTTTTATTGGTTTTCTCATATCCTTTCCTCTCTTCCTCAGACAGCATACCTCAGGACCGGCACTTAGTCAATCTCACGCTTAAGGCTTGTGTCCTCCGGAGGAGGCTCAATTTTCCAACCTCGAGAAAGCAAGCTGGTGGCAGCCTGGGAAGACATTAGCTGTCACCATCTGCACCTCTCTTTCACTGCTTGGTGCTTGAGGTAGTGGTGTGTGTTTTTGTGTTTGCCAAAGTCAGAGCTGCAGTGGTGGCTCCTAGGTTCAGTGGGGCATGGAAAAGTGAGTGGGATGTTGGGTCCATCAGCAGCAAATCCTTAGAGTGGACATAATGAAGGAGAAAATCAAGGTACTGTGCTGTCAGAATTTTCAAGGTCAATAACGCAGCTCACTCTCTTTTCAAGTCAAGTTAGCACAGGGGCCGATTCCAGCAGCTTCACGAGTTTTGCCCAGGCAGGAGGATAGTCTCAGAGCTTGTAAAGCCCATCTCGGGAAGAGCCTGCAGACTCCCAGAGGAACCTGAAATGTCAGTTTTAGCCTGCCTTCAAGCAAGAGCGCTCAGCTTTGGATAAGATAAGTAGTTTTCAAACTTCTTTTAGAAAGGGAACCTATTTTTCAAATGAAATCCCTTTTACAAGTCTCAGCGTATAAAAGAGGTAAAAGTGGAGCTGCCAGGTTTCTGTTGGGTTGGGGATCTGGTTGGTCTTCCCAAGCCCAAGCCCCCAACACTGCCATCAATTCCCACAGCCTGGCATCTTCCCAGGACACAGACAGAAACAGTGGACTGGATAGCATCTCATTTCAACCAAGATGTTATGAGTTTATCTTTCTTTGCCTTTAAATAGTATCTGGACGCCACGAAGGTGTCTACTTTTCGTTTAATTTCAAAGAGGAAACATCTTCTCTTTGTCCCCAAAGAGCCTGCTGGATCTTTGCTGGATCGAAGGGCAGCCTGTTGGTTGAAGATCCGATATATCATTTCAGTTAACTTTTAGCTACTAAAGAAAAAGTTAGAAATATGCAGACTGCAGAAACTAGCTTATAAGGGCAGCAAGTCTTTACACAAATTCCAGAGCCTGTGAGATTGATTGCTTTCAGTGTTTACTGCAGCCAAATGATTAACCCGGACCCTGAAACTGAGCCCACTGGGAAAGTGATTTATGTTGGGAATGCAGAAAGGATGTTTGCGTATACCTAACAGATTTCTTGGTGAAGCCTTTTAAACACTGTTTATCTCGGGGACACCCACGGCTGAGAGCATTTTTATTTCCTTTGTATTTTATAGTCCTATGCCAGAGGCCAAGGCCAGCCTTGTAGTATGTACTGAGTTTGATTGCTCAGGGCTTTCTATGGCTTGCCACTGAGTCCTTGGGGGAAGAGCATGCTCCAAACCACCTGGAGAGTGTAGTGCTTTGAAACTGTTCACCGCTATGAACAAGGTAGTTGGTTTTAGGATTAATCAATCTTTCTAACCAAAGAAACACAATGCTCACAAACATTGAATCATGCTATAATTATTTGCGATTTCAAAAATGAAATATATGTTGATCAAAGAGCCAACTTTTATGGAACTTTCTTTTTAACACTTTTCTCCCAGCTTTAAGTGTCATTATGGATGAAAAGCTCCCATTTCCCCACACTGAAATAGCGTGCTTCATTCAAAAATGTTTGTTGAGCACCTACTATGAGCCAGTCAGATTCTAGGTCTTTGGGATACAGCAGTGAACAGAACAGACAAAATTCCTGCCCTCAGAGGACTCTCACTTTTGTTCTTGTAGCTAATGGTTTAAAAAATATCTGGTGAAAAGTCGTCTGCCTCACCTTCTGCAAAAGGTGTTATTTGAGGAAGGCAGTGTGCTTCAGGGTAGTGAAACCTGCTATTTGGTAGGGAATTTCATTTTCTTTGCACTCAAGGTAGGGCTAATGGAAGACGAAGATCACGGGCTTGTCCTGAGTACAAAAGATAAATAACGCACAGTTTCTCAAATTGTGTTATTATCTACCTGCATGGGAAGAGTAAGACATTTTCTTAAAAATACACATTCTTCTAGGTGTATTGCAGGCTTAAAAGAAAAAGCATTCAGCTGCAATTCTTTTCTAATAAGGAGCATCAAGAGATCTGAAGAATAGCTGATAGAGAGATGCTTTCCTTAGTTCCCTAGGGCTAGGGATCTCTAAAGCCTTCATGTTTCTTATCTTTCTATCAGAACCACCAGAGTGCTAAAGCCTAACAGCTGACGGGAACTTTCAGGAACTCTTACTCTTCGTTGGGAATATATATTAATTTTTAAGGTAGTGCCTTTGCTTGCTTTTGCAATAATATCTTAGTCTGTGAATGGAAGGAATCAAGTGCTGTTCTGAAAAGGACTGCTTCGAAGTGACATCCAGAAGCTAAATCAGTATTTGCATTGTTCTATTTAGTCTGTGTCACGTCACTCTTCAATTTACTGTACCATTATGCTATATTTTAGAGAAATGAATGTCAATGTCGCCATTAAGAAAGGTTGAAATCTGTTTATAAGTTTGAATCGGTGTCTTTCCTTGTGAATTGGTGTGTGTTTGGAGTGTGGCTCCTGGAGAGATAGGGTACTGTTCTAGGCTTCCCTCCACCACCACCCCGCCCCCCCGGCCCTGCAGAAAAGATTGAGGTGTAGGAAGGAGACTGAGGGGCTTAAGGTAACAGAACACTTGAGGGTCAGGCTGAGTTTCTCACCGCATACCTTTGTTTAGGGCTCTGGGTTGCTTATTCCAGGTTCCCAGGGAGAGTAAAAAGTTTTTGGTTTTTTATTTAATTATTATTTTTTTTTTTTTGCGGTACACGGACCTCTCACCGTTGTGGCCTCTCCCGCGGTGGAGCACAGGCTCCGGACGCGCAGGCTCAGTGGCCATGGCTCACGGGCCCAGCTGCTCCGCGGCATGTGGGATCTTCCCGGACCGGGGCACGAACCCGCGTCCCCTGAATCGACAGGCGGACTCTCAACCACTGCGCCACCAGGGAAGCCCCGGGTTTGTTATTTTAAATTGAGTACATGCTTTAATTCAGGCCTATTTATTGTTTAAAGTCGTATACAGATATTTTCTCCCCAATTAGGGGCAAGCATTCTGAATTCAAGAAAAGACCTTTCTCTTGCACTTTTTTTTGGTGTTCCTCTCATGTCACATAGACTAGTTCGTTGTATGTAAGCCTTTTTATAAGTGTTTGCCGATTGAGAGTGGTTCAGAGCCAACATCTCACACATAGTGACTGAGAATTCACTCCGTTTTGGAGAAGTCATTGATTCCTCCCGTGGATCTTTGTCAGGGTCTTACTATGTGCTAAGGAAGCAGTGAGAATAAATCATTTGCTCCTTTGGTTGGATCTAAATCTGGTTCTCAGTGGTAATGCATTATATATGACATGACTATAAATTGATGAGACATTTCCCAGGGAAATTGGTCTCATTAGTTGTAGTCATGTTCCATCAGCCTCCTAGTCCTACACACTTTACTGCCGAAATATAGCACAGAGCTCTCCTTCCAGCATAAGCTTGAACCTTCATTATTGCTCACCTGGACTGTTGCTCTTAACAGCTCTCTCTGTTTCATTGGTGTTCTCTCCTCACTCTTAACCATCTACTAGGTTCTTTCAGACTGATGCTGTCTTTCTAACCTGAAGACTGGTCATATCCCTAGAGGTTTTTGTCCATGGCATGCAAGACCTTCTGCTAGCCTTCCAGCCTTAGTTCCAGCTATATTCCCCACCCACCCCCATCCACACTTTGTGTTCTGGGAATCTCCAGTGTCTATATCCACTAGACTGGAAGGTCTGTGAGGGTAGGGTCCCTGTCTGCTTGCAACTCTTTGAATTTCTGGGATCCAGGATGGTGCCCAGAGTATAGTGGGGTTCCATAAGCTTTTGTGGAATTGAACTGAATTACATACACCCTCTGAAACTAACAAGATTTCAGCTTGTTAGCAAACCAAAGTACATTGCCTTCTGTGTATTCCCTTAAATTCTTATTTGATGGATTAAGCATTGTTTGTCGAAGCACTTTGTGAAAATAGATGGCTCTTTCCTCTCACTGCTCAGCAAAACTCAGAAATAATTTTAGAACAGTTAGCTCTTGATGGGTGCTAATGATGTATATTTCTTCAGGTTGTCCTCCTCCTCATCTGATAGCAGGAGGTGGTATTAATTTCTAAAATAATAAAAAGGAGGGGTAAAGCAATGCAAGAGATTCTTTCACAGTTTTCTTCAGAGTATCTTTTGCCTTTTGGTTATCTTGAGGACAGAAGATGCAATAATTTAATAGATTTCTCATTATTTCTTGAATCTGCTTTACATTTCATAGTTCTTCCCTTTTCATATTCTGTAAAGCAGTTTTCTTTATGACATTGATTCATGCATTTACCCAGCAACGTTCAACCAGAGTTTATGGAACCCCTGTTATTTCAAGGTCTTTCTTATTTAACTAGACCAAACTCTTTACTCAAGAAATGTCTGAATTCTTTAGTCTTTTTGTTCAGTATAAATTCTTCTATCCTTACAAATTTGGATTGCAGATTATTCACTATGATTTGCCTTGTTCACAGCTACTTTTTTTTTTTTTTTTTTTTTGTGGTATGCGGGCCTCCCTCTGCTGTCACCAGGGAAGCCCCACAGCTACTTTTAATTTATGGGATCTTTTTCTTATCCCTCTTTCATGAGGCTAAGAGACTGTCTACATATGTGTGTAGCCAGTATATGGCATGCCTCTTATATTGAGAGATGGGCCCACTTATCGTCAGGCTTGGTATCTTGGATTGTGCTTCATGGAAACACATGGACAATAATGTCACCCACAGTTTCTTGTGATCTCCTCATTCTCTTGGAACTAATGGTGTACACTTTAGAAGGAATTGTATTGTCTCTGTGTGAAGAAGAGGAAATTAAGGCTTAGTGGAGTTAAGTTACTTGCTCAAGATAACCCTGGTCTGTTTGCCTAAAGTATTTTTTATCATGGGATTTTATCAGAGTTCTTAAGGGGAAAAAGAACATTGTAAGGAAATCTCACGTACCCATCACTCAGCTTGGAAAACTAGCAACATTTGCCCATTTTAAGAAATTCAGTTGCATGGGGAAGATCAGAAAGTATTAAACTCCTTTTTAGGCCCATTTTAATTACATTTATGTAATTATTTTCATAACCATTTAAAGTCATTCCTTTGTTATTATTTACAAAAGTAAGAAAATCCATTTTTAGTCCCTGGAGGGAAAAAAAATGCAAAAATAAGCAAACTGGAAATCTTAGCAGATGGGTAATTAAAAGCAAACAAAGCAGAATTATCTTGAGAGTTGATAACAGTTCCATATGTAAGAATGTGTACTTTATTGGGGGGATTAGGTATACCCAGTCCTTGCATATGTAGCAGCAGATAATTGACTTTCTCTTGGGCCTTCTCCACTCTGGTCTAGTGTGCTTCCTTCTACCATCTTCCTGGTCCAGTGAGGAACAGAGGTAGTGGGGTAGCATGAGTGACCCTGTGTGACACTGTCTTTGATGGTTTCCATTATTTTCTTTGTTGTTGTTGTTGTTGTTGTTGTTGTTTTCCCATTTATTGTTCAGAACATCATTTTCCGTTATTTTTGGATGAGGCCTCGGATTGTTTTTGATTATTTATACCACTTCTCCGTTATATTCACACAGATAATAAAACATTGATTCAGGTAGCTGCATTAAACTATAAAATCCTGAGGCCGTGGCTTGTTCATCTTGTATCCCTAGCACCTAGGACAGGGCCCGGCTTCCGGTAAGTTCTGGGTGCGGGTTTGTCGACTGGAGTAGAACCACCTGAAGATGCTATGCCATTGGCTAAGAACCTACAAGTGGACTGCTTTATTTTTAAACTGGATTGATATAATCTGAGCTAAAACTTTTTGGCGTGTGTTTAATGTAAGAAAGAGATCGTTATTGTTATTTTGAAGACAAACTGAAATATGAAAAAATTAAACTGATCTAATTTTTCTTTGAGCATGTTGCCAAGAGTAAAATAAATAGTATGAATTGTGCTGAAATGGGAAGAAGAGAAAACAAAAGGCAAGGGTGGGAGAGATTATATTTAGACAGCAAAGTTATTTTCCAAAACTATTATTTTTGTCATGACCTTTTCCTCAAGTTTACTGATGATACAGTCACTTGCTTTTTCTAATATAGAAACACATGACCTTCTTGGAGCTTATTTATCACCCACTGTGAAGAGCAAGAAGCGAAGAAGAAAGCTCAATTATGCATTTTAAACACCATGCATCGTGTGGTCAGGATGAAATGTTACTCTGCTTGTACGATGGTATCTTTTACATCTGAGCAAACATACCTGGCTTACTTTCTTCGACTTCCTCTTCTCTTTTTTCTCTGTTCAGGAAATCAATTTGGTTGAGTTTCTTGTGTAGGGCGAAACCCATGGACTCATACAGAGCTGGTGAGTGGCCATCAATGGGATCTCTGTTAGCTCATTTTTCATCAGGGAGATACATTTCTTTCCCAAAGCTGTGATCTAGGAGAGTTGCCAAGCAGCTAGAGTTTAAAAAAAAATACACACACAACAGCAAACAACGTAATTCTTTCATGTGGTGCTTTCTGCCTTTGTGCTCATTATGCTGTTGCTAGCTGATCAGTTCTAAAATAGAGTCCATGGTTCCTTCGCCTTCAGCTGTTTCTGGGCTCTTGGAATCTTAGTCAAAGCTTGATTCCAAATAATGGTTGATGACAGCATTCAAAGGGTAGAAGTGGAAGACTCTCTTTTTGTAAGTTGGGGCTAAATTAAAAAATGGTAGAAGCTCATGAACAATTTCTCAGGCTCGCTTTTGGGAGCTTAGCAGGTGTAAAGCATTTACAAAGCTTTAATGTCCATATCAGAACCTCTGTGTTGTTTGAACCCAAAGTCCTTATTTTATATTGAACCCAAAGACAGTCAATATCACTGTCTATCTCTTTGACAAGATCTACAGTGGTGGCTTAAAACTCACATGTATTTTCTTTTCTTTCTGGATCTTCAGCAGGGCTAGTCATGGAAGAAGCCAGTTGACACAGTTTGCTTCCATCTGCTTTGTTTTGTAAATGCCTCTTTGGTAGCCAGAGCCAGCTCTCTTGGCCAGAGAAAACAATGATGCCCACCCAGTCAGTGGGTGTTATTATTATTATTATTTTTTGTGAACACTTGAATTTAGCCTATGTGTAAGATTTTCTAAAGAAGCAGTTGCTTTTCCATTACTTAAATGAAGCATTGTCCCCAGGTAGCTTCAGCGGTCTGAAAAATGACCTCTGTTTTAAGGATGATTGAACTGAATTGACTGATTCTGAATGTTACACCATTAGTGAAAACTATCTGACAATCACTTTTGGGGCCTGGGACAAATGTGGTTTTAGCTCAACTGTTTTCTCATCAGGGTACGACCGTGGCCACTCTCTCCCACTGCATGACCATGCTCCACTTTTTCTGACCTCTAGGTCCCCACCACCCCTTCTAGATTGACCTTTCCAACTGTTCTCTCTGCTCTGACTGCTCTGTGGAAGTTTCTCCTTTAAATATTTCTGAGTGAAGAGAATGACCACCAGCTATGGTGCTCAAGCAACATTCGATGAATTAAACTCTCATGCAGACATTGTAATCAGTAAGCAAAATATTTCTATTTCACCTTGAAAATACATCACTTATTATTTTTTTAGGCTTGCTGCAATAAATAATATGCTCAAGACAAATGGCGCTTGGGTTCTTTTAATCTCGGTTCTTAGTAGTGATGCAAAATTTTTGTTTACATTCTTGTACCTCACATGACCTCTTTTCCCAAAGTAGCCTTTTGGATTCTCTGGTCCATTTAGCTGTGCCATTACTGTTTCATCCTCTTGCTGGGGAATGGCTATTATGTTGATATGCTGTTAAAGTTACGATCACTATGTTTTGGCCATGGGCATCTGGTAGTGATGAAGAGCAGCTTCAAACAGCGATTGGAATCACTACACATTGTCTGGGATAGTTTAACTATAGCCCTTAAGCCAGACAGTAAGTAGCAGGAGCTCTTTGACACTGAGGGCAGAGCTTCTCAATCACATATCATAGCAATTGTTCAGCATCAGTGTGTCACACCCATTGGATGCTAGTGTGATGGGGCAAAACTTACCAGTATGTGGGTGCTGACAGACTCTCCAAGTCCTTACTTTCTAAGAAAGAAGGACAAAACTCAGTGGATGAATTTATGAGAGAAAAACAATCAAGTTGGAATACAAACTGACTCCTTTTGGGCTCCTTTGGAGGGAAGCTTGAGGTAGTGGGAGTGTGAAGGATGGGCACAAAAAGTTCAGAAAGAAGTGACCTAGAAAAGCAGAAAAGGTATGATAGTGTGAATGAGTGACAGAGTTCTGCAGTGGGACAGTGAGTTATGGGTTGTTTGAGAGTAATGTAAGATAGGGCTTTCTGGTTGGTATGGACTCAATTCTGGAGCTCCTTTATTTTTTAAATTTATTTTACTTTATTTTTTCTTTAAATTTTTTGACCATGTAGCGTGGCATATGGGATCTTAATTCCCTGACCAGGGATCAAACCTGCGCCCCCTCCATTGGAAACGTGGAGTCTTAACCACTGGACCACCAGGGAAGTCCCTGGAACTCCTTTAAATGACTGTGAGAAATGCAAGAGGAAATGGAAATTCTTGTTTGCATTACAAGTTTTAATTGTGACATTGTTTCTGAACCATATGGGTCGTGGCTTTTTAAGTTTGCAGTAATGATTAATATGACACATTTTGGGTACAATTTATTTACCTTTAAAAATAATTTAGAACTAATTCATGATTATTCCTATATTATTGCTCTCATTCATAATCATTTTTTTCTTTTAAATTTTTGAATTTTATTTTATTTATTTTTTTATACAGCAGGTTCTTATTAGTCATTCATTTTATACACATCAGTGTACACATGTCAATCCCAATCTCCCAATTCATCACACCACGCCCCCACCTCCCGCGGCTTTCCCCACTTGCTGTCCATAATCCCAATCGCCCAATTCATCACACCACCCCCCCGCCCCACTGCGGCTTTCCCCACTTGGTGTCCATACGTGTGTTCTCTACATCTGTGTCTCAATTTCTGCCCTGCAAACCTTCTAGGTTCCACATATATGCGTTAATATGCGATATTTGTTTTGCTCTTTCTGACTTACTTCACTCTGTATGACAGTCCCCAGATCCATACACGTCTCCACAAATGACCCAATTTCGTTCCTTTTTACGGCTGAGTAATATTCCATTGTATATATGTACCACATCTTCTTTATCCATTCGTCTGTCGATGGGCATTTAGGTTGCTTCCATGACCTGGCTATTGTAAATACTGCTGCAATGAACATTGGGCTGCATGTGACTTTTGGAATTATGGTTATCTCTGGGTATATGCCCAGTAGTGGGATTGCTGGATCATATGGTAATTCTATTTTTAGTTTTCTAAGGAACCTCCAAAGTGTTCTCCATAGTGGCTGTATCACTTTACATTTCCACCAGCAGTGCAAGAGGGTTCCCTTTTCTCCAAACCCTCTCCAGCATTTGCTGTTTGTAGATTTTCTGATGATGCCCATTCTAACTGGTGTGAGGTGATACCTCATTGTAGTTTTGATTTGCATTTCTCTAATAATTAGTGTTGTTGAGCAGCTTTTCAT
>NC_041220.1:68466730-68467578 GCF_002837175.3 Physeter macrocephalus
CATCTGCAAACAGTGACAGTTTTACTTCTTCTTTTCCAATTTGCATTCCTTTTATTTCTTTTTCTTCTCTGATTGCCGTGGCTAGGACTTTCAAAACTCTGTTGAATAATAGTGGTGAGAGTGGACATCCTTGCCTTGTTCCTGATCTTAGAGGAAATGCTTTCAGTTTTTCACCATTGAGAATGATGTTTGCTGTGGGTTTGTCATATATGGGTTTTATTATGTTGAGGCAGCTTCCCTCTATGCTCATTTCTGGAGAGTTTTTATCATAAACAGGTGTTGAATTTTGTCAAAAGCTTTTTCTGCATCTATTGAGATGATCATATGGTTTTTATTCTTCAATTTGTTAATATGGTGTATCACATTGATTGATTTGTGTGTATTGAAGAATCCTTGCATCCCTGGTATAAATCCCACTTGATCATGGTGTATATCCTTTTAATGTGTTGTTGGGTTCCTTCCTCCCCAATTTTTTAAAGAGTTTGAGAAGGATGGGTGTTAGCTCTTCTCTAAATGTTTCATAGAATTTGCCTGTGAAGCCATCTGGTCCTGGGCTTTTGTTTGTTGGAAGATTTTTAATCACAGTTTTGATTTTATTACTTGTGATTCATCTGTTCATATTTTCTATTTCTTCCTGGTTCAGTCTTGGAAGGTTATACCTTTCTAAGAATTTGTCCATTTCTTCCAGGTTGTCCATTTTATTGGCATACAGTTGCTTGTAGTAGTCTCTTAGGATGCTTTGTATTTCTGCAGTGTCTGTTGTTACTTCTGCTTTTTCATTTCTAATTTTATTGATTTGAGTCCTCTCCCTATTTTTCTTGATGAGTCTGGCTAGTGGTTTATCAATT
>NC_041220.1:68468354-68469614 GCF_002837175.3 Physeter macrocephalus
TTCAATTTTCTTAAATTTACTGAGGCTTGATTTGTGACCCAAGATGTGATCTATCCTGGAGAATGTTCCATGCACACTTGAGAAGAAAGTGTAATCTGCTGTTTTTGGATGGAATGTCCTATAAATATCAATTAAATCTATCTGGTCTATTGTGTCATTTAAAGCTTCTGTTCCCTTATTTATTTTCATTTTGGATGATCTGTCCATTGGTGTAAGTGAGGTGTTAAAGTCCCCCACTATTATTGTTTTACTGTCGATTTCCTGTTTTATAGCTGTTAGAAGTTACCTTATGTATTGAGGTGTTTCTATGTTGGGTGCATATATATTTATAACTGTTATATCTTCTTCTTGGATTGATCACTTTATCATTATGTAGTGTCCTTCTTTGTTTCTTATAATAGTCTTTATTTTAAAGTCTATTTTGTCTGAAATGAGAATTACCACTCCAGCTTTCTTTTGATTTCCATTTGCATGGAATATCTTTTTTCCATTCCCTCACTTTCAGTCTGTATGTGTCCCTAGGTCTGAAGTGGGTCTCTTTTAGACAGCATATATATGGGTCTTGTTTTTTTTATCCATTCAGCAAGCCTGTGTCTTTTGGTTGAAACATTTAATCCATTCACGTTTAAGGTGATTATAGATATGTATGTTCCTATGACCATTTTCTTAATTGTTATGGGTTTGTTTTTGTAGGTCCTTTTCTTCTCTTGTGTTTCCCACTTAGAGAAGTTCCTTTAGCATTTGTTGTAGAGCTGGTTGGTGGTACTGAATTCTCAGCTTTTGCTTGTCTGTAAAGCTTTTGATTTCTCCATCGAATCTGAATAAGATCCTTGCTGGGTAGAGTAATCTTGGTTGTAGGTTCTTCTCTTTCATCACTTTAAGTATATCAGGCCACTCCCTTGTGGCTTGTAGAGTTTCTGCTGAAAAATCAGCTGTTAACCTTATGAGAGTTCCCTTGTAT
The DNA here is from genome assembly GCF_002837175.3 of Physeter macrocephalus. Classification (NCBI taxonomy): domain Eukaryota; kingdom Metazoa; phylum Chordata; class Mammalia; order Artiodactyla; family Physeteridae; genus Physeter; species Physeter macrocephalus. The sequence goes on from NC_041220.1 coordinate 68,469,316, forward strand.
GTTATTTGTGGTTTTTCCCTTGCTGCTTTCAGTAATTTTTCCCGATTTGATTACTCTGTGTCTTGGCATGTTTCTTCTTGGGTTTTACCCTGTATGGGACTCTCTGCGCTTCCTTGGGTGGCTATTTGCTTTCCCATGTCAGGGAAGTTTTCGACTATAATCTCTTCAGATATTTTCTCGGGTCCTTTCTCTCTCTCTTCTCCTTCTGGGACCCCTATAATGTGAATGTTGGTGCATTTAATGTTGTCCCAGAGGTCTCTGAGACTGTCTTCATTTCTTTTCATTCTTTTTTCTTTATT
>NC_041220.1:68469955-68475222 GCF_002837175.3 Physeter macrocephalus
CTTCATTTAGTTGTTTTTCTGGGGTTTTATCTTGTTCCTTCACCTGGTACATAGCCTTCTGCTCACCTGGTACATAGCCCTCTGCCTTTTCATCTTGTCTATCTTTCTGTGAATGTGGTTTTTGTTCCACAGGCTGCAGGATTATAGTTCTTCTTGCTTCTGCTGTCTGCCCTCTGGTGGATGAGGCTATCTAAGAGGCTTGTGCAAGTTTCCTGATGGGAGTGACTGGTGGTGGGTAGAGCTGGCTGTTGCTCTGTTGGGCAGGGCTCAGTAAAACTGTAATCCAGTTGACTGCTGATGGGTGGGGCTGGGCTCCTTCCCTGTTGGTTGTTTGGTGCCTTCAAATTCTGATTCTCTAGGAATTCCTCCTCCCGTTGCCAGACCCCCAAGTTGGTAAGCCTGACGTGGGGCTCAGAACCTTCACTCCAGTGGGTGGACTTCTGTGGTATAAGTGTTCTCCAGTCTGTGAGTCACCCACCCAGCAGTTATGGGATTTGATTTTACTGTGATTGCGCCCCTCCTCACTCCAGTGGGTGGACTTCTGTGGTATAAGTGTTCTCCAGTCTGTGAGTCACGCACTCAGCAGTTATGGGATTTGATTTTACTGTGATTGTGCCCCTCCTACCGTCTCATTGTGGTGTCTCCTTTGTCTTTGGATGTGGGGTATCTTTTTTGGTGAGTTCTAGTGTCTCCCTGTCGATGATTGTCCAGCAGCTAGTCGTGATTCTTGTGTTCTCACAAGAGGGAGTGAGAGCACGTCCTTCTACTCTGCCATCTTGGTTCAGCATCCTCATTCATAATCATTTAAAGTGTTTTTCTCCCATTGGAGAGAAAGGATGCCCTAGGGGTTGTACATAATCTCCAGCCTCTCTTATCTTCTCTACAATTCAGAGTAGGTATCTGTTACTATTAATCAGTGTGATGATTCTATTTGTTTATAATGCTTGTGATTTGTGATTTTATAGTTTTTAATTTACTCATGGGTAAATTTTTAATGTGGAATAAGGCAAGGATAAATGAAGAAAGCCTGAGTAATGTGCCTGTATCTCCACTGACCCATGAAAAAGAAACGTTTTAAATGTTTCCCTTAGTAAGAATACAACAGTTTTGTGAGTCATAAGCTCAAGAACTGTAGGTCAAATACATCAAATACTATCTACTGACATGTTTTATTTGTTTCTCATGGTGTTTATAATACTTAAGTCTATTGTTAGAATATTAAAATATGGAGATTTCATAAGAAAATCGGAATTTCTAAACTCTCTTGAACAGTTGGAAGGTTTGGGAGTGTTGGCCCTGTATTCCCATGGAAACGGATGGATGTGTTTAGAAGTGTTGTTTGTTAGGTGGAGTTTGTGCACATCAGTTTGCTGTCACCTCCTCAGTGTTCTTTTCTTAGGCACTTCCTTTGTTTATGCAGACATTGGAGTAAATGCTATTCCTAACTAATCACTGAATCAAAAGTAAACAAAATGATGAAGTTTAAAAAGTTCGTAATAATCTTAATATTACTAATAATGTTAAACACCTGTACATCCTTTGTACTGTAATGTAAAACATGAAGTAGGGTTTATTTTAATTAGAATATTTTATTTTATTTTTTATTCAGCACCATTTCTGATATCGTTCCATGGCTAATTTTGTTACCCAGATGCGAGGCCAAGCCATTTAAAGATCTAAAAAGATGTTTTGTAAGTAAAGGAAAGAAATAGGTTTATTTTCATTAAAAGAAATAATCATATTTTTTTCTTTTTGATGAGAATTTGTCTTTTCCAGGTCTCTAATCCATAGGTTTTATTAGTAAGTGAGCCTGTATACATAAGGGAAGTCTATTGTTTTATATTACTTTAGGTGGAGTGTGGGCTCTGGATTAAGATGGCCTGGGTTTGAATTCTGACTCTGCCACATACAAGCTGTGTGATCTAGATGAGCCAGAGCTTCTCTGTGCCTTGATCTTCCCACCTGTGATACGGGAATCATTACAGCACCTACCTTAGAGGATTGTTTTGATGATTAAATTGAGTAATCTAGACAGGACAGTTGGCTCAGAATAAGAACTCAGTAAATATTACCTATTATTATTACTTCTAGATAAAGCATCTTCAGTGTTATTTTATTTTTCTGGATAAAAAAAATCTTGGTGCATTATTAGGAGTATGCTGGGCATGTCTACCTCATCTGTCTGAAGTGAGGTTGTAGAACTGTGCCCTAGGAGATGCTCTTGTACTAAATGTCAACTTAAAAAATTTCATCTAATACCATAAATCTTCATCTGAAAAGTGAGGAGACTTCTCTTTGCCCTCTATCCTTTAGGATAAAACAAGATAGCAATTTTGTACTGATAATTCAGGCTCTTGGTAGGATGATGCTGAAAAGACTTTGTCTTCCGTAAATGAATTTGATGATGAATTTAATTGTCCATTTTTCATTTCCCAATTCCATGCATTTTCCAAGCCTTGGTCATGAAATATTTCTATGAGCATCACGTTGTGGCTAAAAGATATGCAAACAACTAATTCATCGATATGGAAATATGGTTGTTCTTAATGTGTCTCTTGTAATTTTACCATTTTTCCTGATGTTGACTTTGACTTCTTGCTAGAAGGGAAAGCAGGTTTTACTCCTATGCCTAAAAGGAATCCACAAGAAAAATGTTTTTCAATCAGCATACATGGGATACAGCACTAACGTGGGATGATGTTCCGCATCAGCGGGAATTTATGATTATGTCCTTCTATTCTGTTGTTCATTCCCCGGATAAATTTGGTTTTAAGTGGGAAGAGATAGAAATGGTACCACAAGAACAGTTTTTTTGGATCCAGAATTGCTGTTGTTTTGCACAGCAGGAATTCTACATCACTGAGCACCCACTGTCCTTTCTGAGGAAACAGAAAGCAGTATTTCACCGTTGTAAATGAAGATTGAGAGGGATGGGTGACATTTGAGGAAAATGTCCCCTTAAATGATTGCAAAACCACAAATCTATCTCAGCTGTAGGGTTTTCAGTGTAGAGGATCTTGTAAATTTTGTCTGGCTGCCATTGTCCTTGTTACGTTTATTCCATTTCTGTCACTGCCTGTTAGGTGACTGTTTTGCTCTTATCTGATAACTTTGGAAACCCAAGTTATTTCTCCTGAGGCTATCAGGCAGAAGAGTCTTTCAGAAGCTGGTTGATTCTGAAGTATGAAGCTGCTTTTTCCAAAGGGAAGGGAAGACATGGTTTTATTTCCTTGCTGTGTCAGTGTAAACCATCCTGTAGTGGGGAAAAGAATAAAATGGAATTATGTAAGAAAAATAAGTTCCGAGAAGTATTTATTCCAGTCATTTTTATAGCTGATTGCTAGGAAACAATTTGTTTTCTAGAGGTGATTTCTTCTCCTCTCTAACCTTTTCTAGGATTGAGCATGTGAGCTGAGAGGCCCTGGTACTTGAAATGGTATTAAACAAGAAGCAACAGGCAGATGACACACAATTTCACTTACTGCTTGTCTCTAGAAAACACATCCCAAACTCAGATGATAGAAAAGGTAGTAAAGATACCACTCTTTCAATGGAGACTCTTGGAACATTGCCCCACTCTTATAAAAAAATATTTTATTCACATTTTCTCATTCTGTTTTTATTCATCTTTTTATGAGTAAATTTATGTGCATAGACCCTTATTTATATAGATGTGCACCTTCATGTAATTTATGTTTCTCAGTCCTTGATAATTTTATCTTATTCTCCCTATTGTAAGAAAAATTGATATAGTATCTCTCACTATTTAAAAAAATTATTTTAATAATTTAAATAAATAAATAATTTAAATAATTTAAAACTATTTAAATTAACTTTCAGGGTCAAAGATTTCATTTATTCCCAGGGTCAGTTAATTGAGTTACCTGATTATTCCAAGAGTGAATAATATTTATAATGGTTTTATTAGCAGAGATTATAACTTAGTGACTGGTTTCTTTCTAAGTTGTGGGCACTTTCTAAAAGTTGTTTGGTACTCAGAATGGAAACCCTCCTTCCCTGCTACCCTCCAGCCCTTGCCAAGGGAACAGTATTTTAAATTATGATGAATGAGGGTTAGGTTTCCATTCTAACCCACAAATCTTTGTAACCCATACTGGAGCTGATCTATAGTGCTGTGGTTTCTTGTTGCTTCTTTGGAAAAATTAGTCCCAAGTCATAATGTGACATATGATTTCCTCCATAGCTCCAGTATTGACAAAAGTAATATTTTGCCCTTCCTTTCAAACTGTTAGAGGACGTTTCGCTTTGTTTTTTCCTTCCCCTCCAACCTGGGCAGTGTGAGGAGTTCTAATTCATTTTCTGCCTTTTGGTGCAGAAACATGAAAAAAGTTGTGCATGGTTACATCTGACAAAAACGGCAGCAGGAAGAGGTTTTTGCTCTGCTTGTCCAACCTCCAGTGTCCCCCGGGTGGGGATTGCATTGGGCACCTGGCTGGAACAGAGCTGGGTTCCAAGAGTCTGGAGACAGGTGTAGGTTCCTGCACTGGGCACAGAAAGCCAGAGGGGCAAGAGGGGTAGTTTATGTCAGAGTTCCTGAGGACAAATATTAAGTCAGTGGTCTGTGATAGGATGTGGCAGAACAAATGGCTAGATTTCAGCTGAAATGGATTTCAGGGGGGGCAGGCAGGAACTCCTTTGTATGGGATGCTCAGCATTTTCCATTGGAGAGGGTGGGGTAGTATGTGATGTTTGAAACACTCTAAAAGGGCTATTTTTAAAGTGGTATGTTTATGACTCCAGAGCCACTCATACATAATGTTTTAGAGTAATAAAAATTCTAAATCAGTACAGATTAAAGAATATAACATAAGGAACAGAAACTGCATTTATGACCAATTAATACAACTAATCCTTTTAAAATTTCATGAAATGTTAAGATGTAGGAAGAGATTTAGAAAGGTTTTGATTGTATTAAAATGCTAGTGGGAATTTAGTACTTATGTAGAACACTACAATTGTTCTAAAGGGAAATAAACCTTACCTGAGATAATGCCTCATATAAATGTAAGTTATTACTATACAACGACTTTCCTACAGAAGGAAACTAAAGGTTATTTAAAAATCTCAATTTTTATTAGGGAAAGTCGAGCATTTTCATAACGTTGTATTTATTTATTTATTTATTTATTTTATTTTATTTTTTGTGGTATGCGGGCCTCCCTCTGTTGTGGCCTCTCCCGTTGCGGAGCACAGGCTCCGGACGCGCAGGCTCAGCGGCCATGGCTCACGGGCCCAGCCGCTCCGCG
>NC_041220.1:68476639-68496325 GCF_002837175.3 Physeter macrocephalus
GACCGGGGCGCGAACCCGGTTCCCCTGCATCGGCAGGCGGACGCGCAACCACTGCGCCACCAGGGAAGCCCCAATGACGTTGTGTTTAAACATGGGCGCAACACAGTTAATACCTTTTTCATTTTAAAAGCTTTATAATATTTTCCTCATTCTTTTTTTGTCCTCTTTTACCGGGGCGCGAACCCGGTTCCCCTGCATCGGCAGGCGGACGCGCAACCACTGCGCCACCAGGGAAGCCCCAATGACGTTGTGTTTAAACATGGGCGCAACACAGTTAATACCTTTTTCATTTTAAAAGCTTTATAATATTTTCCTCATTCTTTTTTTGTCCTCTTTTTTTCATGTCGGTCTTTTTAAAAGTAACATCTTATTTTCCTGATTCATCAGCCTGAAACCAGTCTAAGTTCTTTCTCAAAACTTCTGTCTTCTTGAACCTATTCCTAAAGTTTTCCTGAAGATCAGACTGCTTAAGATTCATTCAGTTATTCTTTCACTCAGGTCCAATACCAGGTGATGGGAATATACTAATAAGAAAAGTCAAGGTTTCTGCACTTCTAACCTTCAGTCCTTTAAGTCAGAATACAAATTAAAAAGACAACTTCTGGAGTAATTCTCTTGATGCTCTAAAAATTGATGAATGTTAATCATGCTGGAATCCTCCCCTCCCTTCCCCCCACCACGCTTTGTTTTTTTTTTTTTGAAGAATGGTTAATATCCAGGTAAAAATCAGAGCTTTCTGAGTTAAAGGTATGATAAAGCTGACCAGTGACCTTTATGTCAACAAAATAGTTTATAAAATACTTTCATCAATGTCTTTGGCATATAGTAGGGACCCTTGCCTTTCTTTTTATAGTATTTTGCAGTGTGTTTCAAACAACTTCATCTTATGAAAAGCTCCTACATGAGGCTTTCTTGTGTCCAGCTCTTATTGGATCCTAATAGTTATGTTGACTTGAGAAACTCCAAAGATCTTAGAAGTGAAGTAAAATGTTTTCATAGAAAGCACATCAAACTGCCAAATTAGAAGACCTGAGTTGTAATCCTAGCTTTACTGATGTCTTTTATTACCTTCCTGCTCGAGACTGTTTACTCATCTACAAAATGATGGCTGTGGTAGATGATAGTTAAGGGTTTATATTAGGTACTTATTGTTGTGTAACAGACCACCCCCCAAACATCAGTGTCTTAAAACAATTAGCATTTATTATTGCTCAGGCGGCAGATATGGGTCATCTGGGCAGTCCTGCTAACGTGGGTCAGGCTAGCTTGATCTTCATTGTGCTTTCTGGTGCATCTGCAGTTGGCTAGCAGGTTGGTCTAGGGGCTGGATCTTCTGGAACGGCCTCTCCCGTGGCTGGCAAGAAGTTGGGCAACAAGATGAGAATGTCATATAGTTCTTATCTTCCAGCAGGTTAGCCTGGGCTTATTCTCTTGGCCAAAGCATAGGTCCCAAGAGTGAATCTTGGGACATACAAGGCCTCTTAAAGCCTGTTAATTCCACCACATTCTGTTGGTTGAAGCAAATCTCAAGCCCAGCCCAGATTCAAGGGATGTGGAAATAGACTCCAAAGTCTTATTGAAAAGGCATGGAAACAGGGAGGAGTGAAAAAGTAGTCTGCTTTGCAATTAATTGACTTACAAGCCCCTTTGAGCTCTAACTTTTTGTTAAACCAATAAGTGATTTAATTCGTTATTTAAATACCTACCACTGTGCTTAAGCACTGAAAGAAATACCAAAGAAGAATAACACTTGGCTATATGGAAGGCACTTTGTATTTTACAAAATCATTTTCGCTTTCCAGAGAAACATAAAAGATACCCTTGAGGATCTGGCAATGGGGTTAAGCCAATAAGGCTCATATATTAAAACAGAAAACATTTCAAGACCATCTATTTTTCTTTTGGATGGAAACTTGTGAGAGCTACAGGACAGGAGGCAAATGTGGGCTGGAATTGTCTACTCAGTGTTGAAGGGTTAGGTGACAGTGGTTACATGCAGACTAATCTGCTTTTTTCCCCTTTGATCACCGCTTATATTTATACACACAAAGAGAGCAAAAGATATTTTAATTAAGCAAGGGAAACAAAGAGTTTGGGGATGAATAATTAATTTCAAAACTTATTTCCTGCTAGTATAAGGAAGAAGTTATATCTTGACTATAGAATTTTAGTAAATAAAAACTATTCTCAAAAGAACATTTAGTTTTCTCAATACTCACCAAATATTTTTAAGTAGTAGTTTCTTTGAATAAAGTGAGTGGGATTAATTTCAACCACTGCCAGAGGTTGCTAGCAGTTCATTAAAATCCATTTCCCCTTCCTACATCTCCCAGCCTCTCATGCAGTTAGACTTATCATTTGATTGAGTTCTATCTCATGGCATTCGAGTAGAAGAACATGGGCCACTTGCTGGCTTGTTCCATAAAACCTCCAACGAGTGGTTTTCCATACCTCCCCTCTTTTGGTTCTGAGTCGGCCACACCCAGAGTGATTTCGGAAGCCCCCGATTGACGTTGTAAGAGCTCTTGTCAATCTGTGTTCCTAAAGGACTGCCTGGAGCAGAATCCCTCTTTCAAACAGGAACGTCTGCCCTGGATTATTAGCTGAGCAAGACATGAAATTGTATTGTATTTAGCACAATACATAGTGGACCTATTTGTCCACTGCAACTAATACAACAAATCATACATTTACTTGTAAAATCAAGATGGTAAAGGCATAATTAAAGAGTTTTCTAGACCATCTTCTCTGTCTACAGATACAAAGAAGATCTCAGAAGTCTGAGCTCATTACCGAAGACAGAACTGAATAAGACTATTTCTGCTTCGGGGAGCGCACAGTCTCATAGGATAAACACGTATATAAAAGGATGATTATTATACAATTTGGTAAACCTATTTTCTGGTATAAGCTAAATTATTTTATCATAGAGATCCCACTATTTAGTGATTCAAACAAGATAAAAAATTCTTTTTTTTTTTGGTAATAGTTCAGAGTAAGGTGGACAGTCCAAGAAGGGTAGGTATAACTCTAGAGAGTTATAATATCAGTACTGATAAGAGTTATTACTATTGATCATTATTAATAATGATCATTACTATTACAGGTAGCATTAACTGGCACTTACTGTGTGTTAAGCTCTTTTCCAAATCCTTAGGAATAATCACTTCTTTAATGGTTACAAAACCCAAATGCGTTAGGTACTGTTTATTTTCCCATTTTACAGGTAAGAAAGCCTAGGCACAAATTGCTTAAATAATTTACCCAAGTTCACATAGCTAGGATGTGACTTAGATGGGCTTTGAACTAGGTAGTCTGAGCCTAGGCTATTATCCACCACGCTATACTTCAATAAGCAAGTTGATGCAGTGGGTAGTCATTGTAGTATGGGAACAGCCATTGATCTTGGTGACATTTGACTGATACCTTTAAACTATTTTCTTTTAGCACTCAAACTCAGCTTGTAATGGTGAACTTGGTGCTGTGGTTATGCTGCATTACGTGTTTCTTATGTGTTTTATGTTCTAAATGTATCATGATTCTTTGAGCCAATTCTAATTGTTGTGAGTTTCTGTTTATGCAGTCAATAAAGGTTGTACCAGTTCAAAAAAGTTAGTGGTAACTATTTGCATATAGTCTTCCCAAGCTGACTCTTTATGGGTCTTGAACCTATTTAGAATGTATAATACTGACCTTCATCCACACTAAGTGCTTGATAACTCTCTTCTTGCTGAAAGAATATAGAATAAATCTCTAAGTAGAGTTCATCTCATGAACCCCCATCAGAAGCATTGCATACAGGTCTTCTCCTTGTCCACTGCATTTGCCCTTCAGCTCTCACTCGGATGGATGACAGTGTCTGAATGTTCCTCCCCTCAGCCACTCCTTAAAGAAGGCTGAAAATGATTTTTCATAGCATCTTTGCTTTTTCCTCCTGTAATATTCACACGAGACGATTTCGCAAATATAAACCTAATCTGAAACCTCAAATTCTCTTTTCTTTGAGTAGCCACGGTCAAAATGTGCAAAGCCATCTTTACTACTGTCCGTTACATTTTTTCATTTTATCAGAGTATTGGATTTTTTTGGCTGAGACTTATACCGTATTGACTTTCAAGTGGGGATCATTTTAGTTTTCCTTAAAATATTGTGACTGCTGTCCTACTTTTTTCGATCCCCTATGATGATTTTCTCCTGTAGGGATAGGAGTGGATAGAAGTGGATCCTGAACATCCCATCTGTGGCATGCGGAACTTCTCTGGTGACTGAGCCAGCTCTTGATAAAGAGGCTAGGCAGGTGCTAAAAGATTCTTGGAGATGCTTTCTCCCTGGAGCCATTGTGTCTGTTTAATGCTGAACCTTGTTGGATTTTGTGAGGGTGCTTTGTGTGCAAGATGTCTGGCAAGACAGAATAAAAGAAGGAACCGGGCAGTGTCAATTTACTGAAGTTGGCAGCTCTTCACTGGGAACTTTAGATGTAAATTATGATCCAGGTTGGGACTGCTGCATGTACTACAAGAAGGGTTTTGAAAGTCCAGTAGGCCTAACAAGGGGGTTGTAAACTGCAGGCTGCCCTTTTATTCCTTGAGTACAGTTGGCTTGAGCCATTTAGGAATGAATTAAGTAATTTTTCTCAATTATCACGCATTCATCATCTTTGCCCAGACAAAGCTACTGAGGTCAGGAAGTGAATGGGGAGCTGGGAATTCCAATTTCCCCCGACTGGGTCTACTTTTCACTAGCCACATTACTTTGGACAAATTGTTTTACCTCTGTTCTTTCTCCCTACAGCAAAGCTAATTTTGGCTCATGGAATTCATGGGCTGGTGCAGGGGGTGGCATTGTGAGTGTGCCATATTGGCGTTTGAATTTCTACTCTGACACTCACCCAGTGTAACCTTGGTCAAGTTGCTTAATCTCTAAACTTTAGATGCCATCTCTCAAGTGGGGAGAGTCATGTACACTTCATGGGACTGTTACAAGGACTAAGTAAGGCTATGCCCAGATATCACCAAGCACAATATCTAGCACATAGTAGGTGCCTATTAAATTCTAATTACTATATTTCATTATTATGATTACTGTTATCAAGTTTTCAAACTGGGTGTGACGCCGGCAAAATAGCAATGGAGGTGCAAGGAATGTTGTTTTACAAAAGATCATGCCTATTGCTATGTAGAGGCACTATTTTCCAATGCAATAGTAATTATTATATTCATATTAGAAAGTTTTTCTTCAGAGACTTATTTTCACAAATAAAAGAGAATACCTTCAGACATCTTCTGAAATGAAAATCAGTGTGTCATAGAGGAAAGCACACGCGATTCAGGAGTTGCACAGATCTCGCCTTGAATTCTGGCACTACCATTTACTAACTGTGACCTTGGAAAAGTTAATCAGCTCCTCTAAGCCTCAGTTTACTTGTTCATAAAATGAAGATGAGATGATAATGTTCATATAATCAAGACTCATTTTGAGGATTAGAGCTAATACATAAAGTTGGTTAAGTCTTATGCATACTGGGTGATTAATTAATAGAACACAACAGGACACTGCCATGTGCTTTCTTAAGGTGTGTTTAATGCCGTCTTGAGCTTCCAAGACCCCTCAATTGTGTTGTCTGTTATTCTGCTCTTAAAGCATCCCATTCTTTTCCTCCATGGCACTTAGTCACAATGTGCCTTCCGCCATTTATTCATATGTTTGTTTACTATCTGTCTTTTCCTCCTGGGCTGAGGGCTAGGTCTGTGTCTGTCTGTTCACAATTGTATAGCTAGCACACTGCCTGGCATGTAGTTAGTGCTCAATAAATCTTTGTTAAATGAGTGGATGAAAAGATAGCCAACAACCAACAGTGGTATTCCTCGTCTATAAGCACACATCATTTATTTGTCACTTTATTTCATATCGCCTTGTAACATTACTTGTTGTCTTATTAATTAGCTCTTGTAAAATTGCTAATTATTTTCTTTTACTCTCTGATAGGTTGTAAACCCTTTAAATGCTGGAGCCATAGACTAGATCTATATCTCCCACAGACAGTGCAGTGCTTTGCACAGTAATTATTTGTTGAATAAATGAACCAGAAAAGGAGAAAAAACTCATTCTGGGGATGTCACCCAAGATTAAACTTTGGGGAAATGTCTTGAGGTTGGTTTGCATTCAGCTCTCTTTCTGTGTTGTTCCTGTCTATTGTATTGTAATAGTGATCACTGATGCCTAGAGAGATGAGAAGAAAAGGCATGTCAACTCTCTGACACTGTCCTAACCATACTTATGTACTCATCTTGGTGATCTATTTCTTCACTGCCCTGGTGGCCCTGCTCCATGACCACACTGCATCATCAGTAGAAATAGCTCTGGTTTTGACTTCCTCTCTCAGGTCACTTCCCTCCCTCTCTCATGTTGAACTGTTCTTTGTCTTGGCTTCCAGCATCCGTGTCCACTCTCTTTCTCTCAGTTCTCTTTTTCATTTTTAGCACCTGTCTTTACTTTCCTGTCTACCACCCTTAGTCACATTCAAGTTCAGAGTAAGCCAGCTCCCACTTTAGAACTTTTCCTGTGGGCCTTTACTTGCCTACCATCAGCTTGAACTTACTTGGCCCTCTTTCTGCTCTGATTTGAAAACCATGAAACCTAATCTCAGCTGAACCCTCACTGTTGGCAAACACTATTTTATTAATTAAAAAGAAAAATCCCTATACAACTGCCGTTCCACATCTTCTCTGCTTTCCTAAGGCTCTCCTGCCTCACCCCTCCGAGGGAGGAGATGTGATTTGCCCAAGACTACAAGAGCTGGTAATTGCCAGAACCGGGACCTGACCCCTGCACTCTGGCTCTTCAGAGTCACTTACTATTCCCTACCGCCTCTTTGTGTGTTCTGTATGTGCCTGTCCAACCCATGCAAAATATATGACATGATGTTTTAACGATTTTCTCTTACATAAGTATAGTACATAATGCTTAAAATTGGGCAACTTACTCTTTTTCACTCAACAACATATTTTGGAGTTGAAGTTATTCTTTTTTTTTCTTTTTTTTTAACATCTTTATTGGAATATAATTGCTTTACAATGGTGTGTTAATGGAGTTGAAGTTATTCTTAACTCCTCCACCTTTATGCCACATTTTTGTTAGATTCCATGGGGACTCCCCTTGTGGTTACTGCCCTATCCACACCCAGGATCGCCACTGTGCTCAAGCCATTTCGCCTAGCATATTGCTGTCACTCTCTTGACTAGAAAAAAAAAAAAAAAAAAGCATAAAGCTGTGAAACTACTGTCTCCTACTGGTATCTCTCTTCAGCACATCACCACAGCCTTTCCAGTTTTCCCAAGGTCTAACTTTGATCTTGCTCCTTCCTGCCTCACATACGTCTATGCCTATTTCCTACTAAATTAAATACAGGCTCTTGGCCCTTAAAGACCTCTATAATGCAGCCTCACCCCATCTTTCTAGTTGTAGCTATACTAATCCTGCAAAATTCTCTATGCTTTCCCATGGCCATTCCTTTTTCATGTCATTTCCTAAGTCAAGAGTAGCCTCTTTCTGTCTTTACCTGTTAAAACCTTTCTCATCTTACTCGTGTTGAGATGTGCCTGGACTCATGAACGCCTCACTTAGGTGCTGTCCTGTTCTCTCCCTTCTACTCCCTCTCTCCTCCTCCTCATCCTGCCCTTGCATTTCCTACCTCACCGTTTCCCCTATAGTATCTTCATTTGCATCCTTGCCTTTAGGTCTGTTCAAGACTGCACATTCCTTGCCCTTCTGTTTACAATTTTCATCTCCTGGCTAAGTGCACTGATAGTAAAAGTCCTTTACTATCTATGTAGTTATTTGTTTTAATTGAGTACAATCATCCAAGAAAAGTTAAGTTGTATTTAATGCCACCATTAAAAAAGTTTTGTTTCCATTAATTTTATTAGCCTAAATAACTATTAGTCTGTTGAGATTCTTTTGTGAAGTTCTTGATTGAAAAGCTCTTTGGGACCCTTTTATATTTTAAAACTGTACTTTTCCTCAGAGTATCATTATTTTGGATTGAATTTAAAGGTGACCATATGATAAAAAATAATGCTTTGTGGCCTCTGTTTGGGTGGCAGTATTTTATCCATGAGGTCCAACAAACAGAAGTTCATTGTGAGGTGTTCATTTAGAAGATGGGTGCAAATATCTGTCCACAACTGAGGAGTGCTAGAATACTGCCTTTATGTTGTATACGCTAGTCAGTTTCTGACACTGAGTCTCCATGCTGTCAGAGGGACAGAATGATAATACCCTAAGTCCTTCTGATGTGCTCTGTCATCTTCCTGGGGTTTTGTCACCATGGAGGTTTACACACTGCTAGTTCTTCCCAGGTTTTCCAGGGAGGTGGTCTGTCTCTGTCGTGAGTCAAAACTAGTTGCCAAGAGATATCTCTGACACCCTCCTCACCACCCCCGAAAGCTCTTTGGGTTCAGGAGTCTTCGGCTGCTCCTGCTGTATCCTAAAAGCATGGGCATCTATCCCTGGGACAGACTGTGGCCCCCTCTGCCTAGGGTACCAGGAACACAAAGTCAATTCTCTCTAGCGGAGTCTTGTTACCTCCAGGGCTGCTGTGGGGAAGTGGGGTCCAGTCTCTCTCTTTATTCCCAAGACCACTCCCTTTCTGTCACTTTCCTCCCTCTTGATATCTGCCATCCTTTACAATCTCCACAGTCCCATCCCCAAGAGCTATCGTGTCTTTGAACATGGGAAGCAACTTAGAATTGAAACTGAAACGTGCTGTGGCTCTTGCACTTATGCCTTTAGTGGGGATATTTTGACTCTAGTTGCTTGCTTCATTACTACTCATTCTGACTTAACCCGTGTCTTTGTGTAAAGTGCAGAAAGTTGGGACTGTGTTTACTGATTAGTGATGAGAACGAGCAAATCCTAATGGAGGAAACCATTAGATTTTTCAAGACCGTTTTTATTTCTTATTGGGAAACTATGGAAAAAGTGCTCCTTACTTAAAACATTGCTTTGAAGAGCCATCATGGATAAAAATGACAGGCCGGTTGAAGCAATGAAAAACAGTGCTCTTGGCATTGCACTGTTATCGTCAACGTGTTTAATAATTCTTACCACTGCTTATCATCACCTACTGTACATTAAGTACATTAAGCTTCATTGTACAGATGGCATAACTGGGCACTGCGTGACTCACTCTTGATTACCACATCCCTCGGTGTCTGCTGTGTCTCCCATGCTTCAACTGAACACACAACTGCATCTGTGAGATCAGAATAGCAGCTTCTTTTATTTTTAGGACCAATCTCTGATGCTTAGCCTCTGAACGAGCCTCCTGTGTCCCAGGAGCGCTTCGTAAATTGAATTTTGCTGCGTTCACTGCTTCCACTTGGAAATGTGTTGGCTCATGTTCTCGACTACAAGAAAGCATGGTCCATTTAGGTCACATAAAATACCTTATTGTTAATTTAGGGCCTGGCAAGCATACCTATGTTAATGCATCTCTTCCATATTTGGTACGTTTATGAGACCTGCTTAACAAAGACTTGAATATCATTTGAATATACAAAAGGATTATGTGTCTGAAGAGAAGATAATGAGGAGACAGCTTGATGGATAGTAATGCTTCCTGTCAATGGCTGGCAGCAAAAGCACGGTCCCCATGCATACCTCACACCCCAACCCCTTCCACCACAAGACCCTTTGCTTTCCTGTAACCAGGAGTGGTTTTCTGTTTGGGGGGTAACCGATGCAGAAGGGAGGGAAAAGTTAGAGGAGGTGTGTTCATTCCTCTGTTGCAAAAATGCTGAGCATACCAGTTGTCTAACAATTAAGATAAGCCAAGTATTTGGCTGACTAGTACTGGTCGTCTTCAGGCATGAAAGTAGCCTGGAATATAATTTGTCTTGGGGTTAAAAGGACAGGATTATGAATCTTTAACCAGGCTCTCAAGTTCAGTAAGATGGAAAGCTGAATTAGGTCAGAAGTCTCAGGCACGAGAACGCAGTCTAAATCTTGAGCCATTTGCTTAAAGTGGGAATACCTGTGTAAGAATTGTTGGGATTGATGTTTTCATTTGGAAACAAAATATAAACACTAAATGTAAATCACTGAATTTTCTCCTGGCCGCGTACAAATAATGCATTACGCTCATACTCAGGCTGCAGTGTTATTGAAGCAGAAAGGTATTACTGTATTCAGTAATGTGCTGTGAAGATTTTCATTACTGAATCTAAGCAGGCTTGGTTCTAGGCAGAAAGATGAAGTAGGTGAAATCAGCCTTTGCTGCTTCCTGCAAAGGCAGGCCGCTGTTCTCCGTTGGCCCCAACCTGTCACTGCCCAGCAGGTTTTGGCCCCTTATCTCATTGCCTGGGGGCTGTTTTGGTGGAGGGGCAGATCTCCCTTTGGGCTCTTTTAGTACTTGCATTCTTGGCTCCCATCAATTAAGCTCCTACTGTGTGCCTGCCACTGGGTGAGGTGCTCTACACACATTCTGCCTTTAATGTTTGCACCCTGGGTGGTGAGTGCTTTCCTTTACATTGTTCCGCCCTTGGAGTCTGCCTTCCCCTGTTCTGACATCCCTCCCATGGACAAATTTACTACTCAGGTACCACATTTCCATAAATGAAAGCTCTTAGAACTTTCAAGAGAAAACTAAGCCAACACATTTGTCTGTGATAATATTTAACAGTCATTAAACACTAACTGTATGCCAGACCCTCTGCTAAACATTGTATCTCATTTAATCTTTACAACACCCTCTCGAGGTAGGAACAATCATCTCTGTTTTACAAATGAAGAGTCTCCAAAGCCATTGGCTAGTAAGTGCTAGCACCAGGATTTGAGCTTGGGGCTGCGTGCACTCTTACCTGCTCTGCTGTTCTAACAAAGAGTTAATGAGAGAGAGAGGTGGGGGGGGGAGGGGGGGAGAGGGGGAGAGGGGGAGATTGATTTGTTCTCTGTATCCTCTGCCCCAGTACATACCCTTTTCCTTCTTTTGTTCCTTTCAGCATTGTTTTATTGTAACATTGGCTTTTCAGAGGCCACATCAGTCTTAGATGCCCATCACAAAGGGATTTTAGGTGAAATAGGGACCAAGAAGAAACGGCAGACTGTATATTGGACAAATCAAATTAGGGAGGCAAGTTCCTGTAGCTTAAGCCTTAAGTGGTCCAGACTTGAAGCTTGAAAAGATGGAGCCGTTTCTGATATCAATCAGAAAACAATGCCATCCTTTTCATGCCGCATGGCTTCTTGTTCAAATCTTACCAGACGGAATGAAGATTCTTTTCCTCAGAATTTGAACAAGAAGATTAACTTTCGTCCCTCAGTTCATTTTTGTTAAGAAAAACATGTTTTCTAATGGATTGACTTAATCTCCAGTGCTACCCAGACAGGGGTTACTGCTGTTCCTTCTGTGGTTAGGCCAGCGCCGCTAGAGACACTGGGGGAGACACTTGGGTTGGGTGCGTTTGGCGGCACCTACCGCTTGTGTGCCCTGCTGAGGAGGGCCACCTTGGTCTGCTATGGGACCCACCCTTCGGTCTGTTGGTCTTGACTGGTGTCTGGCTGTGCTAGCCAGGGCTTCCACAGGAAACCAACTACACATCTCAATTAGGTAATTTGAGGAGAGATTAAGGGACTCTTTTTCAAAGATGAGAGCAGAGCATGGTATAAGGAAGCCACAGGGCTGGGGCAGTGCCCCAGGGCTAGTTACAGCAGAGAATCAATATTCATCCTCTGTCTGAAAGGGCCAGGGGACGGAGCTGTGACCTGTGGAGAGGGTTGCCTTACAGGAAGTGTGCTCTTCAGATGAGGGACTGGCCAGACATTGGCGCCCAGCAGGGAGGGAGGCAGAGGAATAAATAACCTCAGTCTCTACTAGTCCTCTCATCTTCTGCTGGACCTCACTTTTGGCCAAATCCTACTGGCAGCCGGGGGACACAGGAGCCTGCTGATGTGGTTCAGACAGGCCACCTGCCTTGGCTGAGAGTGGGGCTAAATGGAAGACATCCGGCACTCGGCTCTCAAGCCTGCCACATAATTACACCCCTGAGAGATGCTAGCTTAGGGTCTCTTGGTGGGTGTCACTTTGGGAATCAATAAGATTAAGACCTCAGCCGCTCAGATATTAGTGAAATGAATGTCAAATGCTTCATTGGCCCTCAGGGGAATTTTTATGTTGACTCCAACCATGTTAAGGGTAAAAACTGTAGTTTAGTTGTACCTTAGCTCAGAAAACCAAATTTTTCTTTTGCAGGTATCGTCCTATTATGTGTGAGATATCATTACTTTATCTATCAACATTTATGGAAACTGGTAATTTAAGAAAAAAGACTGAAAACCAGGAAGCCTAGAGTATCATAAAATCTTGGACGGGGAGGAGTGTACCCAATTTATCTTCTACTCAGAGCAGGAATTCTTTCTAAAATGCCCTCTGTGGGAGGACATGAAACTCAGCCTGTTCCCTTTGCCATCAGGTGTAATTGTTAGAAAGAGCTTCCTTATACTGGGGAGAAATCAATTCACTGTTCCTTTCACCAGTTGTTCTAACTTTTCCCTTCAGAGCTACATAGCTTAAATCTCATCATCCTTTAAATATGTGAAGACAGCCATCATTTCTCCTGGACACCTTCTCATTTCCAGGCTGCACCAGTTTCTGCAACCTGTCCTTGTATGATACGATTTAATTCAACAGACATTTGCTGAACCCCTGGCTATATACAAGGCACTTGGTCCAGGATCTAGGAGGGTACACCTACTAAGTTCACACCGTAGTGGGGAAGAGGAATGTAAACACTTACCAAGCACAAGACAGAATGAAATGTGTTGAGTAGAAGTTTAACTCACTTACTTGTAAGACCCACAATCCAAGTTGTGGGTTAATATGTTAAACAAGACAGGAGCCAGGGAAGACCCCCTTCAGCATGTCAATGAGAAGCCTTCTCCAAATTGAGACCAGTCAGTTTACTCACATCATCAGGGTACTGTCATTCAACCTACTTGTAGTTCTGGTAACCTTATCTACCCATCAAGACATCATGGGGGGGCTTCCCTGGTGGCGCAGTGGTTGAGAGTCCGCCTGCCGATGCAGGGGACGCGGGTTCGTGCCCCGGTCCGGGAAGATCCCACATGCCGCGGAGCGGCTGGGCCCGTGAGCCATGGCCGCTGAGCCTGCGCGTCCGGAGCCTGTGCTCCGCAACGGGAGAGGCCACAGCAGAGGGAGGCCCGCGTACCGCAAACAACAACAACAACAACAACAACAAGACATCATGGGGGACCTTGGTCATGCTTTGCTGAAAAAAAATTTGTTATGTCTGTTCCAACAGTTGTCAATCGAGGGCTACACACCTACCTAGTGAGAGTAGATTAGAACCTCAACGGGGAGGGAGAGACAAAAGAGTGACGTGAAATTTTTTGATATTCATCAAAAGAGGGGACATTGTTTAAAACAAAATTGAGAGACTGAAATAAATGTGCCCAAATGTTAAAAATTGTTTAAGCTAAACGGTGGTACGTATTTATATTATTCTACATATTTTTCAGTGTATTTTAAATACTTTAAAATTTATAGAAGGAAGAAATGAACATTGTCAGTGGTCCATGGTACAACCTTAAAAGCTGAGTAGGGCCATGGCAGATACTGAGCCACTAGAGACAAGAGCCAATATGTGGTTGGGATACTAATTTATACTTAGCATTCTCTTGCTGTACTTGTTTAGTTTCGTTGTTAAAATTGTCCTTTTGTTGAAGCAAAACCAAATAGCCATCCATAGGTGAGGTCAGTTGGGAGCTTCTGGGTCCTGAATCGCCACCGTGGGCTGTGTGCTTCGGGAGTTGTTCCAGGAGATGAGCATCTCCCGACCATGCTTGAGATCATGCTTCAAGCACCTCTTAACTCCTGGTCCATTATCACCAAAGGCTAAGAAATTCAGCCTTCTCTCCATCCCTTACACCTTCTTCCTCTGGGGTGCCTCCCCCACCTTTTAACCTTTTCCCCCACGTAGATGAGTATTGGATTGAACATGGTGTTACTTCCTGTGTAAATGTTACCCATCGTCCTCGATCCTCAGTTTCTGCATCAGTAAAATGGCAATAATGATACCTACCTTTTAGGATTAGTATTAATTTCCGAGGGTTACCATAACCCATTTCCACAACTGGGTGGCTTAAAACAGCTGAAATTTGTTCTCTCACAGTTCTAGAGGTCAAAAGTCTGAAATCGAAGTATTGGCAGGGCCAGGTTCCCTCTGAAGGCTCTCAGGGAGCCTTCCTTGCCTCTTCCAGTTTCTGGTGGCCCCACGCATTCCTTGGCTCGTGGCAGCCTAACTTTAATCTCTGCCTCTGTCTTCGCATGGCTGTCTTCTCTCTCTGTGTCTGTGTGTCCTCACTTTTTCTATAAGGACACCAGTCATTGGATTTAGGGTCTACCCTAATCCAGTATGACCTCATCTTAATGTAACTAATTATATCTGCAAAGACCCTATTTCCAAATGAGGTCACATTCTGAGGTCCCAGGTCCACATGAATTTTGGGAGGCCCCTATTCAACCCACTACAGGATTATTTGGCAGCTTAGAAGGATACTCTATGTGAAGCACCGACACAGGATGTGCTACACAATAGGCACTCCCTAAAAGGTGGGTCCCATCCCCTCACCACTGCTGATGCAAAACTGGGTGAGGGGAGTGGAGGTTGTAGCCTAAACCAGACATTTCTCAGGGAACTGCCCAGGATTTGATCTTCAGGACACTTCCCAGCACCTCACTTTTCCCATCTACCAAATGGGGCCAATCATTTACCTGTGAAGTGTATAGAAATGTAGAGAATGGTGACGTGTTTTTTGTTTCTTTTTAATTCTTGTCTGCCTTGCCAGTTATGAACGTAGCAAAAGAAAACTTGAGAATGTAACTGAGAATGAGGACACGGAGCGGAATTGGGAAAATCCAGTTGTTCTCACTGAAAGTGTATCATCAGTTCAGGCCCCCTTGGTGGTCATTGGCATTCCTCTCATTCTCTCTGCCTGGGAGCCCTTTCTGGACATCTGGCTCTTCACAGAGACAGCACCTGTGGTGGTCTCTTATTTTTAATATCAAGTGCCAGCAGGTAGTGAGGCGTGTTATACCTAGACATCGTTCACAGTCTCCTCAGGCTTGGGATGAAAGAAAGTGGAATTTCTCTGAATGAGCAGAAAGTGTTCCATTAAAAATCTTAGTTGCATAAAAGTGTTGATAATGTGGAGCTTTGAAAAGCGATTCTCTCCCTGCTCCAGAAAATACATTTAAAATGACATCTCTATAAACTCTGAACGTGTTATGTGTACAGAAATCCAGAGAAGGTAAATAAAGGAGAGAGTCCAGCTATTCATTTAGTCCAAATAACTTACCTCAGAGAATTTGCTTTCATCTGAAGGTAGAATAAAGCCTGATGCTGTTAAGAGACACCTTTTGTATGTCTCTAGGCATTTAAGGTACCTAACTAGCAAGCACTTGTGAGACAAATGGATGTAACCGTCACCTCTGATGGCCCAGTAAATACTAGCTGCCCCAGGGAGGCACGGGGCTGCGGGCTAGGCGGCTGGTGCAAGGGTGCTGCGGCAGTTGAGATCCAAGTGGCTGAAAAGATTTGATTAACAAACAGTCCTGTATATATGAAGCTTGCCCTTTGACTCCTGGTGATACCACTATGTTTATATTAACTTATTTAGCCAACCAACATTGTGCTTACTAATGCACTAAAGCACTCGGAATATGGAATAAAAGTCAGTTCCTATTCTTAAGGGGTTCTGAGTCTAGTAGAGGAGATACACAGGTAGACATCCATTCATGCACCAACTAACTGAGCATATACAGTGTCTCGGGCACTGAGTGTACTGGTGGGTGTGTAGGACAAGATAGATATTTCCTAATGTTACGAAATCTTCAGTCTAGTGGAGAAGATGGACACTTAGTAGTTAAACAAATAACCACAGAATTGTAGTCATAAGAAATGCTGTAGAGTAAAAGCTCAGGATGCCGTGAGACTACATGACACGTGCAACCAAATTGTTGTGTTTTTCCAGTTATATTACTATGTGGTAAGCGCTGCAATGGAGGTATATAGAGGGAGCACCCAGGGGTGGAACTGTACCCTGACTGGGGCAAGTTAAGGAAGGGCTCATAAGAGAGTCAGTATGTGGGTCTTGCAAGATGAGTAAGAGGCAACCAGGCAAGGAGGAAGCATGGACTGCCACCCGGGTCTCCACCTTTCATTCCCCGAGTGGATGGTGATGCTAGTCAGCAAGACAGAGGCAGGAGGAAAGTAGGTTTAGAGAGAGTGACATTAAGTTTGATTTGGGTCACTTGGAGTCAGAGGTACCTGCGGACATCTAAATTAAGATGCCCAGAGGCAGAGAACTAGTGGGTCTGGAGCTCAGCGTGGAGGTGACTTGGGAATCACCAGCAGCAGCTGAAACCTTAGGAATGGATGAGAGAGGGAGAAATCAGTGGCTCAGCCTGGGAGGGGTGCACAGAAGGAGAGGAGGAGCTGGAAAAGGAGACTTAAAGCAGCTGGAGACATAGGAGGGGAAACCAGGAGAGAGTAATGGCGTGGAAGTCACAGAGGTCAAGACAGGGGTCGACGGTGTTCAGAGTTGTAGAGGGGTCAAGCCAGATATGGACTTACATGGTCACTGGATTTCTATAAGGAGACCATTGACTTCTTCATTAGGTGTCACTTCATGGGCTGATGAGAGCAGCAGATTGAATGATGAGTGTGGACATGGACACAAACCTCAATTTCTGAAGCTCACGTCTCTCTTTTTCCCCAAGGGTAATTTTATTCCCAAGAGAGCAAAGCCTTAAGCCATAAGAACAAAGCTGTTATCATAATAGAATACTAACAGTCACCAGGGAAGGGAGAGAGGGAAGTGTTCGTCTCTGCACAGGAGTTGTTTTGGGTTCCCCTGAAATCAAGACCACATTCAGGTAGGGGGTCCCTCTTCCTGCAAGATGGGTCACGAATGTGCTCGCTGTGTCCAGAGGACGTACTATATTGTTTCTCTGTTGGTATTTGACTATGTTCTGTTTTTGGACCCTATACATAGTGGCCTTGCCTTATCTACTGTTCAAATGATCTCTTTAGTTTTGGTGTTCTTCTAGCAATTGGGTTATAACAGTGCAAGCTTCTGTGAGCAGCCTCTAGTTCTGGGCATGAGGTATGGGAGGGCATTATTTAGTATTTGCTATCTTTTTGGTCTGTTTTTACTTTCCTGGTGGCTTTTTATATTATATTTATGCTTATGCTTATGTTTATATTTATATTTATATATTATGGCCATCGAGAGCATTATGTGGTCAGTGCAGTATATATTTCAAATGCATCAATTAATTAAAAAGTAAAAACAAACCAACAGAAACATGAAAATTGTGAGAGCAAAAAGGTAGTGTGGGGAAAGCAAACTAGCATTTATTTACTGCATATTATGTTCTAGAATGGCTCTTGCTGGTCAAACCGTGTCCACTGATCAGCAATGTTAGCATCCACTGGGAGCTTGTTAAGAATACAGGCCCTTGGGCCCCGTCCCAGACCCGCCTACTCAGAATCTGTATCCCAGGTGATCTGTACTCACAGTAGAGTTTGAGAAGCTCGGCTCTAGGCACTTTTTAAACTATCACATTTAATCCTAATAGTAAACCTGTGAAATACATACAGTTATCCCCTGTGTCAGGGTTCACTGGAGAAACAGAACCCATAGGAGGTAAAATTAAGAGACAAATTACAATGAATTGACTTACATGAATGTGAGGGCTGGCTAAGCATGTCTGTATCCATAGCATAGGCAGCTGGGAAGGTAGGATCAAGGGCACTGTGGAACCCCTGGGCATAGGCTGAAGCTGTTGTCCACAGGCAGTTGGGAAGAGAAAATCCAGAGAAGGTGAGATCAGTTGTAGACCCAGCTGCGGCTGTTTGGTGTCTCGTTGGCTGGGAAGAGCCCAGTCCCTTAAAAGGGCTCACCTGATTAGGTCACGCCCACTGAGGATGATGTCCCTAGTTTAATGTAACCGATTAAGGACTTCAGTTACATCTGCAGAATCCCCTTGCAGCAGCACCTAGATTAGTGTTTGGTTGAATAACTGGGACAAAGTCTATGTGTGCTGCAAATGGCTTTGCCCTCCCTTCCATCCTCATAGTTTAGTCCAGTCAAGTTGACAGCAAAAACTATGACATCTTCATTTTTTAGCAAACACAGGTCAAGTAATTTATCTTGGATCATACAGTTGGTAAATAGCACCCTGGCATTCAATCCCAGGACTGTCTACCATGCTGGCTGTAGAAGAATGATCATTTTTCAAAATGTGTTAACCAGACCAGTACTTATAGAGTTAACACTGCCCGTCAATTGATTAACAATTATTTGCAGAGCTCTGGGTGCATCTTGTGTAGGCCTATGGTAGGTATCCTGTCTGTGAGTGTCATTTAGCAGAGTGCAAGTAAAGTGAAATACAGTCAACTGATAGAAGTGGTTTATAGTACGTAGCTTTTTTTTATTGGGTTGAGCTTTATTAAAGTAAACTTGATTTATCAAGATTATTGTCTTGCAGAATCTAGACAGAATGTATTTGTGCCAGAGTTTATAGATTACAAGTTGTTTGCTAGCCTTTTTGAATAAACTTGTAGATGGTGTTTGAGTCTCTATGTTCCTGGGTTTTTTGCACTTCAGAGGTCTTTGTTTTTTAACCTCAGGATATTCATTTTAGAGGAGACTTGTATATGAGTGTGTGTGTGTGTGTGTGTGTGTGTGTGTGTGTGTTTTAGTCCAATAAAGCTATTTGCTTTTCTTGATTGTTGGAAAATGTGCTCCAGCAAGTTGAGACCAGGTGCCTTGCATTGCTGACTGGTTGATTGTCATATGGTCCTAATTTTAGAACATGCATTGGTTTGGTTAGCATTTAAAAATATCTACACTTAAAGCAGATCAGGACAAGCAAAATTGCTGAATGGTAGACTGCTAATAAATAAGTGTAATTTGCCCACTTCTTGAAAATCATCAGCCCTTAATTCAGATCCTTACCTGTTTTATGATTTCGATAACTTCATTTCCTTGTTCTATCCTGATGACCCACATTTCAAGTCAAGGCTTAATTTGGCATTTTCTATTCAAAATATTTTTGTGGTTCCCTTTGAGGCTGTCCTCTTTGCTGACCCTGTCCTATTAACCTGCTGATCCTAGTTGCTTTCTTGGGCCTCATGACTCCAAAAGGGCCTTAACCCCAAAGTTAAACATTCTACAGCTGCCCATGGGAAAAGGTGATCTGTACAAGACACGTAATAACATACAATAAACTCAAAATGGATTAAAGACCTAAATGTAAGGCCAGACACTATAAAACTCTTAGAGGAAAACATAGGCAGAACACTCTGTGATATAAATCACTGCAAGATCCTTGCTGACCCAACTCCTAGAGAAATGGAAATAAAAAGAAAAATAAACAAATGGGACCTAATGAAACTTAAAAGCTTTTGCACAGCAAAGGAAACCATAAACAAGATGAAAAGACAACCATCAGAATGGGAGAAAATATTTGCAAATGAAGCAACTGACAAAGGATTAATCTCCAGAATTTACAAGCAGCTCATGCAGCTCAATATCAAGAAAACAAACAACCCAATCCAAAAATGGGCAGAAGACCTAAATAGACACTTCTCCAAAGAAGAT
>NC_041220.1:68496565-68499283 GCF_002837175.3 Physeter macrocephalus
GCAGATGTAGTGAATGCACTTGAGGAAACGCGGAGGGGGAAGGGTAAGCTGGGACAAAGTGAGAGAGTGGCATGGACTTATATATCGTACCAAATGTAAAATAGATAGCTAGTGGGAAGCAGCCACATGGCACAGGGAGATCAGCTCGGTGCTTTGTGACCACCTAGAGGGGTGGGATAGGGAGGGTGGGAGGTAGGGAGACGCAAGAGGGAGGAGATATGGGGATATATGTATATATATAACTGATTCACTGTTATAAAACAGAAAGTAACACCCCATTGTAAAGCAATTATACTCCAATAAAGATGTTTAAAAAAAAGTTTTTTGTGTGTGTGTGTCAGGGAGTTTTATTTTTATATTTTTAAATTTTTATTTATTTATTTATTTTTGGCTGCGTTGGGTCTTCGTTGCTGCGCATGGGCTTTCTCTATTTGTGGGGAGCGGGGGCTCCTCTCTGTTGTGGTGCGCGGGCTTCTCATTGCAGTGGCTTCTCTTGTTGTGGAGCATGGGCTCTAGGCTCGCAGGCTTTAGTAGTTGTGGCTCACGGGCTCTGGAGCGCAGGCTCAGGAGTTGTGGTTCACGGGCTTAGCTGCTCCGTGGCATGTGGGATCTTCCTGGACCAGGGCTCAAACCCGTGTCTCCCGTGTTCAGTGTGGATGGAAGGCCAACAAGCACCAGCTCACACAGGCTGTGAGGAAGCTCTATGGCTCTGACATGGCCGAGGTCAACGTCCTGATCAGGCATGTCAAGCAGCAGAGGAGTCCAGCTTGTGGTGGTCTCAGACAGGCTGTTCACATCTCCCAGGCCCTGTCTGCTAGGCCTGTAGACTTGGTGGTCTGCAGCCTGGCTCCCAGCACCAGCCCAGAAAGTAACATTGGAAATTTGGGGTTTTCAAAATAAATAGGTCAGGAAATTAATAACCTATTGTTCAACTTGCAGAAGATTCAGATATAAATTTAATTTTACCTTTCTTAAAAAATAGCTTTGATGAATGGCTGATTTTATAGAGTGGTGAGAAACAGCTGTTTGACAGACTGCTTGGGAAATTAAGACCTTGCTCATACATTTTTTTTCCCTTCTAGAGTCATGAAACCTTGATATGAGCCTGGGCCAGAGAACACTAAATGGTGATCAGTTATCAGGGATATCTATTATAAACGCCATCTGTTCAAGGCTTCACATATATTTAATAGCATTTTTACTGAGGTACTCTATTTATCTTAAAACCTGTCACTTGTGAACTATGTGGAAGTCTATATTAATTTGGAGCCAACGTAATAAGTTTGAACCACATTAGGCTTATTAGCATTTGCCAGGTCAGGACCTACTTGGGCTCTTGCCCGGTCTCTTTACATAGATGTAATTTTTAAAGACAAACTTAGTATTTTTTTCATCCCAAGCTTGTCAGCCTGACCAGAGCATCAATATTCAAAGTGACTCATATTACTATACAAATGGTGTTGCAGTCCTATTCTTTGGTGATTTTCCTATAGACCATATCAAAATTGTGTTCCGATTAATTACTTTTCTAGTGCAACTAAATATAAAAATAACAAGAAGATCTTAGTTTGGTGGCCATCTCCCATGGGTAAAAGCTCTCAGTATATCATGCCATCACTTTTCTGTTTTTCCCTTCTTTTCATCCTGTCACCCCCACCATGTCTAACTATGTCTAAACTCCAGAATTTTTATTTGTATATTTTATGCCAACTTGTATTACAATAATATATGTACTTAGCTTCTCTCCAAATCCTTGAGCCT
This sequence comes from Physeter macrocephalus, assembly GCF_002837175.3. Lineage (NCBI taxonomy): Eukaryota > Metazoa > Chordata > Mammalia > Artiodactyla > Physeteridae > Physeter > Physeter macrocephalus. The sequence continues at coordinate 68,498,327 of NC_041220.1, forward strand.
AAAATCTGGTCTGATTTACTTTAGTTTCTTCCAAAGCACTCCATAAATATTTTTGAGTGAATGAATGCACAAATGAAAATGTTGGTGCATATAAAGAGAAACTGTGGTCAACTCTTACATACAAAAGGTGGAAAAGAGAGCAGGAAGCGACACATGAGTCCAGCTTTCCTTTTTGGTGCTGGAGGTCCAAACAGAGATGCAAAACTACTTAGATGTTCCTCACTGTGTTCCTCTACTAGAAAAATGAATCCTTTAACCGAGCGTGTTGCTTAAGAAGAGACATATGTGGACTGGTGAGAAGGGAGGGTGTCCCTGGTCTTGTGATCCTGGTCACCTGGGCAGCCAGAGGATGATGCCACCCTTACAACTGTCCTTCCCATTGGGAAGGATAATTCATAGACCTCCCTTACAGAAGTAAGGAGGGGTGACAGGCAGAAAACTGAGCTAGCTGGTATTTGCTCTTTGGAGAAGAAATTACTCCACCAAATTTTGTCTCCATAGTTTGCAACTCCAGATGTTCACCCACTGCCCAGGCATTTCTGGTGGAGAGCTCAAGGGACTGAACTCATGGAACTAAAGCTAAGGTTTAAAGACAGCATCAGCGTTAGATTTTACCCTGTTTCTGTACATGGGATTCCACAGGGAGGTGCTTTGGGCTGTACAATTAAACATGACCTTAAGAACCTGGTACTAAATTTTTGATTTGCCAAGTACATGGAGCATATGATTAATGAGAGCTATGCTGTTACCCTTAGCCTCCCAGGTAAGAGGGGAGTACCTTTCCCCTTTCCCTTCTGTGGAAATGAATATTCTTTAGCTGTAGTAGTGTGTATTTACATAAGCTTGAGTCCTTTCTCTATGGAGAAAGGGCAGGTGTATAAGTCAGAGTTCCACCAGAAAAACAGAACAAGTAGAACACACACACACACACACACACACACACACACACACACACAC
>NC_041220.1:68500474-68500616 GCF_002837175.3 Physeter macrocephalus
ATTTGGTAGTGTATACATGTCCATGCCACTCTCTCACTTCGTCCTAGCTTATCCTTCCCCCTCCCCGTGTCCTCAAGTCCATTCTCTACATCTGCGTCTTTATTACTGTCCTGCCCCTAGGTTCTTCAGAACCTTTTTTTTT
>NC_041220.1:68507827-68509559 GCF_002837175.3 Physeter macrocephalus
CACACACACACACACACACACACACACACACACACACACACACACACACTTATTTATTTACTTACTTAGTTATGCAAGGAATTGTGCAAGGAATTGGCTCGTACAGATTGTGGGCTCTGGGTAGGCCCCTGGACTCTGCAGTCTACCATGGAATCTCTTCTTCCTCAGGGAAACCTTGGTTCTTCTCTTAAGGCCTTTCAACTGCTTGGATCAGGTGCACCCAGAGTATTGAGCATAATCTCCGTCACTTAAAGTCAACTGATTGTAGATGTTAATCATCTCTACAAAATATCTTCACCGTGACACCTAGATTAGTGTTTGAATAAATAACTGAGGACTACGGCCCAGACAAGTTGCCACATAAAACTGACCATCACAGAAGGGTATTATTACACATTGGACTTCTAGACTACGTATCGACTCTGTGATGTGGAATTTTCTGCATTGTTCCAATGAAAGGTCGCTGATACTATGGTCATGAGTTCCATCCCTGCGTGGACAGCTGGCATTGCTCTGCCCCCTGCCCTCATCTATAAGTGGCCCTAAGAAGGCAGCAGCATGAATTGACAGTCATAAAAGCACCATCACAGGTGGAAAACAGCTCAGAGTGCATGCTCTACGGAAGTGGTTTTATTTCCAGCTGTTAACTAATTAGTTCTGTCCAGGTGAAGAAGCATTGTGGCATTTCCACGGAATTGTGGGTGAGGAACAGAGAGGGGTTAAGGGCTTGTCTAGGCTAAAGAAGACAGGAAGTCATTCGGGGCTTGCCTTGGGATAGGCATCAGCTGCTTCCTGTTCTGGGGTATTTACCTGTAAGCTTTTCTACTCCTGATTTATCTGGCCATATGCATAATGATAACACATCTCAGTAAAATGCACAATTGTGGACAATATCTTCATTTTTGTTGAACTTAGGTTTGATCTTTCAAAACTGAGGGATAAGATGTATGCTCCTCCCTTAATTATATTGGGAATTGGTGAGCAAGTCAGTGTATCCCACTTGGTTTCCTTCAGTTGGATTGGACAGCCTTAATCATTTCCTTTAGTATTCCTATGACCAGCTTTCACTCTCTTGGTCACTTTTCTTGCACTTCTCTGAATCTTCTGCATTGCTCTTGCAGTACAGAGGTTAGAAATGTGCTCTCAGTTGTCCAGGTTCAGAACATGGTGTGAGGAGATGGTAAGGATGTAGGTTTTTTTGAATAGAATGTTGGAACTTAATTTTTTTAACAACTTTATTGCAGTGTAATTGCTTTACAATTGTGTATTAGTTTCTGCTTTATAACAAAGTGAATCATCTATACATATACATATATCCCCATATCTCCTCCCTCTTGCGTCTCCCTCCCACCCTCCCTATCCCACCCCTCTAGGTGGTCACAAAGCACCGAGCTGATCTCCCTGTGCTATGCTATGTGTTAGCATACGGTATTTGTTTTTCTCTTTCTGACTTCACTCTGTATGACAGACTCTAGGTCCATCCACCTAACTACAAATAATTCAATTTTGTTTCTTTTTGTGGTGAGCAATATTCCATTGTATATATGTGCCACATCTTCTTTCTCCATTCATCTGTCGATGGACACTTAGGTTGCTTCCATGTCCTGGCTATTGTAAATAGAGCTGCAATGAACATTGTGGTACATAACTGTTTTTGAATTATGGTTTTCTCAGGGTATATGCCCAGTAGTGGGATTGCTGGGTCATATGGTAGTTCTATTTTTAGTTTTTT
>NC_041220.1:68509569-68509797 GCF_002837175.3 Physeter macrocephalus
AGTGGACATTGTGGTACATGACTCTTTTTGAATTATGGTTTTCTCAGGGTATATGCCCAGGAGTGGGATTGCTGGCTTGTATGGTAGTTTTACTTTTAGTTTTTTATGGAACCTCCATACTGTTCTCCATAGTGGTGTATCAGTTTACATTCCTACCAACAGTGCAAGAGGGTTCCCTTTTCTCCACACCCTCTCCAGCATTTATTGTTTGTAGATTTTTTTGATGAT
>NC_041220.1:68510307-68518546 GCF_002837175.3 Physeter macrocephalus
TGTGCAAAAGCTTTTAAGTTTCATTAGGTCCCATTTGTTTTTGTTTTTATTTCCATTTCTCTAGGAGGTGGGTCAAAAAGGATCTTGCTGTGATTGATGTCATAGAGTGTTCTGCCTATTATCACCGCAAGGATGTTTTTGCTGGCTCTTTCTCCTCTAAAAGTTGGTGTGCTTTGGGTGCTGTCGCAGACCTGTTTCTTTAGCTTTGGGCTCTGCCTGGGTTCTGATTCAGCCCTGTGGCTTTAGATATGTCACCAGCCAATGCATTCCTCTGTCCCTGATCCCTCCCATGCAGGCATAGATGGAACATCTCTATTTTACTTCTCCGTTTGCATGTCTAATGGATCTCCTTACTTCACAAGGTTCAAGAGAGAACCCTTGATTCCATAACCCTTTCCCAACCTATTTTTTCCAATTTCCCTCCTTGTCATATAATTTTTGGATTAAGGCAAATATTTTAGTTTTTTATAATTCTACCCTCCACACCTAATCTGTAATCATGTCCTGTGCTTCTACTCCCTAAAGTAGATGCTAAGACATCTCTAGTCCATTACCTCAGTCCTACTCCCGAATATCCATCATCTTTTGCTAAACTGATGCACTAGTCTTCTAACCTGGTTTTTCTCTCTCTACTGTTGCCCAGCTACATCCTTTCCTGGCCACAGAAAACCCCACCTGACTGCAATGTAGTCAGATCAGGCCCCTGTGTAATGCCTTGCAATGCCTCTCTGTTGGAAGTAGTCTAAATGCCAACCCTTTCCCATAATCCCCATCTCCCTGCCTCCTTCTCAGATCTCATCTCACATTGTTCACCTCTGAACTTACGCAGTTCAGCCACTGTGACTTCTTTTCCTCACATGTGCCAAGCTTGTTACTAACTCAAGTGTTTGCATTATCCATTCTTTCTCCTTGAAACACTCTTCCCAGAAACCTCACGTGACTGAGTCCCTCTCCTCCTTCAAGATCTCAGTGTAAAATCACTTCTTCAGAGAGACCTTCCCTGTCCATGCTATCGGTCACCTCCCCCAGCCCCCTTCCCCGTCAACCCCACCCACCACTGGTTATTCTTTATTTAGTTGTTTGGTTATTTATTGTTTATCATTATTGACTAGAACGTACTGTTGTCAAGGCAGACTCTTTAACCCCTCCCTCTCTCCCTTCCTTCTTTCCTATTCATGGCACAAGATGGTATCTGGCACAGAGTATTTACTTAATAAATATTATTTTAATGGTTGAATAAATACAATATTTTGTGCTTTTGGTCTGTAGCAATGTACTAGGTTGACAGCTTTAAGGGGTGCTGTGGACTGAATGTCTCCCCAGATTCATATGTTGAAGCCCCAACTCCCAATGTGCCCATATTTGGTGATAGGGCCTTTACAGAAGTAATTAAGATTAAATGAGGTCATCGTGGTAGTCGTGATCTGATTGGATTGATGCCCTTATAAGAGGAGGAGAGTGCCCTTCTTGCTCTCCGATCCCCCCGCCCGAGGTCCACGCCCATGCACCCAGGAAAGGAAACGTGAGCACATTGTGAGAAGGCTGTCATCTTCAAGCCAGAAAGAGAGCTCTCCCCAGAAACCCAGTCAGGGGGAAACCTTGATTTTGGACTTTCCAGACTCCAGAACTGTGAGAAATAAATTTCTGTCATTTAAACCACTCAGTCTGTGGTATTTTGTTATGGCAGCCCTAGCAGACCAAAAATGAGGGGTGATCTGCAGTGACTGCCTGGTCATGTTTGTAGGTCTAAACACATGACATCTTCCACATGTAATTTGGGTTGAATTTTCCTAAATGTACTGACAGTCCCCCTCATGATTTCTTATCTACCAATTGTCTGCCTTGTCACCTAGCTTCTGAAATCTGCCAGGCTGGCATCTCATTACTCAGGGGAATTAGTGTTGTCTGATGAATTAGAAGAATCATAAAAATGTTAAAATGTGGTAAAGTAACATTTAAAGATGTTGAAAGAAAATTGTTCCCACTACCAGGTCCTGGGGATCTTTGCATTATTTTCATCTAGAGAAAGGCTCATCTATTCTTCTTATTTTTCAAAAAAAATCTCAAGGCCAGTTCCTTATTTATAACAATCACGTCTTATTGATCATAGTATCTAGGGCAGTAAAGCATCTATTTTAGAACATAGTATCAACTCAGAAAGTTTATTGAATGAATAATGAAAGTTTTCTGGACGCTTGCTTATTTGTTCTTAGTCTTTGATGTAAAACCTTGTTAGAAGTCTTTAGAAAAATTAAATAATTATGTACTTTAGAACATTCAGTACGTACTCTTATTATACCTTTTATTTTATCCTTTATCTTGGTGTTTAAAGTTAAAACCCTGAGCTAAATTTAGAGATTTCCTTTTGTTCTTGAATTGGTTTCTCAAATGTTAATGGTGTCTGTGGGCATATATTCTACAGTATTACTAGTGATGATTGCATATTGTTTTCACTCCAAGATTTCATATATTCTCTGATCCTCAAAAGTGGTAGAGAAGAAGAAGGTAGATGAAGAATTTGGAATAATGATCTCTTTATCATATGAGAGAGTTGGGAGACTCCAACATCACTTTTTAGGGCTTGAAGGAGATGTTTTTCCCTGTAGAGTTTAAATGAAAATCATGGACTTCCATAAGTGTTATTTATAGACCTTTTGAAACTGAAGTCAAAAATGAGCAAAAATTTGTTGCAATGAAGGAGGGTATGAAAAACGAAGGGTGGGGTGGGGGACGATTGAGACAAAGCTGAGCAGAAATGTGGGTGAGATTCTGGGGATAATGTGTACTAGGTAATTTAGACGAGGTTTTGCAAAACTTTGCAAAACTTTCCCTCATCCTTTTGCTTCTACAGGCAACTCATTGTCTTTACCTCAATAACCATGCTTATTGCTTAACCGTGGTTATTTTGTCTCTCTTCCCATCCCACCCTTCCTACAAAGTTAGTCTGGGCTCTCGAAGTCAAATTGCCTGGGTTCAAATACTGCCTCTTCCACGTAATAGTTGCATGATCTTGGGCAAGTTACTGAATTTCTGTATATCTCAGTGAAGTGAAGAAGCATCTGTAAAATGGGGCAGATAGTTCAATGAATTGTCATGGAGGTTTAATGTGCTCATACATGTAAAGGACTGGCACACAAGAAGATGTCCATAATTAGTAGTTATTATTTTATAATCATCATCATCATCATCATTGTCATCACCATCATCTTTGTTTCTCCCAGGGAGCCTAGCACATCAGTATTTTATTAACTGATTAAGTTTTAAAAATAATACATGGCACTGTGAAAGAATTTTAAAGTGGAAAAGCTCAGAAGTTAGGCAATTTGTTGGACAGAAGATGTATCTTGTTTCAGATACATAGAGAAGATTGGACAAGGAAGAAGGACTGAGACAAAGGAGAAAGTTGAGAGTAGAGAGTGGACTGGATATTCACAGGTGAGCAGAGAATTCACACAACACTTTTAAGAGCAGGACTGGGTAGCAGGTGCTTTTGAGGCTTTGCATCACATCTCCTCCACCCATCTCTGCTTTCAGCTGCTTCTTTTGGTGGTTGGATGTGTCATAGGTCCATGCAAGCTCAGACTCGCACTACCAGTGCCTCACCTTAATTATCGGGCAGCCTCTTTTCATTTTCTATCTCAGGACCTTTTCAGACCACTGGAGTCAGCTTGGCCAGCAGGCAAGTGCAGCATGTAAGTATCACGGAGTTTATGCCCCCTGAAAATTCTCAACCAATAGTCCCAGCCTCCTGCCCTGCAGATGAACATTCGGGGAAGCATTTTCTTAGCCTCTTAGAGGTCCAACTGTCAGCCCCAATCTTTGTAACACATCTTCATATTGGCTTTTCGTCTGTCTTTGTGTCACTCTTCCCTCCCACTCACTCATGCTTTGTGGGACATCTTCCAAATGAATTACCTTTGCCCTGAGTCCTTGACCTTGTGTTAGGCCTTGCTTTGGGAATAAGCCAAACAAATAAGAAAATGAAAGGAAGAGTGAAGGAAATTGATAGGCCAGTGTTCATTTGGGATGCTCTTTGCCATTTTTTCTGGTACTTAGCTTGCTGCTAAAATACCTTAAAATTATTTCAATATCTTAACTTCTTTCAATGGTATTGAAATTTTCTTAAGGACAAGGACAATTTTCTTTAAATGTATTTGATGTACCCCACCTTCTGTCACTCAGTGGTAGGCATATTTGTTGATGGATTGGTTTTCTAGTTGAATCTCACAATTCCTCTTGGGACTGTTATTTCAAAGGAATCTGGTTTTACCAGTGGGGAATCAGTGTCAAATGATAAATGATTTCTATTAGTTTGGGGATTTTAGGTTTTAAGAGCAGTGGCTCTTGTGATCTTTCTAGCTGAAGAACAACTGTGGCTTCTGTGAGTGATTATCTCTGCAGAGATGATCACCTCTGTAGGTCCCCTTAGCTTGATGTCCTTTCATGGAATGGTGACATTTCTTGGCTTTCTGTTTTTGATCTGTTTGTATGAGAAAAAAATGAATTCTTTGGGGAGGATACTACTGTAGGGCATTTGTCTACAGAGCATGAAAGCAATTTTTATACAAATTAAGGACTGAGCAAATCAGTAAAATGATCAAAATAAAGTAACTAATTAGTATTTTGAACTATCTAGTACTTGTAATATGCCAATTTATCTTTTTTGCCCTTAACTCATGTTGCCTTATGAAGAGATCCATGAGAATATCTGTGCACTTGCATGATATCCAGACTTCCACCTCCTTTCTTGATTTGATTAAGAAAAGAAAGAGTCCAATAGGATCAATGATGGTGCCACATGTAATCAGGCCTGTGAAGTTGGAAAGACAGAAGCTATTTCGATGATTTAATATTTGAAAAGTGATTATAATTGTGTCTGGCACATGGTAAATACTCAGTAAATGTCACTTCTGATGATGATGTGCGAATAACAACCACAAAAACAGTCAGGGAAGGCCCCTAATGCCATCAACTTGCATTTTTCCCTTGAGATTTGGGACCATAGGGTAGGGGATACCTAAAGGATAGGCAAAGAGAGCTCTCTGTATGTCTTATTCTGTTGGGGCTGCTCTAATAGAATACCATAGACTGGGTGGCTTATAAACAACAGACATTTATTTATTAGAGTTCTAGAGGCTGGGAAGTCCAATATCAAGGTGCCAGCTGATTCAGTGTCTGGTGAGAGCCTGCTTCCTGGTTCATAGACAGCTGTGCTCTTGCTGTGTCCTCACATGGAAGAAGGAATGAGGGAGCTCTCTGGGGTCTCTTTTATAAAAGTAATAACTCCATTCAACCTCATGACCTAATCCTCTCCCAGAGACCCACCCCACATTTTGGGTTAGGTGTCAATGTGAATTTTGAGGAGATACAGACATTCAGTCTATAGCACTGCATTTGTTAAATATAACTTTTTAATAGAAATACAGGTAGCAAGAACCACTCCCCTCCCACTCCCCTCCCCCCACTCCAGCTCTCTGCCCATTCAATGTGAAGAAATTGAAAGCTGGTCTTATCTTATGGTTGATGTAATGTGCATTTCACTTGGAATGATGAAGCAGTATTGTCGACAGTAGGTTTCTAGCCCTTTGTAGAACCTTATTTTTGCTGTGGTTGTTACCACTCTAAATAGATGTCAAGTTAACCAAAAACGAACAGAGCCCTTTTCTTGGACACAACATGTGCTCAACCACAAATAATTCACTATAACCTTCTGGGAGACATGAATCTGTGCCTCATATTAAATATACATATAATATGGAGCTAGTGACAAGACCACACCCCTGTCATTTGTTATTCCTGACATATTTCTCCCAAAGCAGCACTGCTGATTATTATGAAAGCAAAGCAGGTTTGAGTAGAGAAAGAATAAGCTGCAGTTGAAAGAAAATAAGAGAATAACGTCTAACACATACTTGGAGGCTATATTTCAACTTTCTTCCTGTGTTATTTTGAAGTTAAATAAAGGGATTGCTGCAATACTGATGTGATCAATTTATTCAAGAAAGTAACACATCCAAGTTTGCTATATAGCCCTGGAATTACATTTTTTTTTTCAGACAGGTAGCCGCCAAAGAAGTCAGTGAGGCATCAGTTTGATGAAACCTCTTCTAGCAAATTGCCGTTTCTAATTATCCAGTGTATTTACCTCTATAGTCATTATCTTTCATCACTCAAAGTGTCTGTACTTCAAGGGGAGATGTCTCCTCTTATGAAAAAGTGATGGGGATGTTGTAACTTGCAGTTTTCAGCATGCCTTGAATTGATCTTTGTCTTGTTTATCCCCAAGTCTGGAAGGCCAAGTGAGAATCTTTTCCCTTTTTCCCAACTGTTCCGTTTTCAGCCATTTCTTTCTCTCAAACATAATGAGTTGTCAGTAACTATTTGAACTTTTGTTCATCTTTTTCCCATCTCAGATTTACTCTAATTGTATTTGCACAGAGCACTTATTTCATTTTGGTTTTTATCTGGCTTTTGGTCTATGTGTCTGCCTCTCCGTCCTGAGGTCAGAGACCATGTCTTATCTTTTTTTGGTGTTAGTGGGAAGATTGGGCTTTTCACAAAGTACACACTCAAGAAATGTTACTTTGATGAAATGTTTATTGAGTGAATATTAAAATATCATAGTTATTAAGTTTTAATACTAAAAGTATAAAATTATTGATGAATTAGAAGAAAGTATTAGGAGTTAATTGGAATCATAGAATTTTTAAAAGTATATGGAATTTTAGAGGAACTTGAGACTTTGGTCCCACGTTTCTGTTTCACAGATGGAGAATCTTGACTTGCTTTGGATGAGAAGTCCATGGGCCATGCACTCCAGTCTTTTAAGTGCTTTGATTAGAGAGCTGGAGAATTAGCCTATGAAGGACCTGTTGTCAAATTAATTCTAAGAATGATATAAGAGCTTTCACCCCACATTCACCCCTCTATATATGATGTGCATGAATTGTAAAGTTAAGACTCAACCAATTGCTTCTGAAAATTTGTAATATTAAGAACAAAATCAAGTTAACTTTATAGCCAATGCCTGCTCATTTTAACTGACTATAAAGCCAGGTGAGAAACAAAGGAGGTGTCGAAAATACGAAAAACACTGAGGACCTTCGTGAAAATTGTCAGAGCTCTCTTCTCTGGGGATTCATTGTGATTTGAGGGAGAAGAAAGATAATAAACATTTTTTGATAGCCTACCATGTGTCAGACCCTGTCACATTTATTAGATCCAACAATCCTTTAAATGAGTGTGTCTCAACCAGCAGTGACTCTGCTCCCCTCTCCCCAGGGGACATTTGGCAATGTCTGGAAATACTTTTGATTGTCATTACTGAGGTATTACTATTATCATCTAGTGGGTAGAGGTCTTGGTTGCCGCCAAACATTCTACCTTGCACAGGAGAGCCCTCACGGAAAACAGTTATCCAGCCCAAAATGTCAGCAGTGTCACAGTAGAGCAACCCTGTAAACTAAATAATATATTATCCTCATACTTACAGAAAATCGAGGGCTCGGTGTTACCCAGCTAGTAAGTGGATTGGGCCTTTGGGCCCAGATTTCTCAGAGGGCCCCAAAACTTGGGCCTCATCACTAACCCACTTTCTAAATGAAACAGCAACTCCCAAACATACATTTGCATGAGCATCCATAGGGAGTTTGTTAGAATTCAGGTCTCTAGATCTACCCCTAGAGATTCAATTGTATTTGGTCTGGTGTAGAACATGGAATTTGCATTTTTTAACACCTTTATTGGAGTATTATTGCTTTAAAATGGTGTGTTACTTTCTGCTTTATAACAAAGGGAATCAGTTATACATATACATATGTCCCCATATCTCTTCCCTCTTGCGTCTCCCTCCCTATCCCACTCCTCTAGGTGGTCACAAAGCACCTAGCTGATCTCCCTGTGCCATGCGACTGCTTCCCACTAGCTATCCACCCTACGTTTGGTAGTGTATATATGTCCATGCCACTCCCTCACTTCGTCACAGCTTACCCTTCCCCGTCCCCATATCCTGAAGTCCATGCTCTAGTAGGTCTGTGTTTTATTCCCGTCCTACCCCTAGTCTCTTCATGACATTTTGTTTTTCTTAGATTCCATATATAGATATGTATTAGCCTAAGGTATTTGTTTTTCTTCTTCTGACTTACTTCACTCTGTATGACAGACTCCAGGTCTATCCACCTCACTACAAATGACTCAGTTTCATTTCTTTTTATGGCTGAGTAATATTCCATTGTATATA
>NC_041220.1:68518909-68519876 GCF_002837175.3 Physeter macrocephalus
TGTACTTTTTTTTTTTTTTTTTTTGTGGTGTGCGGGCCTTCCTCTGTTGTGGCCTCTCCCGTTGCGGAGCACAGGCTCCGGACGCGCAGGCCCAGCGGCCATGGCTCACGGGTCCAGCCGCTCCGCGGCATGTGGGATCTTCCCGGACCGGGGCGCAAACCCGGTTCCCCTGCATCGGCAGGCGGACGCACAACCACTGTGCCACCAGGGAAGCCCCAACCTCATTGTACTTTTGATTTGCATTTCTTTAATGATTAGTGAGGTTGAGCATTCTTTAATGTGTTTGTTGGCAATCTGTATATCTTCTTTGGAAAAATGTCTGTTTAGGTCTTCTGCCAGTTTTTGGCTTGGGTTGTTTGTTTTTTTGATATCAAGCTGCATGAGCTACATGTAAATTTTGGAGATTAATCCTTTGTCAGTTGCTTCATTTACAAATATTTTCTCCCATTCTGAGACTTGTCTTTTCATCTTGCTTCTGGTTTCCTTTGCTGTGCAAAAGATTTTAAGTTTCATTAAGTCCCATTTGTTTATTTTTGTTTTTATTTCCATTTCTCTCAGAGGTGGGTCAAAAAGGATCTTTCTGTGACTTATGTCATAGAGTGTTCTGCCTGTGTTTTCCTCTAAGAGTTTTATGGTGTCTGGCCTTACATTTAGGTCTTAATCCATTTTGAGTTTATTTTTGTGTATGGTGTTAGGAAGTGTTCTAATTCATTCTTTTATATGTAACTGTCCAGTTTTCCCAAAACTAATTATTGAAGAGGCTGTCTATTCTCCATCATATATTCTTGCCTCCTTTATCAAAAATAAGGTGACCATATGTGTGCTATTCAGTGTGTTTTGTGTTTCCATACAAATTGTGAAATTTTTTGTTCTCATTCTTTGAAAAATGCCATTGGTAGTTTGATAGGGATTGCATTGAATCTGTAGATTGCTTTGGGTAGTATAGTCATTTTCACAATGTTGATTC
>NC_041220.1:68520304-68520825 GCF_002837175.3 Physeter macrocephalus
ATTTGGATTCCTTTTATTTCTTTTTCTTCTCTGATTGCTGTGGCTAAAACTTCCAAAACTATGTTGAATAATAGTGGTGAGAGTGGACAACCTTGTCTTGTTCCTGACCTTAGAGAAAATGGTTTCAGTTTTTCACCATTGAGAATGATGTTGGTTGTGGGTTTGTCATATATGGCCTTTATTATGTTGAGGTAAGTTCCCTCTGTGCCTACTTTCTGGAGGGGTTTTATCATAAATGGATGTTGAAGTTTGGCGAAAGCTTTTTCTGTATCTGTTGAGATGATCATATGGTTTTTCTCCTTCAATTTGTTAATATGGTTTATCACATTGATTGATTTTCGTATATTGAAGATTCCTTGCATTCCTGGGATAAACCCCACTTGATCATGGTGTGTGATCCTTTTAATGTGCTGTTGGATTCTGTTTGCTAGTATTTTGTTGAGGATATTTGCATCTATGTTCATCAGTGATATTGGCCTGTAGTTTTCTTTCTTTGTGACATCTTTGTCTGGTTTTGGTAT
>NC_041220.1:68521063-68523599 GCF_002837175.3 Physeter macrocephalus
GTCCTACCCCTAGGCTCTTCATGACATTTTTTTCTTAGATTCCATATATATGTGTTAGTATACGGTATTTGTTTTTCTCCTTCTGTCTTACTTCACTCTGTATGACAGACTCCAGGTCCATCCACCTCACTACAAATAACTCAGTTTCATTTCTTTTTATGGCCGAGTAATATTCCATGGTATATATGGGCCACATCTTCTTTTTCCATTCATCTGTTGAAGGACACTTAGGTTGCTTCCATATCCTGGGTATTGTAAATAGAGCTGCAATGAATATATGATTTCTTTCCTCTGCTGACTTCCAGTTTTTTTTTTGTTGTTCTTCTTCTTTCTCTAATTGTTTTAGGTGTAAGGTTAGGTTGTTTATTTGAGATGTTTCCTGTTTCTTGAGGTAGGATTGTGTTGCTATAAACTTCCCTCTTAGAACTGCTTCTAAGGTAATGTTCCTAGTACCATTTTCTTAATTGTTTTGGGTTTGTTATTGTAGGTCTTTTCCTTCTCTTGTGTTTCTTGCCTAGAGAAGTTCCTTTAGCATTTGTTGTAAAGCTCTTTTGGTGGTGCTGAATTCTCTTAGCTTTTGCTTGTCTGAAAAGGTTTTAATTTCTCCGTCGAATCTGAATGAGATCCTTTCTGGGTAGAGTAATATTGGTTGCAGGTTTTTCCCTTTCATCCCTTTAAATATGTCCTGCCACTCCCTTCTGGCTTGCAGAGTTTCTGCTGAAAGATCACCTGTTTACCTAATGGGGATTCCCTTCTATGTTATTGTTGTTTTTCCCTTGCTGCTGTTAATATTTTTTCTTTGTATTTAATTTTTGGTAGTTTGATTAATATGTGTCTTGGTGTGTTTCTCCTTGGATTTATCCTGTATGGGACTCTCTGTGCTTCCTGGACTTGATTAACTATTTCCTTTCCCATATTAGGGAAGTTTTCAACTATAGTCTCTACAGATATTTTCTCAGTCCCTTTCTTTTTCTCTTCTTCTTCCGAGACCCCTATAATTTGAATGTTGGTGTGTATAATGTTGTCCCAGAGATCTCTGAGACCATCCTCAGTTCTTTGCATTCTTTTTTTCTTTATTCTGCTCTGCAGTAGTTATTTCCACTATTTTATCTTCCAGGTCACTTATCCATTCTTCTGCCTCAATTATTCTGCTATTGATTCCTTCTAGACAATTTTTAATTTCATTTATTGTGTTGTTCATCATTATTTGTTTGCTCTTTAGTTCTTCTAGGTCCTTGTTAAACGTTTCTTGTATTTTCTCCATTCTATTTCCAAGATTTTGGATCATCTTTACTATTATTACTCTGAATTCTTTTTCAGATAGACTGCCTGTTTCCTCTTCATTTGTTTGGTCTTGTTGGTTTTTATCTTGCTCCTTCATCTGCTGTGTATTTCTCTGTCTTCTCATTTTGCTTACTGTATTTGGGGTCTCCTTTTCACAGGCTGCAGGTTCATAGTTCCTGTTGTTTTTGGTGTCTGCCCCCAGCGGGTAAGGTTGGTTCAGTGGGTTGTGTATGCTTCCTGGTGGTAGGGACTGGTGCCTGTGTTCTGGTAGATGAGGCTGGATCTTGTCTTTCTGGTGGGCAGGACCATATCCAGTGGTGTGTTTTGGTGTGCCTGTGAACTTATTATGATTTTAGGCAGCCTCTCTGCTAATGCGTGGGGCTGTGTTCCTGTCGTGCTAGTTGTTTGGCATGGGATGTCCAGCTCTGAAGCTTACTGGTCGTTGAGTGGAGGTGGGTCTTAGCGTTGAAATGGAGATCTTTGGGAGAATATTCGCTATTTGATATTACATGGTGTCGGGAGGTCTCTGGTAGACCAATGTCCTGAACTTGGCTCTCCCACCTCAGAGGCACAAGCCCTACACCCGGCCGGAGCACCAAGACCCTGTCTGCCACATGGCTCAGATTAAAAGGGAGTAAAAAGAAAGAAAGAAAGAAAAAAAGAAAATAAAATAAAACAGAATAGTTATTAAAATAAAAATTTTAAAAATTATTAAAAATAAAAAAATTTTAAAGTAATTTTAAAAAGAAAGAAAGAAAGAAGAGAGCAACCAAATCAAAAAACAAATCCACCAATGATAACAAGCGCTAAAAACTATACTAAAAAAACAAAAACAAAAACAAAAAAATGGAAAGACAGATCCCTAGGACAAATGGTAAAAGCAAAGCTATATAGACAAAATCACACAAAGACACATACACATACACACTCACAAAAAGAGAAAGAGAAAAAAATATATATATCTATATATATATTAAAAAAAAGGAAGAGAGCAAGCAAATCAATAAACAGATCTATCAGTGATAATAAACTCTAAATGCTAAACTAAGTTAAACATAAAACCAGAAACAAATTAGACGCAGAAAGCAAACCACAAGTCTACAGTTGTTCCCAAAGTCTACCGCCTCAATTTTGGGATGATTTGTTGTCTATTCAGGTATTCCAGAGTTGCAGGGTACATCAAGTTGATTGTGGAGATTTAATCTGCTGCTCCTGAGGCTGTTGGGGGAAATTTCCCTTTCTCTTCTTTGTT
>NC_041220.1:68530834-68543561 GCF_002837175.3 Physeter macrocephalus
CATTCTATTTCCAAGATTTTGGATCATCTTTACTATTATTACTCTGAATTCTTTTTCAGATAGACTGCCTGTTTCCTCTTCATTTGTTTGGTCTTGTTGGTTTTTATCTTGCTCCTTCATCTGCTGTGTATTTCTCTGTCTTCTCATTTTGCTTACTGTATTTGGGGTCTCCTTTTCACAGGCTGCAGGTTCATAGTTCCTGTTGTTTTTGGTGTCTGCCCCCAGCGGGTAAGGTTGGTTCAGTGGGTTGTGTATGCTTCCTGGTGGTAGGGACTGGTGCCTGTGTTCTGGTAGATGAGGCTGGATCTTGTCTTTCTGGTGGGCAGGACCATATCCAGTGGTGTGTTTTGGTGTGCCTGTGAACTTATTATGATTTTAGGCAGCCTCTCTGCTAATGCGTGGGGCTGTGTTCCTGTCGTGCTAGTTGTTTGGCATGGGATGTCCAGCTCTGAAGCTTACTGGTCGTTGAGTGGAGGTGGGTCTTAGCGTTGAAATGGAGATCTTTGGGAGAATATTCGCTATTTGATATTACATGGTGTCGGGAGGTCTCTGGTAGACCAATGTCCTGAACTTGGCTCTCCCACCTCAGAGGCACAAGCCCTACACCCGGCCGGAGCACCAAGACCCTGTCTGCCACATGGCTCAGATTAAAAGGGAGTAAAAAGAAAGAAAGAAAGAAAAAAAGAAAATAAAATAAAACAGAATAGTTATTAAAATAAAAATTTTAAAAATTATTAAAAATAAAAAAATTTTAAAGTAATTTTAAAAAGAAAGAAAGAAAGAAGAGAGCAACCAAATCAAAAAACAAATCCACCAATGATAACAAGCGCTAAAAACTATACTAAAAAAACAAAAACAAAAACAAAAAAATGGAAAGACAGATCCCTAGGACAAATGGTAAAAGCAAAGCTATATAGACAAAATCACACAAAGACACATACACATACACACTCACAAAAAGAGAAAGAGAAAAAAATATATATATCTATATATATATTAAAAAAAAGGAAGAGAGCAAGCAAATCAATAAACAGATCTATCAGTGATAATAAACTCTAAATGCTAAACTAAGTTAAACATAAAACCAGAAACAAATTAGACGCAGAAAGCAAACCACAAGTCTACAGTTGTTCCCAAAGTCTACCGCCTCAATTTTGGGATGATTTGTTGTCTATTCAGGTATTCCAGAGTTGCAGGGTACATCAAGTTGATTGTGGAGATTTAATCTGCTGCTCCTGAGGCTGTTGGGGGAAATTTCCCTTTCTCTTCTTTGTTTGCACAGCTCCCGGGTTCAGCTTTGGATTTGGCCCTGCCTCTGCGAGTAGGTCGCCTGATGGCATCTGTTCTTTGCTCAGGCAGGACAGGGTTAAAGGAGCAGCTGATTCGGGGGCTCTGGCTCACTCAGGCCAGGGGGAGGGAGGGGTACGGAATGTCGGGCGAGCCTGCGGAGGCAGAGGCCGGCGTGATGTTGCACCAGCCTGAGGTGCACCGTGTGTTCTCCCAAGGAAGTTGTCCCTGGATCACGGGACCCTGGCAGTGGTGGGCTGCACAGGCTCCAGGAGGGGAGGTGTGGATAGTGACCTGTGCTTGCACACAGGCTTCTTGGTGGCTGCAGCAGCAGCCTTAGTGTTTCATGCCCGTCTCTGGGGTCTGCACTGATAGACACGGCTCACGCCCTTCTCTGGAGCTCGTTTAGGCGGTGCTCTGAATCCCCTCTCCTCGTGCACCCCAAAACAATGGTCTCTTGTCTCTTCGGCAGCTCCAGACTTTTTCCCGGACTCCCTCCAGTCTAGCCATGGTGCACTAGCCCCCTTCAGGCTGTGATCACGCAGCCAACCCCAGTCCTCTCACTGGGATCTGACCTCCGAAGCCTGAGCCTCAGCTCCCAGCCCCCGCCCTTCCCAGTGGGTGAGCAGACAAGCCTCTCGGGCTGGTGAGTCCTGGTCAGCACCTATCCTCTGTGCAGGAATCTCTCCACTTTACCCTCTGAACCCCTGTTGCTGTGCTCTCCTCTGTGGCTCTGAAGCTTCCCCCCCGGCCCACCCCCCGTTCCGCCAGTGAAGGGGCTTCTTAGTGTGTGGAATCTTTTCCTTCTTCACAGCTCCCTCCCAGTGGTGCAGGTCCCGTCCCTATTCTTTTGTCTCTGTTTTTTCTTTCTTCTTTTGCCCTACCCAGGTATATGGGGAGTTTCTTGCCTTTTGGGAGGTCTGAAGTCTTCTGCCAGCGTTCAGTAGGTGCTTTGTAGGAGTTGTCCCACATGTAGATGTATATCTTATGTATTTGTGGGGAGGAAGGTGGTCTCCACGTCTTACTCCTCTGTGATCTTGAAGGTCTCTCTGGAATTTGCATATTTTAATAGTCAGTCCAGCTCCTCAGATGCACACTTTGAGCAACACTGCTCCAGGCGAGGGTATCACTGCCTGGTCAATGCTGCTTTTACTGTCTCTGTGTCTGGAACCTGATTTGGTGACTTTGCTTTGCTCTGGTTTTTCACCTCTTTAAGCTCACACCTTCCCCTCCTTTGACTGTGCCTGAGGTAGTGATGGGGGCTTTCTTAGCTGTGTGTATGAAAGTTCCCGAAGATACTGGGTGAACTGAGGAGTTGGAGGTAGATGTCATTTTATTTCACTGGGATATGTTATTTCTTCATTCTGGGCTGCCATTCTTTTAGATTAATGAGGTTTGGTACTTTGGGTATTGGAAATAATATAGAATTGTTTTGTAACACTGGTTTCAGGGAGGAATGACTAAAGCTTCCTTTAGGGTTAGCCAGACTGGTTTGATTAATTTAACAAACATGAGCCGAGTGCTTCCTCGCTGGCAGCTAGGAATTTTGCTGCACAATTGCTGGGCAATAATATGTGGTGAAACAGGGTCATTGCTTCTGGACCTTAGGAATTGGGAGACCTCACAGTGGACCAGGGAGTGACTTAGAGGTGCCTAAGGGATAAGGGGGTTGGACATGTTTCCTACAAGATATAGTACAGTCGGTCCTCGTTATTTGTGTAT
This sequence comes from Physeter macrocephalus, assembly GCF_002837175.3. NCBI lineage: Eukaryota > Metazoa > Chordata > Mammalia > Artiodactyla > Physeteridae > Physeter > Physeter macrocephalus. The sequence goes on from NC_041220.1 coordinate 68,533,844, forward strand.
TCCGTATTTGTGAATTCACCTACTCACTAACATTTATTTATAACCCCCAAATCAATACGCATGGCACTTTTGTGTTATTCAGGGCAAGAGCAGAGCGGCGGAAAGTTCGAGCTGCTTGACGTACGTGTTCCTATAGCTGAAGTCAGACAAGTTGACGATCTCCCTTCTTGTTTCACTTCTCATGCTGCAAACAAGCATCCTTTTGGCAATCTGTTTGGTACCATGTTTTTTCACATCTTTGTGCTTTTGGTGGTGATTTCACTTTGTTTACAGTGGCCTCCCAGCATCGTGCTGAAGTGCAGTCTAGTTTCCTAAGCAGGAAGGCGGTGATGTGCCTTACGGAGAAAATCCATGTGTTAGATAAGTTTCATTCAGGCATTTATTATATATAGCTCTGTTGACTGTGAGTTCAATGTTAATGAATAAACAATGTATATTAAATAAGGTGTCTTTAAACAGAAACGTGTCAGGTAAGGTTATGTATTGATTGGTTGATGAAAATGTGGCTAGAGGTTGCAGGAACCCTGCCCTGTATTTACTCTTGGAGCAATGGCTTAGTATTTACTAATTCAGTGTTCTGGAGGGAATCTTTTCCTTCTTCACAGCTCCCTCCCAGTGGTGCAGGTCCCGTCCCTATTCTTTTGTCTCTGTTTTTTCTTTCTTCTTTTGCCCTACCCAGGTATATGGGGAGTTTCTTGCCTTTTGGGAGGTCTGAAGTCTTCTGCCAGCGTTCAGTAGGTGCTTTGTAGGAGTTGTCCCACATGTAGATGTATATCTTATGTATTTGTGGGGAGGAAGGTGGTCTCCACGTCTTACTCCTCTGTGATCTTGAAGGTCTCTCTGGAATTTGCATATTTTAATAGTCAGTCCAGCTCCTCAGATGCACACTTTGAGCAACACTGCTCCAGGCGAGGGTATCACTGCCTGGTCAATGCTGCTTTTACTGTCTCTGTGTCTGGAACCTGATTTGGTGACTTTGCTTTGCTCTGGTTTTTCACCTCTTTAAGCTCACACCTTCCCCTCCTTTGACTGTGCCTGAGGTAGTGATGGGGGCTTTCTTAGCTGTGTGTATGAAAGTTCCCGAAGATACTGGGTGAACTGAGGAGTTGGAGGTAGATGTCATTTTATTTCACTGGGATATGTTATTTCTTCATTCTGGGCTGCCATTCTTTTAGATTAATGAGGTTTGGTACTTTGGGTATTGGAAATAATATAGAATTGTTTTGTAACACTGGTTTCAGGGAGGAATGACTAAAGCTTCCTTTAGGGTTAGCCAGACTGGTTTGATTAATTTAACAAACATGAGCCGAGTGCTTCCTCGCTGGCAGCTAGGAATTTTGCTGCACAATTGCTGGGCAATAATATGTGGTGAAACAGGGTCATTGCTTCTGGACCTTAGGAATTGGGAGACCTCACAGTGGACCAGGGAGTGACTTAGAGGTGCCTAAGGGATAAGGGGGTTGGACGTGTTTCCTACAAGATATAGTACAGTCGGTCCTCGTTATTTGTGTATTCCGTATTTGTGAATTCACCTACTCACTAACATTTATTTATAACCCCCAAATCAATACGCATGGCACTTTTGTGTTATTCAGGGCAAGAGCAGAGCGGCGGAAAGTTCGAGCTGCTTGACGTACGTGTTCCTATAGCTGAAGTCAGACAAGTTGACGATCTCCCTTCTTGTTTCACTTCTCATGCTGCAAACAAGCATCCTTTTGGCAATCTGTTTGGTACCATGTTTTTTCACATCTTTGTGCTTTTGGTGGTGATTTCACTTTGTTTACAGTGGCCTCCCAGCATCGTGCTGAAGTGCAGTCTAGTTTCCTAAGCAGGAAGGCGGTGATGTGCCTTACGGAGAAAATCCATGTGTTAGATAAGTTTCATTCAGGCATTTATTATATATAGCTCTGTTGACTGTGAGTTCAATGTTAATGAATAAACAATGTATATTAAATAAGGTGTCTTTAAACAGAAACGTGTCAGGTAAGGTTATGTATTGATTGGTTGATGAAAATGTGGCCAGAGGTTGCAGGAACCCTGCCCTGTATTTACTCTTGGAGCAATGGCTTAGTATTTACTAATTCAGTGTTCTGGAGACTTTATAGAACATAACTACCATGAATAATGAGAATCCACTGCGTAAGGGTATATGGATTACCTAAACATCTATACGATGGAGTACTATGCAGCCATGGTGTAGAGCTCTCAGGAAGAGACTTTCATTTTGCCTAAGACAAAATGAGTGATGTTTTTCCAAAGTAAATATGGCTAATCTCCATTCATACAGAAATCGCAGTAGATTAAGATAATTGCTCCCTAAATAATAAAGTAAGTTAAAATAAAGCGCTGCCCTTTCCAGACATAATTATCGGAGAGATTTAGCGCCATTCGATTGATTTTCAAGAACCAAGAGGGAGGGTATATATGTATACATATAGCTGATTCACTTCGTTGTACAGCAGAAACTAATACAGCATTGTAAAGCAACTATACTCAAAAAAAAAAAAAAAAGAACCATTGTGAGTATCTGAACTGATTTCTGGGATCACTATCATGTAGTTTCAAGGGGTCAGGGAAAATTGAGTCTAACTGTTTTACAGAGGAGTTAATTGGGACTAAAGTCCAGGTCTCCTGACTTCCAGTCTAATGGGGGTAGTAGATGAAGCAAGGGACCCACTGTCCCTCTTTCTGGCCTCCTGGGAATTTCCTGCCTCCTTTGTGAAAATGGCTCAACTCTCAGTCGCTACCATCTGTGATGGTGACATTGCAGCGAACTAGGAGCCCAGGAACAGCTCTGACTTTGTCAAGGAGAGGAAGCGGGTGGGAAGAAATGGGCGCCAGTTGGAATAAAGTTGTTTTTAAAAATCATTCCAAATACATAGTTATCACTACAGAACTGCAGTATATACTCTGATGTTTTAAGCCTTCATTAAGAAATGAAAGGAGTTTTCTCCGAACCCAACCATCAAGCCTTGAAATCCAATCCCTGCTCATCGAATGCAAAGTCTGGAAAGGAAATGGAATGCCATAAATTACCTCAATTAAAACCTTTTTCTTTTTCTTTTGTTCTGTTCTTTTGGAGACTAATCCAGGGAGGACAAGAATGCAGCAGAAATCAAACTTGCCAAAATGATTCTACTACTCCCAAACCTGAGCCAAATTATCACCTTTGTTTACCTTTTTAGACTGCTGTCTCAGATAAAATAAATAAAAGTTCATGAGGAGCTTAGGGCTAGAGATATAGGGAGGCTTTTAAAAGTATATTCTTTCCATTTAGGTGGGAGATACATCTACGCATTTAAAAAGGAATGTGGAAATGCTAACGTAAAGATCCCTATGTTTTTAAAGGGGAGGAGGGAGCTGTAGCGATGTTACACACTTGCTTCTGGCAGCTTCTGTAATCCTGGCAGCAGCCTATGAGGCACATATTGTTATTTCATTTTACTAGGCAAGAAGTTGTAGTTCAGGGAGCTAAAGTGATTAGCAGAGTTACAATGAGCTATTTGAAAAGAATTCAGGTCTCAGGACTCCAGACTGAGAGTCCAGGCAGTTATAATTCCTTCCAAACTGGTGCTCTGTCCACATTCAAGGGCCTGTGCAGGGCCTGTGACTGCACGGGGCAAATGCAGCATCAGATTTTCCCGAGTCAGGCTCTTAGATATATATGCCTTCATTGATGAAAATTTTTATTTGTATAACTGTCTGTTTGAAAAAATGCATTGCAGATTTACTTATATTAAACTTTTCTACATTTATAATTTATGATGAAAGTAACAACACGTTCACTGTAACAAGTCTTCAAGGTAAACAAGGCTAAAAGAGTAGGTATTCTGTAGTTTTTTCCAGGTCCGTACAATGTAGAACCGTCGTTTGAAGGCAAAGCATTGCCTCATTTAGGTCCCCTCAGACAGAGAAAAATGAATTGCTTGCATACCTATTATTCACACGCACATCATCGCCCTTAAAGCACTGCATAGACTTCGGTGTCTTCAGGAGTTAGAGCATTTCCCTGCAGTTTTGTTTATCCTCAAACCTAGTCTGGGGTACCTCACATTCGATCAGTGTCGCTCATGGATGAATGAGATTTTGATGTATGACAGTTCTCTCCACTGCACCTCAGGCATGTGTAACTCCGCTCACCTGAACATTTCCACCCTCAGAATGGCTAAGGATCTAAGTATCGGAGTCCCTGAGGAAGAAGCTCCTTGGGCTCTTGGGAAGACATCTCGTGGTGATGTTAGGACTCCACACAGGAGGGAACTGCCGGGCTTGTGGCTGGCAGGCCCATAAAACAAGCAGTAACCCACTCACTGGAATTTACCCAAGACCGTACCCAGCTTCCCAGGGGGTGCATGGCTTGTGCGTCTGGATTTTGGTTTTCAGGCAACCCCTTGGAACTGCCCTCAGCCTTCTATGAGTTCCTGGTTTGTCCCCTCCTTCCCCCTATTCACTCTTCCTCTGGAACTGCAGGAGCAAGTCCATTCCTGCTCCAGCATTCCTAACCCTGACCCAGCTTGCTCCCCACCTCATCACAGAACTGATCACCACCGCAGAGGGCTGGCAGTGGTCTCCTCATGGTGCTAATACATCACCCCCGACTATCTTCAAGAACAGAGCCACAGAGACCAAACTGTGTAGCACAAAGTACTTTGGTTGGGTATTTTTTGTTTACCCCTCCAAACCTACGGCTCCCCTCTGTTCTGCAACCCTGGAGGCTGCATGCAGTGATTGGCCCTTTCCCTTTCTGGCTTCCAGTTGTGTATAAGCACCAGTAGACCCTGGCAGGAGATGGGAAGGCTGCAGGAGAGTGAGGTAGGGGTACTCATTCTCCCAGCTCCCCTTCCCCCAACCCCCGTGAGTTGCTTGTGGTTAATTGGGTTCCTCTGCTTCCAAAGGCCACAGTTCTTCTGGATTCTCCCCTATGTCCCTTCAGACCTGGTGGTAGTAATGCCTCCCTGGCTCCCTGCTGTTGCCTGGGATTCCCTATACTTTGTCTACACCGTTATCCATGGTCTCTGTCTTACCCTTTCCTCCGTGCCCCTGTTGGACTGAGCCATCTGTTTTCTGCCAGGACTAGAGTCTCTGGCCTCCTTTTCTGAAGTCTCCCCTACTCTTGCCCATGAGTGGCTCCTCTTTGCCCCTTTATGTGTTAGTAGTTGCATCACCATGCCTCTTTCCCCAGGCCCCATGGTTTGAGCAACTATCTGTCATCAGTCATTTCCACCTGAGTAGGAAATTATCTCGGAATCAGAAGCCATTGGAGAAACCATGTGGTCTAATGGGTTTCTTATTCAAACATGAAGAAAATAGGGCCAGAGAAGATAGATGTGTTGCCCAAGGTCCACTGGATACTACCTAGAGGCTGGTCTACTGTTCTTTGCTCTGTACAAAATAGAGACTGGGGATAAATGTCCCAAATAGGAGATGTCTTCAGAAATGAAGGTCAGAAGATGCCACCTTCTGAAATTGAAACAAGTAAGATCCAACATCAAATAGATGAAGTCATCCCTCTGCAAGAAAAAAAAAATGTGTTCTAAGAGGAGATACTGCTTTTGAAAATGTATTGCTGACAAGAATGTTTCACTGCCTTCAGCTAGTAGACTTAGGGAGTTTCCCAAGAAATTAAGATAAGCTTTAATCTCGGGGATTTTATATGCAGAAAGGAATGCATCATCAAAGAAAGGGGGTTATCTTCTGGAGAAGAGGGAAACATGTAAGACTTTATCTGTGTGTCTCCTTTACTGATCAATTACTTCAAATGTTATCCTAATTGACTGACCCAAGTGTTCTGATTCAATTCACAGGTATATCCCTCTAATGATAGTGTGTTAAATTCAGCAAGCACTGACCATCTACTATGAGCTTTTCACCGTACCAGGAATTGGACACATAAAGATGATCTAGCTATACATCCTGCCTTCTAGTAGAATATACTGGGGAGAGAGACACAAAGACAGATCCTTTTAATGTAGACTCTCTCTGTCATGCTCTCATAGGCTCCTCTTTTTCTTTTTTCAAAATACTTAGCTGCTAGGCAACTCCTAGAAAACCATCTCTTGTGGTCTTTATTTTCACTCCCTTTTGGAGATATCAGCCGCTCTGTGACAAGCCAGACTGGGGTGGGTTGCAGAGCACCCAGCCTCTTGACTAGTTCAAGAGAAAGTGTCCAGGGCCAAGTGTGAGATTCAGCTTTTGGGTGAGACTGAGCCATAAGGAAGAAGATAAGTCACCACCCAGGGCTGACACATAGTATGTGCTTAGCAGATTAATTCATTCGTTAGTTATTTAATGCACGTGTACTAAGGGGCAGAGACAGGCGCTGGAGTCAGGAGTCAGTAAAACCACTGTCTTGAACGAGTGTTTCCCAGAGGGCGTGGTGGGTCTGAGAGGCAAGAGAGGCAGTAAACCAAGAGCTCAAACCTGGAGCAAAAGTGAAAGCAGTGGGGAGTTCAGGATGTTGAATGTGGTTGGGGGTGGAGGGTAGAGTTAGGGATATAAGGCAGTTGGAGAGGACTTGATAGAGGTACACATCCAGCCTCTGGGTTTCTTTTCCCTGAGGTTTGTGCATATCTGTGGGTCTGAAGACAGAACCTTAAACTGTCAGCATCCCCCTGGATGCTTATTTGTTACTATGAGGGTCATAGCAACAGGACTCATTGAAACTGACCTTTGAAAATAACTTCTCTTAACTAAAAGGAGTATCTGATTCTGGGTAAGCAGTCAAGGAGGCTAATTTCATTTATGTTCTTTTACTGCTGGCCTGCCTCCCAACCGAGCTGACCAAAGGCCTGCATTTTCCAGAACGGCTCATGACTCTGCACCCTCTAACTCCCTGTGCCGTAATTCCCAGTGTCTCTGACTGTGTCCTGTTTGGGGTTCACATAACAGAGTCACCTACGCTTCTTACCCTATTGACTTGGCCTCCGCTGAACTCACCTACCTCATCTCCTGCTAGTCCTGGCCTCCCCCTTTACGTGATGGTGGTACACACCACACCCACGCCCCTTCACACCTCTCTCTTCATATGCCCCTCCTTCCCCTTCTTGGAACTGCTTCTTCTTCCTCCTTCCCCGCCCCCCCGCCCCATCTAACTGCTTCCAAGACTCAATCCAGGCCATCACCGCCTCCCAGAACCCTCCTCTGCTCCCCTCAAGCTGGGCTGAGGGCCCTGGTCTTTGGTTCTCATTCTAGGCTACACATACGTCCGTTGTAGCACTCATCACCTTTTATGTAAATAATCCACTGTGATAAGTTTTGTGTTTAAATTTACTGTTTATTCTCCCACTGGACTCCTTCAGGCCCAAGTCTAGGTCACTTTAGAACCTCAGCAACAAATACAGTGCCTGGCACACAGTAAGTAGACGCTCATCCTAGAAGAAGTGGTTATGATTTGTTATATTTTGGGGCTTTCCTGACTTCCATAGAGTCTGTCAGCTTTTTGCTTTGCATTCCTCTGCTCCAAGCTCTTTATATCTCAGGGACACTTACATGTCCTGAAAAATCGGGGCCATAGGGATGACTCATGTGCCTCTGTCCTGTCCTTGCCTATGAGGAAGATGCTGAAGTCGTGGGAAATAGGTTCGCCTCGTGTGGCAGCATCTGGGAAAGAGAGAGGGGAAGTGGATTGCCTACGTCCACATAATCATTGCAGAGCAAGGGGATTGTAGGTGTCGGAGCTCTTGGCAGAAATCAGGAGTTGTTAGGTTATAAAATCATAGGGTTAAGGCTTCCCTGGTGGCGCAGTGGTTGGGGGTCCGCCTGCCGATGCAGGGGACACAGGTTCGTGCCCCGGTCCGGGAGGATCCCACATGCCGCGGAGCGGCTGGGCCCGTGAGCCATGGCCGCTGAGCCTGCGCGTCTGGAGCCTGTGCTCTGCAACGGGAGAGGCCACAACAGTGAGAGGCCCGCGTACCACACACACACACAAAAAATCATAGGGTTATAAAATCATAGGATCTGTTAGGTGGCAGTGCCTCAGAAAAAGCAATAAGCAGCTTTCTTCCTGGGCATGCAATATGGAGAGCCTATGGTCATCCCATATCCACACGCTCTGAGGACCATGGCTTCCAATGTACACAGCATTTTCCTTTCACTGAGATGGAAGCATTCTCATCCTGATATGCATATGGTGGGGGACATTATGGGCTCTCTGTAGAGTGAGATGGGACTTGCTGGCAAAGAAGGCAGCTGTGGCCATTGAGATGCTTTTGTTCTAGTAAGAAGTTTAATCTTGAAAGTAATTGCCTGACAGAATTAATTAATATTTAGAGAAGCTGGAATTATTTCAGGAGGGAGTGGGTTATAGACTGGAAAGGGGCATGAAGGAAACTTCTGGGGTGCTGGAAAGGTTCTCCCTCTAGACCTGCGTGGTGGTTACATGGCTGTCTCCAGATGAAGAAGGATCATGGAGCCATACACTGAAGGTTGGTGCACCTTACTGTGTGAATGCCATCCTTCAATAATTAAAAGAAGAAAAGAAGTCACTTGCAAGGGTGGATATACTATCATTGAAAAACCAGGGAGGCAGGAGGCTGATTCTGACACTTAAATAAGGTGGCCTGTGACTGATATGCTGGCTTCAAACTTATATGATCGTTATGATCACACAGGGGCCATGGAGAAGGTGCAGGGAAATTGCACGGAGGCATGCGTTCGCTAAAGCCTGTTTCCCTTCTAGCTTCCCTCCAAGTGCCCTCCCCTTAGACACTCAGCACCAGGGCCCAGGGGCTCGCGCAGTTGTTCCACAGTTGTTTCAAATTGTGTCTTGGACTGTCCAAGTAACAATTCGAAGTAAATTCATGACATTAAGCAATTTTTTTTGAAATTATTTTTTATTGTGGTAAAATACATGTAACATAAAATTTGTCATTTTAACCATTTTCAAGTTGTATAATTCAGTGGCATTAATTATATTCACAATGTGCAATTATCACCATTATTTATTTCCAAAACTTTTCATCACCCCAAACAGAACCTCTATGACCATTAAGCAGTCACTCCGCAGTCTCCCCTCCCCCAGTCCCTGGTAACCTCTAATCTGCTGTCTCTATGAATTTTCCTTTTGTAGATATTTTATATGAGTGGAGTCATACAATGTTTGTCTTTTGTGTCTGGCTAATTTGACTAAGCATAATATCTTCAGAGCTCCTCCATGTGGTAGCATGTATCAGAACCTCAGTTCTTTTTATGGCTAAATGATATCCCATTGTATGGATATACCATATTTTGTTTATCCATTCATCTGTTGATGGACACTTGGGTCGTTCCACATTTTGGCTGTTGTGAATAATCCTGCAGTGAATATTGGCTAAGTACGTAAAATTTGAAAATTGTCACCTTCTCAAATTCTTCTCCATCCTTCAAGTCTTGACTAAATGTTACCTTCTCTGTGAAGAACCTTCCTCTCACTATCAGTGCCCTTGTGCTTATGTCCCTTCCTCTAGGCCTGAGGCTGTGTCTCTAACCTGGAGCTGTGGGCTATGCATGTGGGCTCTTTCGCCAAACCAAGAGCGAGCTTTCGTCAAAGGAGCTTGAGAAAGGGTGAGGCTGGTCATTCGAGGAAGGAAGTCTGAACAGGTCGTCTAAAGAAAGGAATTAGAGGGCTTCCCTGGTGGTGCAGTGGTTGAGAATCCGCCTGCCGATGCAGGGGACACGGATTCGTGCCCCGGTCCGGGAAGATCCCACGTGCCGCGGAGCGGCTGGGCCCGTGAGCCATGGC
>NC_041220.1:68544073-68568231 GCF_002837175.3 Physeter macrocephalus
CGTCCGGAGCCTGTGCTCCGCAACGGGAGAGGCCACAACAGAGAGAGGCCCGCATACCGCAAAAAAAAACCAAAAAACAACAAAAAAAACAAAACAAACAAAAAAAAAAATAAAGGAAAGGAATTAGAGGTTCATCCTAAGGAAACTAGGGAATGAGAGGGCAAGGATGTTGAGATTGGGAACAAGATTGATTTTTTTCTTCCTTGAAAGTGGTGTGGGGCAACCTGGTGATATTTATAAGACCAGGGATAGTCAAATGTCTGCAGCCGTACTTATTTTCTCCTTATCTGCATGCTGTTCATTGCACCACATTTTACATGCTCCTGAGCTCAAAGGTGTGATGTCTTAACTTAGGATTGCTAGCTCTGAGCTCAGCACAGAATAGGTACTTAGTTGAAATATAGATCCTACTTGCACTGACAGAGCAAATAACTGTGGCTTATTGACTAAGGTTGGGTTCCCTGAGAAGTAGATTCTGTGGGGGGGGAAATCGGTGTGCAGGTGTTGTGTTGGGGAGTGCTCTTGGGAAAAACACCTGTGAGTGTGAGGGAAGCCAAAATGAGCACAGGGAGAAGTTGCCCTGTGACACGGTCACCAACAGAGACCTCAGATGATTGCACGGGGAGCTCTGGAGTTGGGACAGCTCTTCGGACTTTGTCATGCATCTAGGCAAGGAGGCCAGGGTTTGCACCTCCTTATGGACCAGTCACTGAATGCAGGCTACCCGTGGCAGGGGAATAATATTATGGGAGGCAGCTCCCTTCAGCCAAAGGCAATTTTCAGTCAGCACTTCTGGCAGCTGAGAAATGAGTGCTTCCATCCTGAAAGGATGTGCTTCCATCCTGAGTAGCCTACAGGGACTAGCATGTGGCTTCACAGTTTTGGGGGACCCAGGCTTTTTCTAGTGAGTTGATCTATTGTCCCCCAAGTGTTGTATGGTCACGAAGACTTACCCACACATCTGTATCCCCAGGGAAAGGGCAGAAGGGGGACATGCTTCTCTTCCTTCCATCTTCTCTCCAAGTTCTTTCTACTTGGACGTGACCCTTAGGTTATACATATTATTCCATTGACTTGTCATCGGCTTAAACATAGTTGCATGAACGCACCCAGCTGCAAAAGAGCGTGGGACGGTCTTTTTTCCTCCTAACTTCACTGAGGTTCAGTTGACAGATAAAATTGTACATATTTAAAGAGTAAAATGTGATGATTTGATATACATATACATTGTGAAGTGATTACCACAGTCAAGTTAATTAACACATTCATCACGTCACATAGTTACCAATTTCTTGTGTGTATGTGATGGGAATGCTTAGGATGTCCTCGTTTAGCAAATTTCAAGTATACAATACGGTACTGGTAACTACAGTCACCATGCTGTACATTAGATCCCGAGAACTTACTCATCTTATAACTGAAAGTTTGTATCCTTTGACGAGCATCTCCCCTTGAGACATTATTTCTTTTGTCTTACAGAAGTAAGGCACCATGAGGGAAACCAAAATGATGAGAGGTTATTTTGAATCTCTTTTTTTTTCGTGTCTTATTTCCCAAGTTTTCTGGAGTAAGCACATAGAGCTTTTATAATCAGGATACATATTATCAAAGCATATAACAGATGTATGTATAATTGCTGGAAGAACATGAACTTTTAAAGGGTAAATTTTTAACTGTTTTCTTTATCAAATAAGAGAACCATAGAGCGGAAGAAGTCAGTACACAGTTGCCCCAAATGGCTTTAAATAACATTTTATTTAATTTATTAACTCAAGAAACACTTATTGAGCATTGTTCTTGGCCAGGGGAAAATTTCCTTTTACCACTTTTGTTCAGTTTTCATTAGTCATCACCTCTGTGACCTCCCAAGGTCGAAAGTGAATCATCCACAAAATGGGGTGCTTTTTCAAGTTAGAAACACTCATGCCTGTAATTCTTGGGACTCAAATCTGCACAGATAGCCTTCATAGGTGTTGGGTTCATTATTTATGGTTGTCACTGGATTTAGAATGGAGCTGGAACACTATAGACAAAAAGTCTCTGCATCTTCAGGCAAGTAGCTGGCTCTCTACTTTGGTGGGGGCAGCTGACTTCACTGCCGTGGCTCCCCCAATAGAATGGGTTAATGTAGCTGCAGAAAGTGAAAGCTAAAAAGACAAAGGCTCTTTTCTTATTTCTTGCTCCCCTTCCCAGCTTATGCACTGTGTTCTATGACTCGTGTGGGCAAAGGCACCTAACATTCTATTAACAATAAATTTTACAGCTTAATTTTACAGCATCGTGATGGGTGAGGAATAATCTAAATTCTGTGTCTGTCTTGAAGTGATCCACAAGCCTGTCATAAATTGTTCTGCCACATGAACATTTAAAAAATAAATTTTTATTACAGAAATTTTCAAGTAAACACAAAAGTAGCGAGAATAATATAACAAACCCCATGTTACCTTCATCTAACTTCAAGAATTATGAATATTTTGCCAATCTTGTTTGATCTGCCTTCTTCATTTTTTATTTTTTGCTGGAGAATTTGAAAGCAAATCATTCATTGTGTCTGAATATCCCACAGACATCTTGATAAAAGCAGTACCCTTCATGGATACCTCTCAGACTTCCTTGAGGGCTGCCTGTGAAAAGCGTTTTTGATTTTACAGCAGAAATTTTCCTCAAGCCAGTAAGTTGCTTGTGCTACGACCAATTACTGCACTCATTCATAACCATGAGAAGCATCATGTGCTGTGTGCAAGTGGCTCGGGGAGCCCTTACCTGGCTTTTGCTTGCCACTTATTTTAATTTGTTTGCCCTCACACCACATTCCTAGCCAGTCATGTCTTGACAGCCTTGAATGAACTAGCTGAGGGACCCTCGTCACAGAATTAGGGGACAAAGAGACAGCCTGTTTTGCTGTCCTCTCAGCTGTTATGATCTAGGAACAAAGTCTGTGTTCCCTGAGATTAACGACCATGCCAGAGGTGTCCTTTTTTGCCCCTTTCTCTAAAGCACTCAATCACTAACCAGTTTGTAAACCTGCCTTTCTGGATATTGGGCATCAAGGTAGGTGGAGAAAGAACTGAAGTTGGAGCACACCTGATGGCTAACTCAGCCATGCTGTTTATTTATTTTATTAAATATTTTTATTTATTTAGGCTGCGCCAGGTCTTAGTTGTGACATGCTAACTCTTAGCTGTGGCATGTGGGATCTAGTCCCCTGACCAGGGATCGAACCCGAGCCCCCTGCATTGGGAGGGGAGAGTCTTACCCACTGGACCACCAGGGAAGTCCCCTCAGTCATGCTGTTTAACTTCACCCTGCTCTATAAATTTTTTTTTTTTTTTACTTGTGGTAAAATACACATCATATTAAATTTACCATCTTAACTATTTTTAAGTATACAGCTGAGTAGTATTGAGTATATTCACCTTGTGCAACCAATCCACAAAACTCTTTTCGTCTGAAACTCTGTACCAATTAAACAATAATTCCCCATTCGTTATCACCCCAGTTCTGCCAGCCACCATTCTACCTCTATGAAATCTGACTACTCTGTATATCTCATATAAGTGGAATCACATACTATTTGTCTTTTGTGACTGACTTATTTCACTTGACACAGCATCTTCAGGTTCATACTTGTTGTATGTGTCAGAATTGCCTTCCTTTTTTAAGGCTGAATAATACTCCATTGTATGTATACAACCACATTTTGTTTATCCATTCATCTATTGGTGGACACTTAGGTTGCTTCTACATTGGGGCTATTGTGACTAGTGCTGCTATAAATGTGGCTGTGTGTAAAATGTTCTTTTAATGTGAAAAGTTCTTTTCCTATTCTGGAACTTGTTTCCTTGTATCTTTGGTGTCCCCCATTGGTTGAGTATTCTCCTTCCCTGCAGTTATGGCAGGACCTATGATCCACATCACCATTTCTTTCAAATCCTGGGCAGTTTCTCTCCTTGACCTGGTATGCCCACCACTTGGCACAGTGCTTGGGACATAGTGTAGATATTTGTTAAAAGAATGAGTGAATGAATGAATGAATATAGTAAACTTAAATTGAAGAGAAAACACAAGGTTATTTTCCATATAAAATGTTTGGGACCCCAGGCCTGTCTAGATACATCGCAGAATACTTCCCTTTCAAACATCTGGCCCATGTTTCATTTTAAATTAAGTCAATATGGATTAATATAGCTATTCTTATCTATTTTTAGTCATAACGCAACCAATACCTCTTTTCCTGCCTTTCTTCCCCATGATTTTAACATAGTAGGGACACTCTCTCTCTCTCTCTCTCTCTCTCTCTCTCTCTCTCTCTCTATATATATATATATATATATATATATAGAGAGAGAGAGAGAGAGAGAGAGAGAGAGAGACAATCCATCAATGAATGTGTGTATGAGGGAATGATTTAATGAATGAGCCAACTAAGATTATATTCTTTGGTTGGTGGTATATTTCTTGGAGAGCTTCACTGTGATAGGAGAGAGGGAGGGAAGGAGGATTGGAACATCATTTATTCTCTCACTCCATAAATATCGACAGTTCTCAGTACTGGGGGTTCATCAGTAAACAAAGCAGGCATGGTCTAACTGTCAGGGGTTTATCTTCTAGGGAGTGAAACAGATGTAAACACAGTGATTTCCAGTTGTTTTTTGTGCCATGAAGAGAAACAGGAAGCCGTGGTAGAGAATAATAGGGGCCTGCATTGGAGAGGGCAGTCAGCGAGGACACAGGCGAGGAGGTGAAACCTTAGGAGAGTGTGCAGGGAAAGGAAACACAGGCCACAGGAGAGCATTTTTAAGGAGCCCATGGAAGGCTGAGAGGACTAGGCTGGAGAGCAGAGCAGAGAGGGGTGAGGCTGAGCAACTTTAGTGGCCTGGAAACCATGATAAGGAATTTGGATGTTTGTTTAAAGCAGTGAGAATCCATTGACATATTTAAACTTGCGAATGGTATGAGCTAATCTGCATTTTTTAATTTGCTGAGCAGTTTGTCTGGAAGAAGAGTAAGCTGCCTTGGGCTGCTAGAGCCACAGCCCAGCGAGAGATGTGGGTGGCCTGGACCAGAGGTGGCGGTGGAGCCAGGGGATGTGGACAGCCTGAAGATTCAGTCTGGAGATAAGAGATTGCCTTCCTCATCTCTCAAGTTTAGTCTACTTGTCCCTATGTTTATTTTGTTGCCTGTGAAGGCAATTCCTCAAGGTCTACCTAATCTATTGCTGCTGTTGTCACTGCTGTTTTTATAAGTAATTTTACCTGGTACTGGGTAAGATTCTCAGCATTAGTTCACTGGACAGTAGCTATTGCAAGCTCCTATCCTCTCACAAACCTAAAAGATCTCTTTCTGTCTCTCTCTTAAACACATATATCAAAACAAAAATTGTTGTAAGTCTTTTTTTTTTTTTTTTTTTTTCGCCACCAGGGAAGCCCTGTTGTAATTCTTTACGTTAATATTTCACTGAATGAAATATGATAATTTTGTCCATCAGGGTCACTTCCATTTGACTCTTAGGAAACTTTATTTTGGAGAATACACACAAGAAGGGAACAGTCCTAGAAAGATCTATATTTAAAATACAGCACACTACACTGCCCTAAAACTTACTTTCTGTTCTTAGAGGGTGGTAAGTTTTGAGTATATCTAGAAATATGCTTCCACGTGCTAGGATTTGTTGAACCTGTTCTGATTGGAGAAGCGTAGACTATCATTTTCCCTAACGTAGCACAGTTCATTACCTGAATAGAGCAGAGCCAAACCAGGGCTGGGCAGTTTCAGGACGGATATCAGGGAGATAATGCAGGGACTGGCAGCCAAGTGCACGTTGTTTGCCCTATGATACCTGGTTGAAACCTGGGTTCTGACTTAACTCTCGGATCTTGTCCAAGGACAGATCGAAGAGAATTACTCCATAGAAATTTTGGACCCACCATTATTTTAACCCTGCTCTTGAAATTATAGAAAGTTAGCCTCAAAATCAATCAAACCAGTCTTCCTAGAGATCTTGAAATAAATGATGGTCCCAAACCCTGTCAAGCCCAGAGCAACCCACTTGCTACCCTCTTCCTGTGGGAAGGGCTGGGGAGCCAGCTGGCTCTTGGGATTGGAGAGAAGGTGACACATGTAGGTTGATTGACTCAACATATTCTGAGCTCTGCCTTCTCTCTGTGTGATTTTCCAAATATAAAATGTGAAATTTCTTAGGAAATAGTCATTAAAATGAATTCTTTATTCTTTCAGTTCACAAAATAGAACTTGTGAATTACAAAAGACACATTCCTTTCTATCCCAGTGGAGGAAACATTGTCAATTTCAGGATTCATTTTTCCCAGATATGGGATTTCAGCTCCAGATATAATTCGGGAGGTACTTGTCTGGTAATTGCATTCTTTTGCTGATTTTTCTCTTCCTCATCCTGAAGATGATTTTGGTTTTTTTCATGCTATAAACCAAATGCTATTTAATGTTCTTATTAGGGAAGAACAATTAACATATCTGTGAATTGTGGCCCTATTTATACATCTACTATCAGAGTGAATTATTTGTTTAAGAACGAAGTTCTACCTCATTTAAGACCATTTTTGTCTATTAGCAAATGAATTCTTTTTGAAATTTCATGAGTATTACTTGACACCAAAGAGCCATTGTTTTAGAAAATCAGAACACTGAAACTTTTTTGAACAAGCAAAAAATGTGTTATCTGCTTATAAATAGTGGAAGTAGAACAACAAATAATATATTTCCTAATTGCTTTTTCTTTTAGACCTAGCAACAATTGATCATGGGCCATGATAAGGAATTTGGATGTTTGTTTAAAGCAGTGAGAATCCATTGACATATTTAAACTTGCGAATGGTATGAGCTAATCTGCATTTTTTAATTTGCTGAGCAGTTTGTCTGGAAGAAGAGTAAGCTGCCTTGGGCTGCTAGAGCCACAGCCCAGCGAGAGATGTGGGTGGCCTGGACCAGAGGTGGCGGTGGAGCCAGGGGATGTGGACAGCCTGAAGATTCAGTCTGGAGATAAGAGATTGCCTTCCTCATCTCTCAAGTTTAGTCTACTTGTCCCTATGTTTATTTTGTTGCCTGTGAAGGCAATTCCTCAAGGTCTACCTAATCTATTGCTGCTGTTGTCACTGCTGTTTTTATAAGTAATTTTACCTGGTACTGGGTAAGATTCTCAGCATTAGTTCACTGGACAGTAGCTATTGCAAGCTCCTATCCTCTCACAAACCTAAAAGATCTCTTTCTGTCTCTCTCTTAAACACATATATCAAAACAAAAATTGTTGTAAGTCTTTTTTTTTTTTTTTTTTTTTGCGGTACACGGGCCCCTTACTGCTGTGGCCTCTCCTGTTGCGGAGCACAGGCTCGGGACGCGCAGGCTCTGCGGCCATGACTCACGGGCCCAGCCGCTCCGCGGCATGTGGGATCTTCCCGGACCGGGGCACGAACCCGTGTCCCCTGCATCGGCAGGCGGACTCTCAACCACTGCGCCACCAGGGAAGCCCTGTTGTAATTCTTTACGTTAATATTTCACTGAATGAAATATGATAATTTTGTCCATCAGGGTCACTTCCATTTGACTCTTAGGAAACTTTATTTTGGAGAATACACACAAGAAGGGAACAGTCCTAGAAAGATCTATATTTAAAATACAGCACACTACACTGCCCTAAAACTTACTTTCTGTTCTTAGAGGGTGGTAAGTTTTGAGTATATCTAGAAATATGCTTCCACGTGCTAGGATTTGTTGAACCTGTTCTGATTGGAGAAGCGTAGACTATCATTTTCCCTAACGTAGCACAGTTCATTACCTGAATAGAGCAGAGCCAAACCAGGGCTGGGCAGTTTCAGGACGGATATCAGGGAGATAATGCAGGGACTGGCAGCCAAGTGCACGTTGTTTGCCCTATGATACCTGGTTGAAACCTGGGTTCTGACTTAACTCTCGGATCTTGTCCAAGGACAGATCGAAGAGAATTACTCCATAGAAATTTTGGACCCACCATTATTTTAACCCTGCTCTTGAAATTATAGAAAGTTAGCCTCAAAATCAATCAAACCAGTCTTCCTAGAGATCTTGAAATAAATGATGGTCCCAAACCCTGTCAAGCCCAGAGCAACCCACTTGCTACCCTCTTCCTGTGGGAAGGGCTGGGGAGCCAGCTGGCTCTTGGGATTGGAGAGAAGGTGACACATGTAGGTTGATTGACTCAACATATTCTGAGCTCTGCCTTCTCTCTGTGTGATTTTCCAAATATAAAATGTGAAATTTCTTAGGAAATAGTCATTAAAATGAATTCTTTATTCTTTCAGTTCACAAAATAGAACTTGTGAATTACAAAAGACACATTCCTTTCTATCCCAGTGGAGGAAACATTGTCAATTTCAGGATTCATTTTTCCCAGATATGGGATTTCAGCTCCAGATATAATTCGGGAGGTACTTGTCTGGTAATTGCATTCTTTTGCTGATTTTTCTCTTCCTCATCCTGAAGATGATTTTGGTTTTTTTCATGCTATAAACCAAATGCTATTTAATGTTCTTATTAGGGAAGAACAATTAACATATCTGTGAATTGTGGCCCTATTTATACATCTACTATCAGAGTGAATTATTTGTTTAAGAACGAAGTTCTACCTCATTTAAGACCATTTTTGTCTATTAGCAAATGAATTCTTTTTGAAATTTCATGAGTATTACTTGACACCAAAGAGCCATTGTTTTAGAAAATCAGAACACTGAAACTTTTTTGAACAAGCAAAAAATGTGTTATCTGCTTATAAATAGTGGAAGTAGAACAACAAATAATATATTTCCTAATTGCTTTTTCTTTTAGACCTAGCAACAATTGATCATGGGCAATGTTGATATCAGCAAGTTTCCAGGATGAATAATGGAAAGTACTAAATAAAAATGTACTTTAAAAAAGCTTTTAAAGGAGCCACCTGCCAGGTCAAATTAATTAAGCATCTAAATAATGTGTTGAATTTAAAATATTTTTGTATGAAATATCTGTTTCATCCTTGAGGAACAATAAGAAACTTTGTAGAGAGGTTGAGCTTTCTCCAGAGTTTACTTGAGATGTCAGGATAAGTAATTGGCTTACTGCTACACATTTGTAACTTAACATTTTGTTGGGCTTATTTTTGCTGCCACTCCATAGATAATAAATTTCATGATGGGCTCTTTCCATTGACAGAAGTTAGTTCCTTTTGTTTTCTCTGCAGAAAATGAGTAGCTTTGCTTTGTGATAGGCAGGTATCCAAGCACTGATACTTTCCTTTTCAGTCTGGAATCAGGTAATGATGGCCCATCATTCTCCCTGATGGCAGGGAGGACAATCTTGCTTGTCCCATATCTTCTAGTACAGCTCAAGGACAGGAACAGTGGCTAGAATTTTATCAGCAGGCTCAAGAGTCGTGGGACAGGAGTGATGTGAGTTGGAGTAGATGATTAACTCTTTGAAGATTCTTCTCATGTTACCAACTCCAAATTGACCAGAAGGTGCTATTTTACTATAGAACCCTGAACATCTTTCCTCACTTATACGTCTGGAATCATACAAACAGCCTATTTTGTTGATCCAGTCTTTCCTTCTCTCTCTCTCTCTCTCTCTCTCTCAAATTTTATGCAGTAGATCAAGTGTTGGCCAGCTATAGCTTGCAGGACAAATCCAGTCTATGTCTGGGTGTTACATTTTTAAATGGTCGAAAAATCAGAAGAAAAGTATTTCACCAAAATGATATGTCAGTCCTCATAAATAAAGTTTTATTGGAACACGGCCTGCTGATTCACTTACGTATTGTCTATGCTATTTCTCTGCTCCATTGACAAAGTTGAATTGAGGAGTTAGGAGAGATACCAAATGGCCCACAAAAGTCTAAGTTGAGGTAAGTTCTCAAAAAATATGCTATTTACTATGTATATAGCTATGATCCTGTTCTTAAGTGTAGTGGTGATTTTTCTGTGTTGTGGAAGAGGTATTTTTTCAGGAGCCAAATGGAGAACCTTTTAAAGCACATTTTTCATGTTTGGTGGAGTCTAATTGTACTAAGGGAAGAGTAAAGCAATAAGATATCGGAGCCAGTTCCAACTGTAAATCATCTAACCTGAAGGTATGAGATTAGTGCATCCATGGATTTTGCTCCCTCTTTTCCATCCATTTTATGTAGGAGCTCACCTCAACTTGTCAGTGTGCCAACTATTCAGAAATTTCAAGAATACTAGTGTTACCGAACCAAACTTGGATCCGCTCGCCCATCTTGCAGCAAAGCCAATCTACTGGCACTGGTTGTGGTAAAGGAAAATACAGTGTTTATTTGCAGGGCGCCAAGCAAGAACAGGCAACTCATGCTCAAAAGACCTGAACTCACCAGTGGCTTTCAGGGAAGAGTTTTTAAAGGCAACATTTAGGGTGAGGGTTGCTGGGGGCATGACTTTCTTCTGATTGGTTGGTGGTAAGCTAACAGGGTGATGTTTTGGGAATCTTAATCATCAGCCTTCTGGTTCCAGCTAGTCTGGGGTCAGTGTGCTCGTTTCAGCATGCAGTCACCATCCTCCACCTGGATGGGGGTCTTAGCTCTTGCAGAACAACTCAAATATGTGTGTCAGATTGTTATGTATATCCCTTGAGGAGAAACTAGGACCCTGTTTTATCACTGAATTATTGTTTCTTGACTGCTTTTCCTCTGTTTCTGCATTCCCTCACTTTTCTAATTTGTAACTGTTGAGTTTGGTCTTTGGAACTCAGGGAAGGATTAGGAGACCAAAGTCTGTTTTCTACAAACAAGAAAGAGAGGACATGGAGGGCCTTTTGTACTCGGGAGCGTCCTGTTCAGTTTCAGTCCCCACTTTTCTTTGATACTTCTCAGTTCTGGGGGCAACACAGGCAGGACAAGAAAGAGAATAAGGTTTGGATAGAGAGGTTAATCACAAACTCAGTGGGGAACTTGGTTTTAGGGGGACTCAGTTTCTCTAGTAGCATTTTTTTTTCTTTTAAAAGAAAATAACACGTTTATTATAAAAAAGTTATATGTGACCAACTATCTTTTTTTTTCTAACTAAAAAAGTGGGACTATAGAATTTATTATAAAGATTAAAAATACCAAATTCCTTTGGTGGTCTCTGGTAGCATTTTAAGATTTTTTTTCCCCCTTCTCTGTAACAAATCCCTGTATGTACCCAGAGTTAACATGATAGTATGCAACTTCTGGGCTGATTAACTGATAGTTTAAGTAAAATTACCTGAGAGTATTTTTGCATATGTATTAGAAACTTAAAAAAAATTTGCCTATGTTCTGTCTTTCTTATTCAGAGTAGCTCAATAGAATGCTATTTATTGCATTTGTAAGAGTTGTCTGTTAGCTCTCACTAAATATTTTGCTGTGCTTTGGAAAGTACTCTCATTCCCCAAATGCTGTTTCTGCAGAGATTCCATCCTTCCCAATTCATTCTTTGAAATGCATGGCTGACCACCTTCCCACGTTTAGAATGGGGTCCAGGTCAAACCACCCGGTGTGCATTGAGCAACATGGTTCATGGACATGAAGTTCTACAGAGTCATGAGGTCCTGAGCCACCAAGAAGAAGGTGGCAACCCCTGATGTGCAGAATGGACACTTCCTCTTTCCTACATTTGACATTCAGCTTTGGAACAAGATCACAGAACCCCTCCACTCTATATTAAATGTCAATCCCAGGGCCAAAAATGGATAAAGGCTGAAATTGTATATTTTGGATGAAACCCAGGAAACAAATTATAATGTATGCTCTGTCTTTAATGGAATCATTCCCCCAGGGGTGCTGGAAATCTCAGGCTCATCCACAGTGCAACCAGAGAGAATTTCCCAGGCTGTCTACAGGGCTGTCACTGGCCTCCCGTAAGCTCTGGAAGAATCTAGGAGAGCAGGGCAGCACCATGGAACCTTGCCCAGGTTCAATCTGGACTGTTACTGGGCCTAAGGCACTGGTTGATTCTGCTCAGCTCTGGAAGAGTTCTTGGAGTTACCCAGCCAGAACCTGTGAGGACTCTAGTGGAATCTATTAGAACCCCTCTGTGGGATTCACCTAGGATTCTGGCGCTGGTCTGCAGATTCTAATGGCTTAGTTATTCAACGTTACTGCAACCATGCCTCCTCCCCACTGTCCACTGTATGGTCTCCTTGTTTCCTGTGTGCATTTCATTGCATTACTGACAAGACAGGGTGCCCCCCGGAAACTCATTGTCTATTGCTTTAACAGCTCCTAAGCACTAGCGGGACTTTGCGCTCAGTTCAGTAACTTCTCTGTAAGTGTTGACTGTGTGGCAGGATGAGGGAGGCTAGAAGTTGCATGTCTGTGCTGTATGATGTTAATAAGTCCCAGCCAGACCTTACAGGGGCGGCAATTTAATTCTCTTGCCATTAGTCAAACAAACAGTAGTTGGGACGGGTGTTAAGCTTACATATCTCTGGTGCACCATTTAAACCGTACATCCCACCTGTGGGTTGCCTGCAGCCTGCCCTTTTGTTGCGGTGGGTCCCCTAATTCTCTTTCCAGTCCCTTTCGTCTCATCATTGTTCTTGAAGGCACAGCTCTGTAAATCACACAGAGGCCTTTCAACTTCCCTTGCATTTTGTTTTCTTCAGCCAATTGACTAGTACTGTCAGCTAATTGGAGTGGAAATGTAAAATGAAAGCTATATTATTCAGCTGCCAAGTCTCCTCACTTGGCAGGGAGTGAGTGATGCTGGTAATTGTACCAGGAGGGTAATTGCTCTGGGTTCTGCCTCTGGATTTAACAGTGAACCCTGGGAGGGTCTTCCTTGGAGACACCTGATACCTGCTTCTTTTCAGTGGCTTCCTGGCAAACAGTGAGGCTTGAAGCAAATCTAATCAAGCATTCTTGTGTAGTTAGAGAATACAACCACTGTGTATTTTGCTGACTGCGGGAGTGGATTGCTTGGTCTAAGTACTTAGTCAATATGTCATTCCCATCAGAACTGGCAGTTAATTTCCTCTTGGTTTGGAATGGGAGTAGGATCCACGTTCCCAGAGGTGAAGATGTTAACCACATATGCCAGCTGTGGCCTGTGCCAGGGTGTTCTTGCGAACAGTAGCGGAGGCAGAACAGAAGCCTATTTTGTAAACTAGTTATGAATAAGGAAAGGTTTACGTGTCGGGAAAACGTTGAATAGCTTAATGGAAAAATAAGAAAAGTATACTGTAGTTGATTAGTTCATCATTAAAGTTGATCATCTCAGTGGTTTTCACCCAGACAGTTTTCTTTTTTTTTTCCTTTGCTTTTCTTTCCCACTTTAATTCATGGATCAAGTAACAGTGGTGAACAATATTTTAGGGTAGATTATGTTGGCTTTAGCATCTGGGAACATGTGGCACAGGTAACTTCTACTCCTTCCCATAACTTAACCCTGAGCATGTGGCAGACAATAGTAATCTTTCTCATTTAACCTACCTGGACAGAGCTTCAGGATCCTCCTCAACACAGCATTTCAAATCACTCTTTCCAGAGCTGGCGTAAGGGATAA
This sequence comes from Physeter macrocephalus, assembly GCF_002837175.3. NCBI lineage: Eukaryota > Metazoa > Chordata > Mammalia > Artiodactyla > Physeteridae > Physeter > Physeter macrocephalus. Next base: position 68,557,597 of record NC_041220.1, read on the forward strand.
CACCTGTTTACTCTCTCTGACTTAGAAATTTAGAAGAACATTTCCACTATGAACCTGGGAAATGGAAGAAATTTAGAAGAACATTTCCATTATGAGCTTGGGAAATGGAAATAGCAGCAGCTAAGTAATTATTAAACTCTGCTCATTTGCCAAGATTCAGAAAGTTGATTCGAGCAACGTTATCTAGTACAGTTTTATAGCTATATCTTTATTATTTTATTATGCCATGTGGCTTTATAGAAAGCTTCCTCAAACATTTCCAGAGGGGAAACTGGTTTTGTTTCCTTAGAAGCTTATGGTCTTCAGTAAGATGTTGAGAGTGAGATTGCCGAGGGAGGGCTAGCTGCCCTTGTTGGTCCCTGATTCCCTCCCTCCCCAAAATCCTTGCCAGCTGCAATGTGATGGGGTGGGAGGTGGCAACAGCAGCCAAAGTCAGTTAGGTCCCTTGATGTGTTATGCTTAAACCTATTGAGAGCTGTTCTCATCAGAACTTTCATTTTTCTGTTGAAAGAGCATGGTTCTTGACACCAAGCAGTCAGGGCTTCAAATCCTGGTTTCACCAGTTGTACAATAACTGAGCAAATAATTTCTTTAAGTTTCTGGGTTTTTAAAACAATTTTTTATTTGTAGAACAGGAGCGATAATAACTAATTTATAGGATTTTTTTTTGGTGGGGATTAAATGTTACATATAAATACATATATACACACATATGTAATATATATGTAACATGTATTTTATAGGTGTACATATACACACATGCACCTATAATATACACACATATGTATATATACCCACACATATGTCATATATATGTGTTAATAGTTGTTTAGTAAATAGTAGCTATCAGTATTGTATGGACATATAACTTGTATACTGGACATTTTAAAAGGGTTTTGGGAAGTTGTATGTTTGATTTTTTTAAAAAAGCAATTACCCCTATGGTATCGTATTTTGAAACGTTATGAAGAGTGGTTGGTACATTGATGAACATGGTCATGAAATACACCATGAGAAAAAAATCCAGCAGCTGATGGACCACTTTATAAATTCTGCACAGGTGTGTAGTGATGATCCTTCCGAGTAACAGAGGTCATGGAGAGATTTGTCTGGATAGAGGAAAGGTCTGAGGTTGGAGAAGTGGAAGCCTCTGCTCTACCCTGTCAGTTCGGGGCACTGTGCCAGTAAATGCAAATGTCTTACCTAATTTATCCTTCCGGGTAGGTTTTATCATCTTAATTCTTTTTACATAAAAGGAAACTGAGGCTGAGTCAGGATAATTATCTTGCTTAAGGTTCTGTAATTATTAAGGCAGGGAGCTAGATTCCAACCCAGATTTGTCTGACTCCAAAACCCATCTCTAGATTATGGATGATGTAGTCTACTCTCTGAATTTTATGGAAGAGGATCTGAGACCCACGCAAGTAACTTGTCTCGTGTGCCCAGCTTGATAAAAGCAGGTTCTGACTCTCAATCCAGTGCTCTTATTCTATACTAGGTTGTTTCTCCAGTTCTTGTCTTTTGCTTTGTTCTCTAATTGTTTCAAAAGTCTTGCTTCTTTAACTGTATTTCAAGTTCAAAGGCAAATATAAGGGACTGAGTTTTCTTCTGTCTCTGGTTTGGGCCGTATTTTTTGATATCTTCCATATTGTATATCACAATGATAAATCCTCAATAAATTCTTGGTGAATTGAATTCTTAAAGGAGTTGGTCTCTGAAATCCTATTTTGACTGAGGCAGAGGTATAAATACATACAAATATACATATATACATATTGGGGTTTTACTTTAAGAAATTCAGTTGATATTTTATGATAAAGGCTCTCAATGCTATTGTATCCACTGCTCTGTTTTTATACAGTCTGACAATCTTTATCTTTTAACATTTTTGTTCAATGTAATCACTGATATTTTAAGTGATAATATATATATATATGCCATCTTACTGTTTGTTTTCTATTTGTCACCTCTGTTCTATTTTTCTTTTTTCTTTTTGTCTTTTGGATCAATCTAATCATTTTTATATTTAATTTCCCATTAGCTTGTTAGTTATACATGCTTTTACTAATCCTTTAATGGCTATCCTAGAGATTACAATATGTAGTAATCCTTTTATTTATCTCTTCCCAACTAATACTAGAACCTTGAAACACTTCAGCTTTATTTATCCCTCTACTATCTTTTTTTTAACATCTTTATTAGAGTATAATTGCTTTACAATGGTGTGTCAGTTTCTGCTTTATAACAAAGTGAATCAGTTATACATATAAATATGTCCCATATCTCTTCCCTCTTGCATCTCCCTCCGTCCCACCGTCCCTGACCCACCCCTCTAGGTGGTCAGAAAGCACCCCACTGATCTCCCTGTGCTATGAGGCTGCTTCCCACTAGCTATCTATTTTACATTTGGTAGTGTATTTATGTCCATGCCACTCTCACTTTGTCCCAGCTTACCCTTCCCCCTCCCCGTATCCTCAAGTCCATTCTCTAGTAGGTCTGCATCTTTATTCCCGTGTTGCCCCTAGGTTCTTCTGACCATTTTCTTTTCCATATATATGTGTTAGCATATGGTATTTGTTTTTCTCTTTCTGACTTATTTCACTCTGTATGACAGTCTCTATCCCTCTACTATCTTATGTATTATTGTTATTAGGCATTTTAAACTTGCATATGTTTTAAATCCCACAAGATGTTAGCATTTTTGTTTTGTACAGTTATTTATTTAGATTACTCACATATTTGGCCTTTTGATTACTCAAAATTCCTTCCTACATTACTGTGTTTCCATCTAGAATCATTTTTTCTTTGCCTAAAGAACTTCCTTTAGTATTTTTTTTTTTAGTTTGAATTTGTAGGTGACAAATTCTCACAGGTTTTATTAATTTAAAACATCTTTATTTTACTTTCATTGTTGAAGGATATGTTTGCTAGGCATAGAATTCTAAGTTGATGGTTGTTTCTGTTTTTGTTTCTCACTTTAAATATTTGTCTTCTAACTTTCACCATTTTTTTGGGGGGGCGGAGAAGTTAGCTGTCCATAATTAAATTTCAGATTAATTATGTTTGTAGATATTATATCTGATGAAATATTCATACTTTGTAAAAAATCTCCAATACCTGTTTTTATTGTCTTCTGTTATCTTCATAACGTTCTAAACAAAATAAAGTACCATCTTTCTTTGAGTTACATGGTAGTTAAGTTCCTGGACAATTCAGTGTATGTTATTACCACTCAATAAATTCTTTATGTTTATGTGTAAAACAGATAGGAACAGTTAAGACATATAATCAGATAACTATAAACAGATTTTTCATTGACATGAATGTTTTGTGGGACATTTGAAAGTCATGTGGAAGTGGGACAGTTTTTCTTGGTGCAGGAATGTCTTGCTCATTACATGACATCTGGAATTTATGATCCTTGTCTATTAAATGCCAGTAGCATCCTAACCTTCACTCTTCAGAGCAAATTTTTAAATGCCTCTTGTAGTGGCATAGTCCCTGTTTAGGAGCCTGCTTTATATTAAGTAGTGAGGACTGGTCACCAGTGATGCTGCCTTTGACTCAGGGCCTCTGCTGGGCTTGACAACAGACATAGTAGGATGTGGCTTTATATAGTTGAATGTGAGCATCAGGACAACTCCCAACCATTTACTGGGTGGTCAGTTTAACAAGATCAGCTGCCAAGAGGCTGACTAGAGGAAAAAGTTAGGGATGAAGGTTTTGCTGCATAGCTTCAAATGCTATGATACTACTTTGACATGCTGGAACACAAGAGCATCAGGCAGACAAGGCTAGCATTCAGGCAGAAATAGACGGGCCCTTTTAGAGCAAAGGTCTTGACTGAGACATAGGTCTAGAAGGCTGGATCTCAAACAGCCCATGTTGAAAATGGCTACTGCAGCTGCAAGGGCAGCATGGAAAGTGAAGTGTTGTTGTCTGTGTGTTTGACTTTCAGCAATTACATCACAGAATTGCCAGCAATTATTTAAATTTGGGAATATCTATCCATCCACCCATCCATCCATTCATTAACTCAGTCAAAATCATTATAGGTGCCTGCCATGTTTCAGTTACTATGGGCATACAAAGCTACTTCTATGTAAAGAAGAGTGTTACTCTTGGGGAGGTAGATAGATGTAAATAACTAATTATAGAACAAATGATAATGATCTATTGGGGGAGGAAGACAAGAAAATAAATAATTTTAATATGAGAGATAATGGTATAGCTATAATTTAATTTAATTTCATGTCCAAACATTTTGAATGTTTAATTTTTTTTTCTTCATTTGCCTTAGGAGTAGGACATGAAGTCTTTGAGAGCTGAATTGTTAGAGGAAAAAAAAAAAAAATTCAAGCTTAAGCTGTACTAGAGTGTCCCTAGTATCTGGTCTACTTAAAGTGGAAATATGAGGCAGACTTTTTATTCATTTTAGAACTTTTTCTGTGGTTAACATCTCCCGGAATTTATGAGGGTTATTTTTTCACTGGAGTCCTCTTAGTTTGGGCTTTCACTGTAACAGGATTGTGTTAAAACAAATGGAAAGCTGGGTGTAAAAATAGAAGAGCTAAGCCTGTGTTTCCATTGCTTCAGAATTTGGAATGTGAGCACATTCACTGGGTATTTAATCTTATTCTATATTTTGCAGTGTTCCTTTGTGTGTGTGTGTGTGTGTGTGTGTGTGTGTGTACTACTCCAGGAGTATAGTTTCCACAGCACTCTATAGTGGAATAGTTTGTAAACATTTAAGCAGTGGGAAAGTTAACTTCCCCTTATCTTGGAAGCTGGAGGGATTTTCTAAAGCTCTAAATGCTACAACTGTTCCCTCTGTCACTGAAAATACCTTGGTCAACTGGTTAAGATTGTGGCAAGTGACCAAAGTCATAGCTAACATTTATTAAGTGCTTTCTATGCACCAGTCACTGTGCTAAGTAAGTACATTAGTTTATTTCACCTTCACTATTACCCCATTGGATCCTATCTTACCCTTAGTTTATATATTAGGAAATGGAGACTCAGAAAAGCTAAGATTTGTCTAAGTTCCCAAAGCTAGGAAGTAATTGAATCAGTATTTGAACCCAAGTTTATCCACTCTACCATATTGGCATTTGGCATTGCTACTTGAGCTAGTGTGCTGTATAACTTTGTGTCCATAGACCAATGCTGTGGGTACAGAGCTGGGTGTGGTGGGAAAAACGTAAGTTTCAAAATCAAATGGCCATGGGTTCAAATATAGGTACAATCATTTACAAGCTTTGGGAATATCACCTAACCTGTCAGAACCTTGGTTTCCTTATCTGTAAAATGGGGATATGATAATATGTATCTCAAAATATTTTAGGAAGAAATATGAAAGATGTGAATGTGCCAAAGTATCCGGAACCCAGAAGGTTCTGTCTTTCTCCTTTGTCTTTTCTGTGCCAAATAGAACTTGGAGGAATAGACTGGCTTTTTGGAAGTAGGGGGAGCTTTGGAACATGAGCAGGGAGATATTGACTTAGTCACGGAGGCAGAGAAGGCCTCCCCGAGGAAGTGATATTTCAACTGAGACTTGGAGGATGTGTGGAAGTTAGATTAAGAGGGGTGGGAGTGTGCTGTTGGAGGCTTGGGTAGCCTGTTAGGCAGGTAAGTCACTTAACCTCACAGTCCTTTCCTCTGTAAATTTAGCAGCACTGCCCTAGGGTGCCTCACCTCGTTGGCCTATTAAAGTGAGAAAGTGGAAGTAAGAGTGACTTGAAATGGTAAGACTGCTCTACAGTATCTATCTGTCTATCAATCTATCTATCTATACACACACTACATATATAAAATGAGGCACATATATATAATAAAGCATTCATTCTTTTTAAAATTTAATTTATTTTTTTATACAGCAGGTTCTTATTAATTATCCATTTTATACATATTAGTGTGTAGAGAACAAACGTATGGACACGAATGGGGGAAAGTGGAGGGGGTTGGTGGTGGTGTGATGAATTGGGAGATTGGGATTGACATGTATACATTAAAGCATTCATTCTTACTGATGCTATATGATAACAGTGTAGTAAAGAAGAAAAAGGATGGGTTTGAATCCCAGATCCACCCGTTACTGGATGTGCTCTGGACAATTCACTCAGCCTTTTCGCACCCTATTCCCTCATTGATAAGATAGGGTAGTGATGCCTTGTCCGCAGGATGCTGGGAGGGGCCGTGAGACACTGAATGTGTGGCAGATCTGGAGAAGTATTGGCCCTTGACGGTAGCTTGTTCCCTTTCCTTTCCTTGCCCTGCCTTCATCTGTGTTAGTGCACTATTATAAGAAGACATGTACAAGAACATGATGTCAACTTGCCATGCTGTTCAGGGTCTCTTGTCAGCCAACTGAACAAAGACATTTTCAGTTATGTATAGCAACTATCTTTTCATCTGTGATTCATGCTGTTGCTTCTGTATCTAAGTTGGTCTTCTTATGGCTGATGCCTTCAGGTTTATCATTTTAAGACAACAGCAGGAGGAGATCAGGTACAAGCTAATCACTCCAAGAGGCCAAAATGCGAAACTACTTAGGCCCTTGGTGTGCAAAACAAACTCCATAAGGGGGTATTGTATGGAGCAAGCCTTTGAAATAGGTCTCAAACAGGAAGTGGATCACCATTTTCTCTTTTATTTGGCATTGGCTTGTATTAGTCCCTCCTGAAAGGGGAGAATTTGATGTAAATACAAGGATTCATCTTTTCTTAACAGTGTGTCCTCTGCTCCTTTTTATTTGGGGCTGGATGAGGAGCTTCACATGAACTTTAAAAGGAGACCAAACGAAAAAGGTATTGTTTATCTAAGCTGTCTGAGGAAGGGCACTTGGGTAAAGAATTGAACTCTGAAATAACCTTATGAAAGTTATTGATTCATTCCTCTATGGTTCCTTGACAAACAAGAACCATTATTTCTGTGTCCGAGCTGGAGCTGGGTCAAAGAACCCTTTTTATATGGATTATCTTTCTTGAAAACCAGACTTGTCAGGAAAATGAACCTCCAGAAATGAAGACACAAGGCCCAGTGGAATATTGTGGTCCTTTCATTGCTTTGAAGGACAAGTAGAGAACACAGTTAATTTTTTAAAATCTTACTGACTGCAAGGAGGTTTGGGGATAACTCAGGAAGTTTAGCTGAATGGCTCACTGTTAGGTATTTGGTGGGTGGTTTTATCTAACTCCCCTCCCCTCATGCCAGTTCAACTCCAAAGCCCAGATGCTATGTACCTATGGTTGGCAGGAAAAAGGGCAACACATTTTTGGTTTTCCTATCTTATATTTTGAAAGTAACTTTACAAGATCACATAAGTTACATATTTTGCTATTGAAAAAATAGAAAATATGGATAAGGAAAAAGGAAAAAACAAAAAAATCAAGAATCCTCACCCAGGAGTGACCACCCTTCGCTTACTGGTTTGTATTATTCCATACTTTGTTTGCATGCACAAAAATATATTTTAATTATAAAAAGGCATTATATACTATTTTGTCATTTAAAAGCACAACTTTGGGGTTGCTTTATTCCTCCTTTCTCATTTTTGGCCTAAGAAGCTAAGGGGATTTAAAATGAGATGAATTAATCAATACCTAAAATAGGGTTATTATAACATTCAGGTGAAAGAAAATTTATGTCGATAGTTGGTATACTGCTATTGTAGAATACCATAAATAATATCCCCCCAGAAATTTGAATACTCATGAGGGATATATTCACTGTTTATTTTTAGCATTAAACAAATGTTTAATAAATATTTAACCAAGTGAAATAGTTTTTGTTGTTTTTTATGAAGCACCTTGCTATTACTGTAAGGTATTTAGGGATGAAGGCACTATATTATCGACAAGAACACTTTATTCACTTATTATTAAAAATATTAAAAGCCGTTTAGATTGCTTTTTAGGTTTGTCATAATTTAATCCTTTAATCTATATTCTAGTGAAAAACTGTTATAAGACTCTTTCTTTTGCAGAGTGTGTTAGATTGGAAGAGAGGATTATAAAGTGACGAAATTGCAATGGTAACATGGAAAATCTGTAAAATTTACTTCACAGTGTTATTTCTTTGGTCTTTATGGCTTTATCCAGAGTTTTAGCGATTGAGGCACTCTAGCATCCCTACCTTCATAAAGCAATTTTATGGCACCATAGAAATTGATTCGTTAAATATATGGCCATCTATCTAGGCCTTGGTAAAGGGCTCATTTTATTTAAAATTAACCATAAATTATTGACTCTATGCGGACATTAACATAAGGAAGTTTTTTGACAATGCCTAGATGAAGAACATTTTTCTTTGTAGTTTGATTCCAGTGACCTAATAACCTTCCACATTATGGGGATTTTGTAGTAATGTCACTTAAACATTGTTTTCTCAAGACCTCTTGTCCTAACTGGGGTATCTCAAGTCATGGGGATAGATATTTTCTTGAGGATAAGCAAGTACTCAGGGTTGTTCACTAATGAATTCAGCCAACACTCAGGAATCGTGCTAGGTGAAGGGGCTGTACAAAAAGGAATAAAGCGAGCTCTCCTTCCTTGGAGAGTCATAGACTAGTGGGAAGACAGATATGTGAACAAATTAAATGCTTCCTGGGCCCAGATAAATTTAACTTTGAATTAACATAATGAATGTTATGAATGAAAGTGAAAAATTATTTCATGTTTTTAGAACATCCTGTTTAGAGTTCAGTAAGCTGAGTCCAGTGTTTGAGAGCTGCTAAAAGGTATAATGGACTATTCTGGAGGCTAGAGTCACGGAGGAAATAGTTGAGGTATAGGGAAGAACTTGATGCCTGGTGGAAGAATGCCACATCTGGAGAGAGTAGCGATGACAGGCATCTTAGAGCCACATTGAACTGAAGCTAGTTCATGGAGCTCACATGGTCATCTGAGGTCTGAGCAAAAAGGAAGATGGGTTCATGGTTACAGAGGCTTTTCCAATTACCTAAGTAGTCTTGAAAATGCAACCTGTGGATTCATTCCTTTCTTCTAATGCAACATCCTGGGTCTTTTCAGTGGTAGGGGGTCCTAATTAAGTAATAATTTCACTCCATTGTGCCTTTGTAGGCTGGAGTGGGAAGATGGGAAAGTCAAGGTAGTTAGGGGAATGTTTTCCCTCTGAGAAAAGGAAATGTTTAGAAGATATTTTCTAAATGCCTGTGACACCGTAGGAAGCATTTGGATTACAAATAAATAACATTAAAAATAAATTAATGGGCCTTTAGTAAGTTCCAAGCACTGTTCAAATCTCTTTAAGCAAATCATCTCATTTGATCCTTTCAATAACCCTCTGAGTTTAGTACTTTATCATCCCTACTTTACAGATGAGGAACCTGGGACACAGACACCTTGATAACAGACTCACTGGTGTCACCATTAATGAATGGTGACACCAGGAGTCAGGTCTAGCAGCCTGGCTCCAGAGCCTGAGTTCTTAGGTCTCCTACAGCTTCGTGAACTCGAGCAAATTGCTCAGTCTCTCACGTCTTGTTTCCTCATGTGTTCAGTGGGAATAGTCATGATAATAACGGTGCCAGCTTCATAGCGTTGCCGTTCCTGTAAGAGCTTTGCATAGCGTTGTTGCGCAGTTGCCTACCTCTCTGCTGGGCCCGCTCTCTAGGATGATGGCAGAGGTCAGGAAAGCAAACGAGGCCACCCTCCTCCAGCACCACAAGTGCCTTCTCCTACCAGCACTTCCTGTCAGCATAAGTGATCAATAAACAGTAGTCGCCGACTTTGTGAAGTTGTCATTTTCATTTAATCTGTATCCTGAAGCTGATATAGTTTTCTTAAATCAGCAGGGAACATATATTACATCGTGCTTGAGATTGAAAGTTTTTTTTTTCCCTCACCTATTTGTCATTGCTTTTTGGGTTAAGAGTAGACTGTAGTTGGCACACTATTGCCAATTTCAGAAGAATGTGCTGTAACAATAAAGAGAAAGAAATTCAGAGGTATTCCAAGTCAGGTTTTATTTTTTATTTTTTAACATCTTTATTGGAGTGTAATTGCTTTACAATGGTGTGTCAGTTTCTGCTTTGTAACAAAGTGAATCAGTTATACATATACATATGTTCCCATATCTCTTCCCTCTTGCATCTCCCTCCCTCCCACCCTCCCTGTCCCGCCCCTCTAGGTGGTCAGAAAGCACCGAGCTGATCTCCCTGTGCTATGTGGCTGCTTCCCACTAGCTATCTATTTTACGTTTTTGACTCAAATTTTTTATGAATTAGCCACTGGGAAGGTAGTCTACCTCAGATATGTTTTATATTTCTTAAATGACTTTGGGTTTGAAGCACATTCTCTAAAAGCTTATACATTTAACATTTCTCAACACAAAAGGGTGACTTCATTTTTCCTTGAGAATGTTGTGCACAATCCATGTAAATCTCGACCAAACAGCTGGGTACCATAGCCTAGCCAAGTTGACACAGAAATTAACCGTCACATTTGTTGTCTGCCTTTGTGTGAAAGCATCCTTTGCTAGCATCCATCATTTTCCCAGCTCATCCCAGTTCAGGTCAAGTGCTAATATTCTTTTTTTTTTTTTTTTGCGGTACGCGGGCCTCTCACTGCTGTGGCCTCTCCCATTGCGGGGCACAGGCTCCGGACGCCCAGGCCC
>NC_041220.1:68568427-68593121 GCF_002837175.3 Physeter macrocephalus
GAACCCGTGTCTCCTGCATCGGCAGGCGGACTCTCAACCACTGCGCCACCAGGGAAGCCCCGAGTGCTGATATTCTGATGACTGTATCAAGAGTTTAGAAACTTCCCTTACTCCTCCCCAAAGTATTTGAGTAGCACTTCAATTGTTTGAGGACCAAAGGATGAGGAAGCATAGAAAGGAGGACAAAGCCTTCACTAAGCGACTTGGGAACTGAGAGCTCTTGGTTTAGAGGACCTACAGTGTGCTGGGCCCAGGACGGTGCCTGCTTTGGGTGCTCACAGTCTGGTCCAGCCAGGATAACAGGAATGTAGATGAGTGCAGTGAAGCGTGGCAGTGTATGCAGGACACAGTGGGGTCACAGAGAAGCCATGAGGAACCGCACCTGAGTGGAGGGTGCAGTGTGCAGGATTAAGGGTTAGGAAATGATTTGTTCTTGAGGTTGAGGCTTGAAGAAGCGTATTGCTTTGCAAGCTCTCTTTGGGGGAGTCAGGGCGAAGCGGGGATCCAGGTAGAGGGTAAGCTGTGAGGCCAGATAAGGGAGGCTGGGGCTGTCCAATGGCTGGACCAACTAGAGTGGATGAAACTCTCAGAACTGTGAGATTTCCCGAGAGAGAGGCGAGTGCCAGATGATGGGGTCTGTACTTTATCCCATCAGAGGTAAAGGTGAGCCATGGAATAGATGAGCATTGGTGGATGTAGTAGCAAAGAACTGGGAAGTGAAGTGTGAGGTTCTGATAGTATCTAGTGGCACAAGCTGCTCTTAGGATGCTGATTAGTGCTAATCTAGGTGTCATTTTCCTTTGAACGTGCTCCGATGGTGTCTGCTAGTTAACAGCAAAGAGAAACCTCAAGTCTGAGAGCAGCTTGTCCTCCTGAGGTTTCAGTCCAATCGATTGTTTTTACTCTGGGTATTGACAGATCCCTGCTGCATGCCCTTGTCTTTGGCTACATGGATTGACTGTGGTGAAATGGATTAGACTGCTTTTATTGCCTCTCCGGATTTAATCAATGCCCAGCAAGCACCGTGTGGGTCCGTGACTTTCCCTTGCCTTTTAATTGTTCAGGCTGTAGGGCTGTTGATGGTACCACGTTTTTGTGCTCATACCTTGACTGATCAGTTTTTAACTCAGAGCTTATGCTTCTTTGCAGGATGCCACCGTTTGGAAGCCTGATTCATGCCAGAACTGCCGTTGCCATGGTGATATCATTATCTGCAAACCTGCTGTTTGCAGAAACCCTCAGTGTGCCTTTGAGAAGGTATGGTATCCTAACTGTTTTCTAAATGTAAAGTCAGGGAATGGTAGGGTGCTTGCATTTTTTCGGTCATCTGGTTTTGACATTTTTTCCAATCTCTAATTGCAAGGTTTAGGAAATATAGGAGAGAATTTTAACATATTGTATCTAAGAATATCTTAATTCCTGTTTATTGGGCATTTACTCTGGACCAGGCACTCAAGGTTAAAACTTAAAGGTTTTATAGTGTTATCCCATTTAATATTATGTGGGGTAGGTATCTTTATCCCCACTTTACAGATGAGGAAAGTGAAGCCTGGAGATATTAGGCAACTTAATAGGATTATGCAGTTAATAAACTGTTGCCCAGAGATCTTCCCTGGGTCTGACAGATGCCACAGCTACTGATACTAACCACAACATTTTACAAGCCATTGAACGCACTGAAAGTCAGAATTGACTTCTCAAAGATGATTTTCTAAGGACATTATTTGTTGTGCAACTGATTGTATCATCATGCTGCCGTTGGGCTACCTAGGATCATAGGATAGGCTTTGACTCAAGAAATCTCCTGGTATTTAACCAAACGTGTGAGGGATAGTTCCTCCTTTTCCTTTGTTAAACTTTTTCATTTTTTTGACTACACATCTATTCTGTTAGAATTTTTTTTTTCCAAGTGCTGACTCTTTTCTTTTTAAAGTGCATTTACTTACAACAAAAAGCTTAAGCTTCAAATTTAAACATTTGAAACTCCCTGGAGAAGACCAGTTATTTTCTTTAAAACGCTTTCTGTCAATTTCACAAGCACAGTTTATTTTTCTAGTTTTATCTCTCCCCACCCCATAATAATTAATCTTGAGTCTTTATGCCGTCTAATGCTAAGAAGTTTCTGTTTGTTTCTAACACTGGAGTGAAGGTTCTGTATACCTTTAAGGGTATTTCTCAATTTTTGCATGGGTATATTTCTGAGAAGCTGCATGCACGTCAAATGTTGGTAAATTTGATAATATTTTGCTGTATGTCGTGAGGCTATTTTCTGGAGTAACCACTCCTAAAAGATCTCTGTTTTGCTTGCTGAGTAAATCTGAGCTGGTTTTGTAAGGACGATGAAGACATGCCCTCCTCCACTTCACGTGAATAATTATGGTATCATGGAAGAAGCACTGAATTAAATGTTAGAAGACATAGGCGGTATTGCTGAAAACTAAATGTGTTCTATACCAGGGGTCAGCAGACTAAATCTGGCCTCTACCTGTTTTTGCATGACTTGTGAACAAAGAATGGTTTTTACATTTTTCAGTAGTTGGAAAAAACCAACAGAGAACAGTATTTCGTGATGCGAAAGTTGTATGAAATCAAGTTTCAGTATCCATAAATAAAGTTTTATTGAAACACAGGCACACTCATTTATTTAAGTATTGTCTACAGCTGCTTTTGTGCTACAATGACAGAGTTGTGTAGTTGTGATGTAGACCATATGTGGCCCCCAAAGGCTAAAATATTTACCATCTGGCCCTTTATAGAAAAAGTTTCTGATCCTTGTTCTATACCAAGTGTGATTTTGTCCCTTCCCAATTTGTTCTTCTCCTGATTTTTCTCAGTAAATGAAAACTCCCTTCTCCCAGTTGCTCAGGCCAGAAAACTTAGTTATCATCCTCCCCACTTTCTCCCACATCCCACATCCAGTACATTAGCAAATCCCCCAGCTTTTCCTTCATGAAACAATACACTGCAGATGCAGCTTCTCTGCTTTTACTCTGGTTCAGCCTATTATCTTTTTTTTTTTTTTTTTTCCTGTATTCTCCCTGTAGCCTCTTAACTTGTTTCACTCTTTCTGTCCTTGCCTTTTTCACTGTAATCTTGATATAGCAGCCAGGGTGATCCTGTTAAAATTTAAGTAATCACGTTGCTTCTCTTCTTAAACCCCTCCAATAGCTTTTGATGGCTTCTCTTCTCACTTTGAGTAACTCCTTGCAATGTCCTATAAAGTACTGCTGTGCCCTCTGATTAATTGACTACTCTTCCTGCTTCCTCTGCTTCAGACACCAAGCCTGCTTGCTATTCCCTGGATTTGTGCCAGGCATACTTCTGCCATTAGGGCCTTTGCACCCTGCTGTTCCCATTGAAATTATCTATCTCTCTATCTATTATCTATCTATCTAATCTATCTATTTTGACCCTTTACTTCCTTTAAGTCTTTCTCAAATGCCATTCTTTTGAAATTGCAATTCTCCACCCCTTACCACACATTTCCTATTCATTTTCCATGCTTTATTTTTCTTCTTGGCACTAACTACTGTCTGACATACTCTATATTTTACTGATAGTTCTTGTTTACTATCTCTTTTATTCACCATGTATCCTCAGCACCTACAATTGCACCTGATACATGGTAGGCACTCAATAAGTATCTTTTGACTGAATGAATGAATACATGAGAGATGAAGCTAGAGAAATGGTAAGTTCAAGGTTATGGAGAGCCTTGTATGCTGTACTGTGGAGCTTGGAATTTTATTTTTAAGGTGATAGAATACTAATGAAGGCATGTGGGTAGAATGGCCAGCTTTTCTTTTTGAAAGATCTTTCTGGTTTTTCAAAGGTAATGCGTAATATTGGAGATGAGGAGATCAGTTCAGAGCCTGTGAGAATAGTCCAGATGAGAGGATGAGTACCTGAATCAGAGCACTGGTCATAGGGATCAAGAGGAAAGGGCAGCCTCAATAAGTATTTAGGGGATAAATCAGCGGAACTGAATGAAGGTAGGAGGGTGAGAGAAAGGAAAAGGAAAGGTGACTCATATATTTATGGCTTGATGACTAATTGGCTAGCTGAGCCAGAACTGATATTGAGAATATAGGAGAATGAGGAAAAGCGTCTTATCTGGGAGGAGAACAATGATTTCAGTGTGGGGCACATTGAGTTTGAAGCGTTCGTGGAAGAGCCAGGTGGATATGTCCAAAAGGCAGCTGGGTGTCTGAGTCTAAGAGGAGAAGACTTCTCAGAGGAGAAGACTGAGTTGGAGATATAATGTGGGTATCATTAGCAGGGAGACAGTAGTGTAAACCTTTTGAATTAATGAGCTCATCCAAAGAGACTGTGTGAAAAAAGAACACAAGACCAAGGAATCAGAGAAGAGAGCAGTGTTGTGGTAGCCAGGAGAGGAGGGAGTTTCCAGTAGGAGTTTGTATCAACAGTGTTGATCCCAGGTAAGGAAGTAAGTGGGAGAAGAATTTAATATGATCCATAGAATTTGGCAACATGTAGGCCACTGGCGGCCACACTGAAGTTGGTGTCGCTGAGGTGGTGGGACTGTATGCAGAGGCTCGAGGAGTGAATGGGAAGTGGGCAAAGGAAGGCCAAGTATAGGCTACTCCTTCAGGGAGCTTCACTGAGAATGGAAGAAAGAAATGGGATGTTAGGCAGACACCACCACATCCGTGAAGTTTCTTTGAACCTCCTATCCCCAACCATCGAGCCTCTTGGGTGTTGTTGTGTGCTTTGTGCTTGCCCTTTTTACAGCCCTTGACCAGACTGCAAACACTTGTTTATTTGTCTGCTGAAGGTGCTTAGTCAATATTTTTAGAATGACCAAACAAGGGAAGGGAGAAGGTTTTGTTTTGGCTTTTGATATTACTATGAAAGAGACATGATCACCTTGAGAGGGAAAGGGGGCTGACCTAGAAGAGAGAGAAAAGTTGAAGATATGGGGGATGGGGGAGACAGAGCGACAGAATTATAGAACTGGAAGAGGCCTTTAAAATGGATTTAGTCAGGCTTTCTCATTTTATAGACAAAGAAACAAACTTTTAGTTGTTTAGTCACTTGCTCAAAGATACAGAGTTAGACAGTGACACAGCCATAACAAGAACTTCAGTCTCTGGCTCATGAGCCAGTGTAATTTCTACTCCACCACGTCTTTCCTTGTGTATCTCAGGAACATGTGTTGTTATTTGCATCTGCTGGGTACACTTACATTAGCTCATGACACAAGTTAATGAATCACCGTTGTACCCTAAACTAAATTATTACTGTTATTAATAGTAACTTGTGTTCCTATCATTTAAAAAAAATTTTTTTAAAGCCCTTTTACAATGTATGTTTTGCTCATGGATTGACTGGAAATAACGAAGTGTCAATTGTAGTTCTGCTAGATATTTGTATCTATCTATCATCTCTCTATTCATCCTATTAACCGTATATAATAGATTCTGTATTCATATCCTATATCCATATAGAATAGCTAGCTATAGAGTTAGATAAATAAGGTCAGAGAGAGAGACAGAGACAGAGAAAGATTGAGAGAAAGAGAACAGAGGCATTTAGAACATTGACTATCTAACCTGGTCCTGTCAGAACCATTCTTCAGGATCTCTGAATAACATATATACAAAGAGGACAATGCCATGCAAAGGGGCACTGTATTACATTGTGGGGTTTCGGCTGCAAGCTTTAATGCAGATAGGAATAGTGTTTACCTAATCAAGCTGTTGTGAGAAATTTTATATATATATATATATATATATATATATATACACACACGACATATATCTATGTATATGTATACACACACACACACACATATATGCTTAGAAGAGTACCTGGCTATTCTAAGTACTCAGTTTTAGCTGTAATTATCATATGATCATCATCGTTATTGTTATTGTTAGTTGGTTCCTCTAGATCCTAGGCAAGCAATCTTCATTGATGTCTCTTGCCCAAGTGGCCACTTCCTAACGCTCCCAGTGCAAAGCCTGCAGGGCAATAGGCTTATGTGTTCCCTGCAGCCCACAGCTTACAAGGCTATGCAAGGTTACATGGTTAGGTAGCAAGAACTCCCTGTCTTTCTTTCTCCAAGTGCCACATGCAGAATTCTTTGCTCCTCCTTTAGCCCCAAATCACCTCTTTCATGTTCCAACAGAAGTACAATAGGTAGATGCAAGATAGGGAACATCCACTCACAAATAAAGAATATCATGTCAATAAAATGAGTTTTGAGGGCCGAATCTGAAGACCAGTTTTTATATAAATCAAAGACAACTAATTTGGGGGCACAAAATATCTCTTGAAGTCCTCAATTTTGCCTGCCTTTCTCCCTCGCTCCCTGCTTCCATATTAGAATACAAACAACACTTGGATTATCTCATTTTCTATCTGGATGCTTAGTGGAAATTAAGTTAATGTATGTTCTATATTTACTGTCTTAGTGGAGGTTAGACAAGTGTAGGTTCTACTTGGGGGTTCAGAGGGCACTTTTGTGAATAGTCATTAATGTTGAGCCGTATGTACAATTTTATAAAATCCCATATCGTATAGGTTTTATCCTTTATTAAGCAAATAAGAATTTGATGATCACTGTTACTGATATATTTATCTGTTTAGTGGATTAACAGTTGTGAAATAGTAGTCACATTTCCCACCCACTCTTGAGGATGTAGTTATGTACAATTAACATCCTCTTGTAGGTACAATTCTTTTAATGGAAGCAGCCCCCAATAACAAAGAAACATTATGACATACATAATTTTTTGAATCTACCAGCTGAATTCTTTGTAGACTTTTATTCTGTGGACAAGTCATGATTTCCTGGTTAATTCAGGATCTCCTACCATTTTTGATCAAAATCACTTATTACCCGTTCTGCCACATCTCTGGACTTGAGGAAATGCTAAGTGGAAGAGCAGGTTGAGTCAGAGGGTCTAATAGAAGGATTGGACCCCAAAGACACATGTGTGTGCCATGGTTTCAATAATCTTGGATAAACAGATCCTTCACAGTGGCAAATAGATGGTTAGTTAACATGTGACAACTTCCCAATAAATCCTAAGGTATCACGTGGAGGCCCATTCCCTTGATAGTGTCACATATTGATAGGAAACACAACTGCAATTATAGAAACCCTGATAAACAATGTAGATCTTTATTGGAGCCCAGGAATTCTATCCAGCTCCCCACAATACATGTGAGACCTCCACAGCCATGCTGTTTCCTCTCCCAGCTCTGTCCTTCAGTCACCTGCCCCTTGTGCTCTGCTACTCTGTGTCCCAGGTAAAAGTGAACATTAGAACTTTAGCTCCCCCCCTGCTGGCTCCATCAGGCGTCTATAGGATGTTAGAAGACCTGCCAGCTCTGTGGCCCTGCCCGCCCAAGTCTTCTCTTCTCGGTTTTAGGGAAATAGAGCTCTTATCCCACCCCTACTGCTTTTCTGGTGTGACACTCGGAGCATTTCTAGTGAATAAAATTCTTCACTTCATTACATGTGAAAAGATGTAGACAGTTTTCAAGGAGATTACTTTCACAAGGGGGTTCATTTTGTCTTTGAGAGAAGCTCATCTTGACAGAGAGAATCCTTTTTGTTAGTGTATTCTGTTTATCCTGTTTATTGTTGTCACCCACGGAAACTCATGAGAGTTAGTGAATCTGATGTGACTGTTCGTTGCTGCTATTTTACACCGAGCTGTTTTTAAATGCTCAGGGGGAAGTGCTTCAAATACCCGCCAACCAGTGCTGCCCTGAGTGTGTGCTGAGGACTCCTGGATCTTGCCATCATGAAAAGAAAATTCACACGGTAAGTATTTTCTGACCCATGGCTGAGTCAGTGTCTGTAGATCATTGACAAGGTAAAGCTGAGTGCTAAACTTGTGCTGACAAGAGAGGATCTTTTTCCCCTTTGTTTGGACTGTGGAGGACCTCAAGCTTATTTGACTTTCCGTGGGCATTTAGGTTTCTTGAATAAGATTAAAACTGTCCTATTTATTCCATAGGCCCACGTAAATACTTGTCAGTTGAATTCGTGTCTGTATAAAGAGTAGTCTGAGAATGCGGATGATGAAGAAGTTGTAATGCTGAATAACAAAAGGGCCACCTTGCCTTTGTGTACCACATACATTTTTTCACTTTTATAAACAACCCTGAGTAGGTGAGTAGAGCACATGTTATTACTCCTGTGTTAAAGACGGAAAAGTGGAATTGCAAAGGCTATAAGTTACTTGCCCCATATATTACCAATAAGTGGTGTAACCTGGCCTAGAGCCCTGGTGTTTTGCTCCTCATTCAGGGGTGGAGTTTCTAAACTTCCGCACTATTAACACTTCAGACTTTGTCGTGGGGGCCATCCTCTGCATTATAGAATGGTTAGCAGTATCTCTAGCCTCTAGCCACCAGTTAGTATCCTCTGAAGTCCTGACAACCAGAAATGTCTGTAGGCATGGCCACATTTCCCCTAGGGGGCAGAATGGAAATGCTCACCTCCCCCCATTTAGAACCACAGCACTAGAAATCAACTCTGAAGTTCTTTTATTATACTTTCTCATTCCAGATCCTGTGGGATTAATTTAGAGATATTAAGTACTGATTTAAAAGGACTATTGCAAGGTTTATAGTAGAAAGTATGAAAATGGGATGTGGCTGCAATTCATCTCCACTCATGCCTACATGCTCCCTCGAGGCAGCAAGTGAAGTCGAATGTGTTAGAAAGAGGCTCTTTGCTTTAATCTTCATCTTCCACCTGATACAAAACTTTCCCCAAGCTAGTGTCTCTACCCATTCAGGAGAGAGCATAGGTTAGCCGGATTTGATACACCTACTCTAGGCTGCTATTCAGTGTGTGTACCTAAAACTCAGTGAGTACAGTGCACTTTCCCCGTGGGACAGGATCACCTCACTTAAGCCACTGTCTCCACATTACCTGAGGAAGCCACTCTTTTACTTCTGCACAATGTATTGCTGACTGATACCCAAGCAGGATCTGTGCCTTCATACCGTGTATCACCTTGTGCTGCTTGATTCAGTCTGCATTATGTAGGGTGGTGGAAACTTCACACGCCACACAAGAGGATCCCTTGTGAAATGTAAAGTGCTGAAGGGCAGATTGGTGACGGAATTAATGCCAGCTCATAATGGTTGGAACAGGTGTGTGGTTCAAGGTCAAAAACCTCAAGCTGAATCTTTCAAGTGAAAGAGCCCTAGGATCCAAAATAAGGCCAGGATCTGGGGGGAACAACAGACATCTCAAATAAGAGGTTGTTCCAGGGACATGAGACATCAGAGTTCAATGACTCTTTGCATGGCCACTCTAATGATACTTGTCATTTGCTTGCACACGTGCAATCTTCTTATCTTGAATTAAGATTTCTGAGAACATTGACAATAGTTTGTCTACCTTCATAGTGAGCCTCCTTGCCTCCCACCTAACCTGGTGAACTTTTCCCAGAGTAGGTGCTCAATAAACATCAGGACTCAAACAATGAGTAAATCCCTTCTCCAGCTTATCCATGTCCTTGTCCCAAGGGCATGTTGGTCTTGGACCAACTAACCTGTGTGGTGGGCAGTTCAGGGACCGCAGATCTGCTGATGGGTTAATTAGAAATCCGCTTGGTCTCCTACTTTTTCTGGAAGAGTTTAGAAAGTCCTTCTCCCTGCCTCCCTTGCAATTCACCCCTTCGGCTCTGACACAGTACATGGGAAGTTCTAAACTGGGTAAGATCATGTCCATGCCTTGTTTTCCCATATGCAACTTTCAATATGTACTCCCCTGAAAGTGTTATCATTATATTTCTGGTACTTGATGTAACTGAGAAAAAGGCTGAATTTCAGGAATTGTAGTTTGAAGGGAAAAAAATCTCTAGTGGTCTACTTCTTCAAATAGAAACAGAAGAATGATTTTTTTTTTAAGTTGAGACAAAATCCTCAAATTTTAGTCTTAATAAAGTGAATACGATCATGTTTCTTGTCTTCCTGTTCTTCCTTCCTCTCTTTCTTCACCTTTTTAGATTCTTGCCAAATTTTTCTTAATATTATTCATTTCCTTGAGTGGGTTAAATGCTTGTCTGGGTTGGGTCTGAATCTCCCCTTGTCACTTGCATCACTAGGTTTTTTCCTGAATTTTGGAGCCTTTTCTGTTTTGCCCCCTTGGCTTGCTTGGGAAGCAGTTTCCAGAGCACCTTCCTCTCCCGCTGAACAGCGGGAATCCTCTCTCTTTTAGCCTCTGGCTTGCATCCCATAGGACGAGTTATGGAGACTCTCTCCCAGTAGTTATAAAATAGCCTGGCGCTTAAAGAGCTTTGGAATGGTGAAGTGGAAGCTTTCCCCTAAAAGAGTGATTTAGAAGAGGCTTTAGGATAGAGCAAGTGTGGTGGGAGGAGCATCTGTTAAAGTGATGCCGTCCCCAGAGAATAAAGTTGAAGAGAAGGAAAGTCAAAGGTGGGTTGAGCTCAGGGCGGCATGAAGAGGCCACCTTTAATGAAACAGCCTCACCTCATGAGGGGACCTCTTTTTCTGGCATTGTGGGCAGCACCTTGTACAGCTGACATTCCAGCAAGTCAAGACAAGTCCCCACATCTTCTCTGGAGTGAGGAAAACACTTGAGCCTTTTGGCTGACCAGGTTATTTAAGTTTTGCGTGGGCTTATTACAGCCAGCATTTGGGTGACTATTTCATCCATGACCTCCCAAAGCTATCCTTTCAAATTAGCTTTTGGATCTCTGCCCAGCCTTGCCAACCAGTTAGGGAGACAAGCCTGAAATATGTTTTCCTAAAGAGTGTTGGAATGCGTTTTCCTTGTTCTTTTCCCCATAAGTTAGCCTGTGAAAGGGAGGAGAAAGGACCTGTAACCCCTTTCTTTTCCTCTTTACTAATTTAATCTCAGCACCAGATAATGTCATGTCTTAGAAGATGGTGCTTGGAGATTCACTGAAAAGGAAAGTGGCAGGTGCTAATTCCCTAGTGCCCGCATCCGATTGAATACAGGAGTGTGGAGGGAGAGGTCTGCTTGCTTTGCCTGTCTGTGAGGCTGAAAGGAGAACTAATTTATGTGTGTGAGGCAAGAAACGAATACTGAATTCTGCAGCCTTGTTCTCTTCAAAGTAGAGGATGTAATTAAAGTATGCATGGAACATCCCCAGGTATTTAGTATTCTGGATCTATAACATCATAACAGGAACAAATTATAGGAAGAAAAATTATTTTTTTGCTCTGTCAGTAAGCCAGGCGAATACTTTATGACCTTATCTTTCCTTTGGACTTATGTCAACAGCCAAGCCGACTTGTTATTTGGCTATGCGGAAGAATATATATAAGATATTGTCTGCAGAATGTGCTTTTGGCCAGTGTCAAAATCACATATTTTCAAAAGGTATTAATGGTATTAAGATGGCACAGCTACAACACAGGTCTTGTGGGAGTATTGTTTTGTGTATGTATTATTTCTTGATTTTACAGAGCTTTCTTTTGCTTGCTACAGTGCTCGTAAAAAATACAGCTTTTGTAAATGAGTATAGAAAACACTGTGAAATTAAAAAATATCTACCTGTCATCTATCTATCTATCTATCTATCTATCTATCTATCTATCTATCTATCTATCTATCTATCTATCTATCTATCTATCTATCTATCTATCTATCTATCTATCTATCTATCTATCTATCTATCTATCTATCTATCTATCTATCTATCTATCTATCTATCTATCTATCTATCTATCTATCTATCTATCTATCTATCTATCTATCTATCTATCTATCTATCTATCTATCTATCTATCTATCTATCTATCTATCTATCTATCTATCTATCTATCTATCTATCTATCTATCTGCCTATCTATCAGCATGTACCAAACCCCTTGATCTCTGGTCCCCCTCTGCTGAGAGAGGTGTCACTGATTTAGGGATAAGAGTAGGAGATGAAAATGGAGGAGACTCATGTGACTTTTCTCAAAGAAAGAGGTGAGAATACTTCCTTTCCATCATTCTGTGCACTTTGGATCACTGTCTGGGCTTCTGTGGCTTTGACATCAAGAGTGGAGTCTCCCTGATGAATGTTCTTTGTTATTCCCATAATTCTCAAGCTTATTGTGAAGGGAGAATCCCTTGCTTAATTTTATGTCTCTTGAGTTAGATAATAGATTCACGTCATTAGAGAGCTTGAAGGTACCGAAGAGATTAGTAAATACAGCCCTCTCATTTTACAGCTGAGAAAACTTTGGTGATTGACAAGTTATTATAATTAATTTTTGTGGCCTCGTCTGGGAGGTGGTATGATTGCAAATGTTTAAGAAATGACAGGTAGTGTTTCTCAGTAGTGACAAAAACAAGCTCTTGTTTTAATGAAATGTCTAGATGTTTAGAAGCAATCTCCTAACTTTTAGTAGAATAAAGACATTCACTTCAAGTTGTTTTATAAGCAGCTTTCAAATTTTACTTTATTTCAGATATGTAAATGATTCATTACTTTGCTCTCTGATGACTAAAGTGAATATTTGTTTATTGGTGAAAATTTGGAAAATAGAAAAGTATGAAAGCAGAAAAAAATCCACTAGTAATCTCCAAGCTATGAAAACCACTATTGCTTCCTCAGGTTTTTTTTTGTTGTGGGCGGGGGCTGGCAGTGAATATGGATGGATGGATAGATAGATAGATAGAGAAACATGTTTTTACATAATTGTAATTATACTATGTATACAGTTTATAGCTTGCTTTTTTATATAACATTATGTTGTAAATAGTTCCCCAGCATACTCTTGGAGAACATGATTTCCTATTATTAGGCATTTGGGTAGCTTCCAATATTCAGTAAAATATTTCCAATTTCACTCTGAAGAACAATGAGATGGAATTCCTTGTATTTAAACTTTTTTGTGTGTCATTGATCATTTTCTCCAGATAACTTCTTAAAAGTGAAATTAGTAGGTCAAAGCATCTAAAGACTTTGAGTATTGAATCTGTGACATCTGTGGTCATTAAAATTCAATTTTAAGTTGTCTGTGTCTAATGATAAACCCAGTGGGACTATCATGGATAGTATAGCTTCTTTTCAGGTCTGATTACCTAGGGTAGGCCCCGCCTGGCTGAGTTGTTCCAGGTGCTATCATGAGAGAAGGCTCTGTGTAGAATTCCACTCCATTGCAGCTTCACTAACAATAGCTACTATGAATTTTAAACACTTTCCATATCTGATATTAAAAGATATTATCTAATTTTATTTTAAATAATATTTCTTTGCAGTTAATAAAGTTGAATATTCCATAAGCTGGTTGCTATTTTTTTCCATTGGGATGTTTTTTCTTTTTCTTTAAATTGAGGTATAGTTGACTTACAATATAATATTAGTTTCAGGTGCACAGCATAGTGATTCAATATTTTTATACATCATGATATGATCACTGCTATGAGTCTAGCTACTGTCTGTTATCATACAAAGTTATTACAATATTACTGACTATAGTCTCCATGCTGTACATTACATCCCCATGAGTTATTTATTTTATAACTGGAAGTTTGTACCTCTTAGTCCCCTTCACCTATTTCACCCCCACATATCCGCTCTGCTCTGATAACCACCTGCTTGTTCTCTGTATCTGAGCCTGTTTTCGTTTGGTTTTGTTTATTCGTTTGTTTTGTTTTTTAGATTCCATATATAAGTGAAGTCATACAATATTTGTCTTTCTCTGTCAGACTTATTTCACTAAGCATAATATCGTCTAGGTCCATCCACGTTTTTGCAAATGGCAAAATTTCATTTTTTATGGCTGAGTAATATTCCTGTGTGTGTGTGTGTGTGTGTGTGTGTTTGTGTGTGTGTGTGTGTTTGTGTGTGTGTGTGTGACATCTTCTTTATCCATTCATCTCTTGATGGACACTAGGTTGCTTCCATATCTTGGCTATTACAAATAATGTTCCAGTGAACATTGGGGTGCATATATCTTTTTGAATTAGTGTTTTTGTTTTCTTCAGATAAATACCCAGAAGTGGAATTACTGGATCATGTGGTAGTTCTATTTTTAATTTTTCCTCAAAAATTAAATCTCCATACTGTTTTCCAAGTGACTATATCAATTTACATTCCCACCAACATTACATGTGGGTTCCCTTTTCTTTACATCCTTGCCAACTCTTGTTATTTCTTGTCTTTTTGATAATAGCCATTCTGACAGGTATGAGGTGATATCTCACTGTGGTTTTGATTTGTATTTCCCTGATAACTAGTGGTGACTAGTGATGTTAAACATCTTTTCGTGGTCCTGTTGGCCATCTTTATGTCATCTTTGGAAAAATGAATATTCAGGTCCTCTGCCCATTTTTTAATTGGACTTTTTTTGTTATTGAGTTGTATGTGTTCTTTTTATATTTTGGATATTAACCCCTTACAGATGTATCATTTGCAAATATTTTCTCCCATTCAGTGGGCTGCCTTTTCATTTTGTGGAGGTTTCCTTCACTGTGCAAAAGCTTTTTAGTTTGATGTAGCCCCATTTGTTTATTTTTGCTTTTGTTTCCCTTGCCTGAGGAGACAGAACAAAAAAATATTGCTAAGACCCATGTCAAAGAGTGTACAACCTATGTTTTCTTCTAGGAGTTTTATGATTTCAGGTCTTATATTTAAGTCTCTAATCCATTTTGAGTTTATTTTTGTATATGGTATAAGAAAATGGTATAGTTTCATTCTTTTACATGTAGCTGTCCAGTTTGTCCAGCATCACTTATTGAAGAGGTCATCCTTTCTCTATTGTATATTCTTGCCTTCTTTGTTGTAGATTAATTGACCACAATGGTGACTTTATTTCTGGGCTCTCTATTCTGTTCCACTGACCTATGTGTCTGTTTTTATGCCAGCCCCATACTGTTTTGATTTCTATAGCTTTGTAGTATAGTTTGAAATCAGGGAGCTTTGTTCTTCTTACTCAAGACGGCTTCAGCTATTTGGAGTCTTCTGTGGCTCCATACAAATTTTAGAACTATTTGTTACAGTTCTGTGAGAAATACCATGAGTATTTTGATAGAGATTGAGTTGAATCTGTAGATTACTTTGGGTAATATGAACATTCTAACAATATTAATTCTTCCATAGCATGAGCACAACATACCTTTCCATTTCTCTTTCAGTTTTTTTCATTGATGTCTTTTAGTTTTTAGAGTACAGGACATTCACTTCCTTAGTTAAATTTATTCCTAGGTATTTTATTCTTTTTGATGCAATTGTAAATTGGATTGTTTTCTTTATTATTATGTAATGACCACATTTATTCTTTTTATTATAGTCTTTGTTTTAAAATCTGTTTTGTCTGATCAGAGTAGTGCTACTCCAGCTTTCTTTTCATTTCCATTTGCATGGAATATCTTTCTGTCCTTTCCCTTTCAGGCTATGTGTGTTTTTAGATCTGAAGTGAGTCTGTTGAATGCAGCATATAAATGGGTCTTTTTTTTTTTTTATCTATTCACTCTATGTCTTTTGATTGAAGCATTTATTCCATTTACATTTAAAGTGATTATTGGTAAGTATGTACTTGTTGCTATTTAGTTAATTGTTTTCTGGTTATTTTGGGTACTTCTTTGTTCCTTTCTTCTTCTTTTAGTCTCTTCCCTTGTAGTTTGATGATTTTCTTTTTATTTTTTGTGTATCTATTGTAGATTTTTGGTTTGTGGTTACATTAAGGTTCATAATATTGATTGAGATATATATATATATATATATATATATATATGGCTATTGGTTTTAAGCTGATAGTTACTTAAGTTTGAACACATTCTAAAAGCACTACATTTTTAGTCCCCCCCCCATGTTTTATGTTTTTAATGTCATGTTTTACATCTTTTTATTTTGTATATTCCTTAACTACTAATTGTAGTTTTAGTTGATTTTACAATTTTTGCTTTTCAAATTTTACCTGCTTTTTCACTAGTTGATCCATTACCTTTACTATATATTTGCCTTTACCAGTGAGATTTTTTTTGTTCATATATTTTCATATTTCTAGTTATGACCTTTTCTTCTCTGCTTAAAGAAGACCCTTTAACACTTCTTGTAAGGTCAGTTTAGTGGTGATGAAATCTTAGTTTTTGCTTGTCTGGGAAGCTCCTTATCTTGCCTTCAATTCCGAATGATAGCCTTGCTGGGCAGAGTATTCTTGGTTATAAGTTTTTTTTTTCCTTTCAGCACTTTAAATATATAATTCTACTCCCTTATGGCCTGCAAAGTTTCTGCTGAAAAATCAGTTGATAGCCTATGGGATTTCCCTTGAATATTATGCATAGTATTCCTCTTGCTGCCTTTGAAATTCTCTCTCTGTCCTTTGCCTTATTAATCATGATGTGTCTTGGAGTGGATCTCTTTGGGTTCATCTTCTTTGGGACTATTTCCTTCCCCATGTTAGGGAAGTTTACGGCCATTATTTCTTCAAATAAGTTTTCTGCCCCTTTCTTTCTCTCTCCTCCTTCTGAGATCCTAATAATGCAAATGTTAGTATGCTTGATGTTGTCTCAGAGGTTCCTTAAACTATTCTCATTTTTACAAATTCTTTTTTTTTTCCTTTGTGCTGTAATGATTGGGTGATTTCCATTAGTCTGTCTTCCATGTTGCTTATATATTCTTCTGTAACATCTAATCTGCTCTTGATTCCCTCCAGCATATTTTTCCTTTTAATTATTGTATTCTTCAGTTCTGATTGTTTTTTTTTTTAACATTTTCTATCTCTTTGTTGAAGTTTTCACTGTGTTCTACCATTCTTCACCTAATTTCTATAAGCATCTTTATAACCATTGCTTTGAATTCTTTATTAGGTAAATTACTTATCTTTATTTCATTAGAGTTTTTTTTCCTGGGGTTTTATCTCGTTCTTTCTTTTGGAACAATTTCTTTTCTTTTCTCATTTGTTTGATTTTCTGGGTTTGCTTCTGTGAATTAGGTGAAAAAGTTATCTCTCCTGGTCTTAAAGGTGTGGCCTTGTGTAGAATTGTTCCTATGTAGATTTTGTGTGCCAGGTGGCCTTGGCAGTTGGGGCTGGAGCAGGATGGCAGGGGTGGGTTTTAGGGCATGTCAGGCAGGGCTGGGGCCTCCCTGGCAAGATGCCTGGAACTTAAGTGGACACTGGCCAAAGCTTTCCTGAGCTGGATTGGGGTTGCTACCTTGGTGGCATGGCTAGAGGTGGAGTGGGCACAGGCTGGAAGGTTTGCTGGGTCCACCTTGGCAGGCTGGCTAGAGGGCCAGGTTCTTTTCAAACCACTGCCTCTGTGCTGGGACTCAGAGAGAGTGAGTTTGTGCATAAGCCCTTTAAGAGGGGAGTCTTCATTTTCTATAGCTCTCTGGCTTTCCCCAGTTAAGTCCCACAGGTTTTCAAATCCAGTTATGGGGTCTCATCTTCCTGGTGCAGGTCTCAGGGCTGTGGTGCCCAATGTGGGGCTGGAACTCCTTACTTCTTAGGGAGGTCCTCCAAGTTTGTGATATCCATTCGGCTTTTGAGTTTCCTGCCAGGGGTATGGGTCACCTCCTACCCATCTCAATGGGGTTTTTTTCTTTATATTCTTAATTGTAGAAGAGCTATTCTGCTAGTCTGCAGGTTGTTCTTAGAGAGAGTTGTTCTATATGTAGTTGTAATTTTGGTGCATCCATGGGAGGTGGTGAGCTCAGAATCTTCCTACTCTACCATCTTGATCTTGCCTCCAGTTTTTTCTTATTGCTTGTAAATGATTTTATATAGTAGAGTATAATTCTAATTAATATAATTTGCAGTTTTAAAAAATCAGTTTGTCATTTGCCTTTTAAATTTTTTTAATAATGAATATTTGAGAGACTTAAAATTTTAACTCATCAGAACCTATTAATTTTTCTCTTACAACTCCTTCCTTTGCTTTTAGGCTTAGGCCTTCAAAGCATAAAGGTCAATTGCCTGCTATCTTTTATTAGCCAATAGTTTATTAGCAAGTTGTGGACTTGCCCATTTATATGCTACACTAAATTTGAAATTTTATATTTTATTGTAGAAGAAGTAAAAATCGATAGGAGAGGACGTGGCCTTAGCATCCAAGTCTGTTGCCGTGATCACAGTCAGCACATAGGTGTGAAAAGGAGTAGGAAGACCATGGACTCATGCAGTGGAGAGAAGGGAGAGGATTGAGCACCTCCTACCTGCCACTCCCCTTGCTGGCTCTTTAACAACTGCCTTGTTTAATCTTTACAATAACCAAGTGCACAAGATATCATCATACCATTTAAGTTTTCTAGACCAGGAAGCTGAAATCTAGAAAGATTACATCACACTCATAGTCCCCAAGTCAGGGAGGGCTGAGCTTGGATCTGAGAACATGCATGCATCCAAGGAAATCCTTGGTTCATCCAACTCAGTGCAGTCCTTGCATTTCTGCCCTCTTGTACTCCCAGTAAGTCCACCTAAAGAAAGTAATTTTCATGATGGTAAGGTGAGGAATTGGTTCCCAAATAATTGGATGACCGTGACTACCTATTACTATTATTGTTACAATAATAGCACAGGTTATTAGTAATTCCAAAATATCAGACTTGGCATGCTTGCAACCTGGCAGCAATTTGCAGAATAAAGGGGCAGTGACTTGTTTAAGTAAGACAGAGTCCTTTTGTGTTTGAGAGAGGTGAATAATTATTCTGGATGCTGGCTTGAGGAGAAGCCAGAGGATGTTTCTTTTCTATGCTTCTCAGTGATACAGTTGAAATCCTCAGATTATATTTAGATGACTGAGCCCTGGGTGTGTGTGATGTTTTTAATAGAAGTCTATATATGATTTGTGCTGAATCAGATATCATCATATGCTACATTTAATAGAGGCAAAGGAATACAATATTTAAGAAAATGTTATAAGAGGAAAACTTTATGGATTAAGCTCAATTTTTGTGTGTACATTTTTTAAAAGGCCACCATCATTCCTCTCTGCCATTGAGAACATAACGTATTTTGACAGCTACATCCCCAAGCAGTCAACCTACTTGTAGCTTTTTACATTCAGGGTTTACCCCTGCCCTCACTCTGCATCACATCTGAGAGGGACCCATTTAGATACTTTTGGTGCTTAGTAAATCATATAACTCAAAACATAGATCTGTTAGATCACCGATACAGTGCCAGCTTTGGGAATGTCGTATCCCAGCCTAAAGTGGGCTAGGGACATTCTGTGTGTGTAGATGGACACCCTCGCCAGGAATGAGTTTGCTCTACAATTTGGACCAGGTGCCTCCTGCTGGCTATGACAGGTTCCCTGGGTCCATAAGATCACTGGAACGGGAGAGAGAGAAAGAGGGGTGGGGGGAGGGAGAGAGAGAGAGAGAGAGAACACAAATATGGGAACTCATCAGGGTAAAAAAAAGCATAATACAGAGTGGGAGCTATATTGAAAATAATATAACCTTTATAAAGAATTCAGTAGATATACGTGTATGTGTGCATATTTTACTTTGGTCTTCATAGAATTTTTTAAATGATGGGATTGGGGTCATTTTTATTTTATTTTTGTGCTTTTCTGAAATTTTCAAATGTAAAAGTGTAGGGATAAAAAAGGAAAATACAACTCAATTTTAAAATTGATCTCTGACTTGGAATATTGCAAACCCTGGTCTCAGCCTTGCAAACCTAGATCCTTCTTCCATCTCTCCTGAGCTCCATCCTTCATTTGTTTAAGAGAAGGCTTGTTTCTGTTTGGTCAAATGAAAGTCTATATTCTGACAATGATTTTCTTTTCTTTTTCTTTTTTGCCTAACGCACAGCATGGGACAGAGTGGGCCTCCTCCCCATGCAGTGTGTGCTCTTGCACTCATGGGGAAGTCCGATGCACCTCCCGACCATGCACACCCCTGTTGTGTGGACACCAGGCGCTGGAATTCATCCCTGAAGGAAGCTGCTGCCCAGTCTGTGTGGGCCCTGGGAGTGAGTATGAGCTTGTAGAGAGAGACCCCCTTTGCCTTTGAGGTTTACCTGGTGACATCCCAACTCTTCTCTTTCTTGCTCAGTGTGGTACAAAGATCCCTAACCCCATTCCTTATTGGAACCGAGATGTAGCCTTGCACGTGGCAGAAGCGATGTTGCAGAGACTGACCTCCATTCCAAACTTGAGATTCTGAGACTCTCTGATTTATTATTTTGCCTTGGCCAGATGCAATCCCTCTGTGTTCATAGCTCCTAAGAAGGAAAGGGAGGAAGGACAAGACCCTTTGCTGTGATTGCATAAGGCCAAGGTATTATTAGTTCCTCTTGCCTCTCGGTGGAGAGAAGAACGAACAAATCACTTCTCCATCATGTAGTAACACTACCACTAATTCTGCTGGCTGGTCTTTCAGTTGACATAACATCTTTCTCCAAAACACACCAGGTAGGAAGCAGGTATTTCATTTGTCTTTATGGCCTCTTCGCTGTGGAGATTATGCCTGCCTGCAAACCAAGGCATGGCTCAGCAAGCCAGGGGCGTGCTTCCAGACCCTCTCCTTAGAATCCATGCTTGGACCACGTACCCTTTTATTACATTTGAGGGATATATGTCCCTTTCCATTTTTATAATTAAGTAGTGTTGACTTCACGATAAATATGAATTATTGTCATTTCTGTATTATATTCTCTCCTGGCGTATAATAGCTAAAATTACTCTTTTTAAATAGCACCTGGAAGCTACACTCTATCCTTACCTTTTCCCTTTAAAAAGATCTCTGGTTTCTTTCTGATCCCCAGTTATTCCATTCCTGGTGACCGTTTACCCTGGAGAACCCTTCTGGGGATGAAAAAGTATGGTTTGGAAAGGATGAAAGTAGAATGCATTCCTCATGTATTTCAAATGTCATCCACCAAAAAGGGACGGGCAGCTGCTTTGGGCCAAATAACCCTACAAGTAAAAAATACTCCAACAACAGAGTTTAGGGATGGGGTAGAGAGTGGGCTGTCTGGGTTTGTGGGCTCCTTTCTTACATTTTAGGGTGCTTTCTTGTTGGCTGTCCATGAGAAAGATCTATTGGGAGCGTTTTGCCTGGAGAGATTAGAGGATTAGCCAGCACCAACTCCATAATTTACTGGGCACATAATAAAAATGCAGGGCCCCTTGTTCAAAAAGCAGGGGGAAAAAGCTTTTATTTTCTTCCGTGGTTTTTGCAACCCGTCCTGTTTTTAATTTATTATTCATGTCACACTCCCTAAGGCACGGGGATATTTGCTGGGTGGGTAAGA
Organism: Physeter macrocephalus; assembly: GCF_002837175.3. NCBI lineage: Eukaryota > Metazoa > Chordata > Mammalia > Artiodactyla > Physeteridae > Physeter > Physeter macrocephalus. Next base: position 68,589,608 of record NC_041220.1, read on the forward strand.
CCTCCCCCACCATGGGTGCCCCGGGTCCCCCTGCTACTTGGTGCTTAGGGTACATGCACTCCCCAGGCACCCACACCCAGGTCCCTGCTATGGTTGGAGGGTGGCAGCTTTCACTGGGCATGGATTTGGGGTCAGGCTCCTGAGAACCCAGAAGGCAAAGAGGCAGCGGGGAGGTAGGGCCACGCATGAGTGAGACCCCAAACCCCTAGCACACGCTACCTGTCGCACCAGACTTCACTTACGAAACTCAGAGAGAAAGTTAAGAACTCCATACAGTGACTGCAGAGCAATACCCCAAGCATGGGGCCCCGTTGCTTGCACTGTGCCCCTGAGCACAGGGCCCTGTGTGACTGCACTGGCCGCACACGCATGCAGTCGGCCCTGGGATCAGCAAGTAAAATTCCCCCAGTAATCCTTATTGCTCTGACCTTCCAGAACCCTGTTCCTACGAAGGCCGTGTGTTTCAGGATGGGCAGGACTGGCCATTGAGTCAGTGCGCCAAGTGTGTGTGTAGAAACGGGGTCGCCCAGTGCTTCGCAGCTCAGTGTCATCCTCTGTTTTGTAACCAGGTAAGGAAGACAGCCTCAGAATGGATCCTTCACAGACTGTTAACTTCACTGTTCAGGAACTTGGAGTCTCTTCTGAGATTTTGTCAGGCAGACCTCAGAAGTACTGAGAGCAAGAAGCAAAGGCGGTTTTATTTTCCTTATACTTTTGGAGACCACCCCTGAGAGATTTCTTTTACCCTTAGATGCTACAGATAGGTCTAATTACCAGCCATTTAGGCTAATTGTTACATAATGAAACTGAGCCTTCAGGGTACACATAAAGAAGCCGCCAAACTCTGGTTGCAGATGTTCCAAAAATGTGAAGCTAAACATCTGGAAAGTTCAGTAAGATGATCAGGATTGTTATTGTTTTTCAATGCATAGGTATAGTCTGCTTTTTAAAGACGTATACATGTCTTTGAACCTGATTATCCAGATGTACCTTATTTAATTTTTATTAGATAATGATTCAAATTATCAAAGGATTTTCTCCAGGGAGATTTAAAATAGGGAGACCTTGTTCTTCATTTAAAGCTGATCTGATTTTCAAAACATTAGGCTCTTCACACAGATTTACAATAGAAAATCAATTGCAAATAAATTTGGTGTACATGGTATTTTATAGTTTTTTCTTCTTCCAGTAGCTCCTATGGATGTTTCTTAGCAGTTGACAGATAACCATGAAAGGAGTTTGCCTCCAGGTGAAAAATAGCTCATTTTTTGAACTAAGAAAAAGCTGGAAGCCAACATTCAGTTGATACAGTGCAGTACTTTGTGTCAAATAAAACAAAATCAATAACGTGGCGTACTGTGACAATTGGGCAATATTTTTAAAGGCAGACAAAAGGCAATTAGGCAAGAAATGCTAAATGCCAAATAAAGGGAAAATGTATCAATTGAAAGACTAGATGGTATTACCCACACTACAGCAGCTACTGCACACATGTCACACCTCTCAATTCATCACAAAGTCTTGTCCTAGCTTTCAGATTACAAATGAGTTTCTTGGTAGAGTTGCATAATATCGTACATTCAGAAGATATTGTGGTGTTGGGGCATTTTGATTCACACATTCCAGGCTTTAGTCCCCTTGTGTAAGAAGGTTAATTGAACAGTTTGCCACCATTACAATAAGGGAGGTGGGAGGATGGATAGAGGAAACACTCCATTGTGAACCTTCTGCTTTAAGTCTTTAAAAACTTAACCCTGACTGCATATCAGAGGTTAGCTTGGAATAATTGAAAGTACTGGTTCCCATTCTAAAAAAAACATTAAAGATAAATTCTAGCTTCAAACAGTACTCACTTATAGTTTGCATTGTTTAACTTAAAAAGATGAAATCTGTTGCCATACTTTAGAGCTAATTGCTATGCAAGCATTCTGAAGTCTTGGAAATAGATTGATCTTAATCACTCTTGCATCAAGTCTATAGTTTTGCCTTGACGTTAAAAAATACCCAACTGTCAGACTATTTAACCCATTTTTCTTGATTTAATATCACTATTAACCATTGGGTGTTCTGATGATATAAAGAGGTGCTGTAGAATTAGCGCCTTTGTTGGAAACATTCTCACGGCCACCATCTGCCCATCACCGTCCCCACACTGGGGGCATATATTATGTGCTAATCATTAATTTTAAGAGCTTTTAATTTGCGTAACAACCCTATGAAGTAGGAGCTATTATCATCATCCCATGTTATAGTAGATAAAACTGAGATACAGAGTTTAAGTAATTTGCTCAAGGTACCACAGTTATGAACTGTCATTGCTTCTAACCTAGGCAGTTATACATCACCACCTCAACAGACCACACCTGACATATTTTTAACCATCACACTATATCGCCTCCCAAAATGATGAGTTACATATCATTTATGTATAATAATAATCACAAAACAATAGTTGCTAACATCATTGAGCATGATTGCAAGCCTTTTATATGTGTTAACTCATTCATTTTTTAAAGCTCATTCATTTAAAAAAAACCCACAAGTTCATCAGAAGAAATGCATTTCCAGGTCTTGAGCTTTAGAAAAATTTGATTTTTAATATAAAGTGTTTTTTAAATTGTAAAGGGAATCTGTATTCCTTAAGGAAAGTTTGCAAAAAGCGGAAAAGCAGAAAAGAAAATGATCTTCCATATTTCCACCATTCCAAAAGATCACAATAGAATTTCTTTTGAAATTCATTCCAATTTTTTGGTAGGCAAATGTGGATATATTTGTTTGCATAGTTATAATCAGATGTTAGGAGTTAGTGATCATCTCTGACAACAGGAGAAATTCCTGTGTTCAAATAAGGGGTTGTTCCCTTAGTGGGTGATGTAAATTCATACTGAAATTGCTTGCCTTCAGCTTCTGTCCAGACGCCTTGTGAACAGAGCCCTAGCCCATCCACATTTTTGTAGGTTAATTAAAATGTTCAGTCTGATGAGAGTTCTTCCTGATACTATTATCACCAATTTTTTTAATAGATCTTTATTGGAGTATATTTGCTTCACAATACTGTGTTAGTTTCTGTTGCACAACAAAGCGAATCAGCCACATGAATACACATGTCCCCATATCCCCTCCCTCTTGAGTCTGCCTCCCACCCTCCCTATCCCAGCCCTCTAGGTCATCGCAAAGCACTGAGCCGATCTCCCTGTGCTATGCTGCTGCTTCCCACCAGCCAACTATTTTACATTCAGTAGTGTATATATGTCGATGCTACTCTCACTTTGCCCCAGCTTCCCCCTCCCACCCCATGTCCTCAAGTCCATTCTCTATGTCTACCTCTTTATTCCTGCCCTGCAACTAGGTTCATCAGTACCAATTTTTTTCTTTTAGATTCTGTGTATATGCGTTAGCATACGGTATTTGTTTTTCTCTTTCTGACTTACTTCACTCTGTATGACAGACTCTAGGTCCATCCATCTCACTACAGATAACTCAATTTCATTTCTTTTTATGGCTGAGTAATATT
>NC_041220.1:68593934-68625284 GCF_002837175.3 Physeter macrocephalus
GCCCCAGCTTCCCCCTCCCACCCCATGTCCTCAAGTCCATTCTCTATGTCTACCTCTTTATTCCTGCCCTGCAACTAGGTTCATCAGTACCAATTTTTTTCTTTTAGATTCTGTGTATATGCGTTAGCATACGGTATTTGTTTTTCTCTTTCTGACTTACTTCACTCTGTATGACAGACTCTAGGTCCATCCATCTCACTACAGATAACTCAATTTCATTTCTTTTTATGGCTGAGTAATATTCCATTGTATACATGTGCCACATCTTCTTCATCCATTCATCTGTTGATGGGCATTTAGGTTGCTTCCTTGTCTTGGCTACTGTAAATAGTGCTGCAATGAACATTGTGGTGCATGTTTCTTTTTGAATTATGGTTTTCTCAGGTATATTACCCAGTAGTGGGATTGCTGGGTCATATGGTAGTTCTATTTTTAGTTTGTTAAGGAGCCTCCCTACTGTTTTCCATAGTGGTTGTATCAATTTACATTCCCACCAACAGTGCAAAAGGGTTCCATTTTCACCACACCCTTTCCAGCATTTATTGTTTCTAGCTTTTTTGATAATGGCCGTTCTGGCCGGCGTGAGGTGATACCTCATTGTAGTTTTGATTTGCATTTCTCTAATAATTAGTGGTGTTGAGCATCTTTTCATGTGCCTCTTGGCCATCTGTATGTCTTCCTTGGTGAAATGTCTATTTAGGCCTTCTGCCCATTTTTTAACTGGATTGTTTGTTCTTTTGATATTGAGCTCCATGAGCTATTTGTATATTTTGGAGATTAATCCTTTGTCTGTTGTTTCATTTGCAAATATTTTCTCCCATCAATTTTTTGATACTACAATTTTCCCATTCCCAATATTGATTAATCTAAGTGAATTGAACTTCATCTTCAGATTTTTTTTTTAAAAAGATAAAAATTGGTATGTCTTCTGAGCCACTAAGTGTTTGAGAATATTTTCTATTTGCCTACACTCATGAAAGATAATTTGTAGCGGTCTAAAATTTAAGGAGATTATAATCTTTTCACATGTCAACCCTATAAACTCTGTTCCATTGAATTCTGGAATTTAGTGCCATGGAGGAGTCTGAGGTTTTTCTGTTTTCTATTCTGATATATTCAGCTAGTTTACTCTGTTGAATTCTTGCAGGATGTTTCTTCATCTTTATAATTAAAACATTTTCCCAGGATATTTCCAAGTGAGGTGTCTTTTCACATAGTTTGCCTAGAATACTGTGAAGCCCTTTCAGTCTATATTCCAGGTGTGAAATGTTTTCTTTGGTTACAGCTTGGATTAGTCATGTCTGTTCCAATTATTCTCATTTCTTCAGAAACACCTATGATTCTTAGATTGCTCCCCTGCCTTCCCCCTCATTATTGGTCACTTTCTCTCTCAGCATTTTCACTTTTGTGTCTTTCCTCTGCGTTATGGAGAGAGCTTCTTGAGTTTGTGTTTACTGCCTCCAGTATTGATTTTAATTTGATGATTTTCCTTTAATTTTCTTTTAATTCTTCCTTATTTCTCCTATCACTGGTTCATCTTTTTTTTAACCCCAATGCTTTTTCTTTATCGCTTCTTCCTTCTATTTAATAAAAACTGCATTTTCTTCTATCTTATTGAAGTTGCAAAATGGCTTTTAAATCTTTTATTTTAGATCCTGCAGTACTTAGTTTTCAGAAATCTGTTCTTTCTGTGCATCTTCAGAATGTTATTACTTTCTCTTGCTCTTTAGGGTTTTTCCCCCAAGTTCTTTTCTTTCTGTTTACTCAGCCTTGATCAAGAGAAATCTGTGCATACCCAGTGCTTGAAAGCTGCAAGGGTAAGCAGCCTGCCCTTGGCTAATTCCCTTTCTTGGATCCATAGCCAAGTGCTAACAAAGGTGCGTGTTTCCTCGACCAAGGGTCTGGCAGGTTTTCATTTAGTGTAGCTCTATTGTACTGAGATCAGATCTTTTTCTCTCTCCACTGCCCAACCCTCTTACATTTTGAATTCATGAAATGTAAAACTGTAATCCCCGATTTGCAAGGGTTCTCGCCATGTTTCTCGGTGACTGTGTGCTTTACATTTGGGTGTCTTCTTCCCCACTTTTCATCACTTCCTCCACCTCCCCCAACACACATACTTCCCACTCTTTTTGTTTTGTTTTCCTTTTTTTTTTTTTTTTTTTTTTTTTTTTACATTATGGGCTCTGATTAGGTAGAAAGACATCGAGGGAGTTGAAAGGCTAGGATGGCACTCTAATGACTTCAAACTGCAGTGGCCGCACACTGAGGGAACAAACCCATGTTGTGTTTGATATTGGAAGGCAGAGAGTTGGGAAGAAATGATGGTTCTTATTTCCGTTTGGGTTTATAAAGCAAAGAAAGGCCACAGAAAGTCTTATGGTCAGTGGGACTTCCTCGGCAATGGTAGGAGGTTGGCTGTTCTACTTTTTGGTGGTAGAATTTTCATCTCATTTTTATATCTTCAGAGGTGTTATAGGAGAAGATATTTTGTCAAGAGCTGTGAGCCATAACTTACTATAAATTTTGTCATAAGTATTTTTATTTAAGGAATATGGAAAACCATAATTAAATACAGTTGACCCTTGAGCAACATGGTTCGAAATATGTGGGTCCACTTATATATGGATTTTTTTCAATAGTAAATAGTACAGTACTACACGATCCATGGTTGGTTGAATCCACGGATGCGGAACCACTGATGTGGAGGAACCGTGGATACCTAGCACTGACTATAAATTATATTTGGATTTTCAACTGTGTGGAGGTCAGCTCCCCTAACCTCTGCATTGTTCAAGGGTCAACTGTATATCCTTAATGGTGGTCCTACCCAAAATTGTAATGACATTAATCATATATTATTTTGGTATTGAACTCCTGTGATTACTGAGGGTACCATATTAGACATGCGGTTGGCAAACTTTTTCTGTAAAGAGCCAGATAGTGAACATTTTCAGCTTTGTGTGCCATATAGTTGGAACAACTACTCAACTCTGCCATTATAGCACAAAAACATCCATAGATAATACGTACATTAATGGATGTGGCTGCGTTCCAATAAAAGTTTATGGAAATTGGTGGTGGGCTAGATTTGGTCATCAGTCCCTAGCATACTAGCCCCTGAGTAGTCTATAGGTTTGGAAGGGCAAATCTATGAAGACCAAAATAATAGGATTCAAGTGTATGATAGCAACAAAAATGTACAGCTAAAACACCTTTCCCGTTTCTCTAACCCACTTTGCTGCTCACCTTCTTCTTACTTGCCTCTCCAGTCCTGCTTATAAAACACCAACCCAGATGGGATCTCAATTCTCAGTCAAGAAGTTCTCTCACGTAATGGGATATTTTCTCTTTAAATGCTTTTCCTCCCTGCCCTTTTTGGTCTCTATTTGTGAAGAAAGGTTTTGTTTCTGTCAATGAAATATATAATTAAGTATTGCCAGTAAGAATTGGAAACTTGATTTTCCTGTACCAGCCTCTACACAGGTAATTATCTGCCACCCATACCTCCCAGTTGACTCTGCCCCTGTCCTTGGGTTTACTCCATGCTGGTTAAGATAGATTCATACTACCTCTATATTTCTGTTCAAGATTTGTGATCATGACATTTGTCCCCTGTTTACTTAACGTTGTAAAAGTTCATTGTTTACTTCCATAAACTTACTGAATAGTGAGTATGACATCAGATATACCTTTACTTTTACTTCCTCACTGAAATTTCATTAAACTCAAGAGTTCTGAGGTCAAGAAATGCTCAATGATTTCAACGCTGTCCAATTTTCACATACTCTATTAAACATCAATGGTCATAATATTTTTACAGAATTGTAAAGATATAAGGTAACCTAAAGCAGAAAAAACAGTTGTCATGTGAATTCCAGTGATTCAGTGTTTGAAATAAGTTCCTATTAGATAGTAATGCATTAATCTAGCTGATCATATATAATTGGGTTAAAAAAGCCACTAAAGCATGACTGGAACTTTCCATGAAAAATTAAGGTTACTTGACACCCACCCTGCACACATGCCCCAAAGTACACCAGCCTTCTTTTCTTGCCGAGGGAATTCCACAGCAACCATGATAATAAAATCACATTCTCTGCTTTTTGTAAGAGAAAGTGCAGCTAACTGTTCGGGAGGTATCTTCTGTATAAGATCTACCACTTCTTAGTCACTGAAACTTGGTTTATTCTAATCCTCCTTTTCTTGATTTTAATTTGCCTACCTTCCTTCCATTCAAAAGGCTGTGGTGATGTCAAAGTGAGAAGCTGATTCTTTGGCATTAACGAGGAGATCGTTGCTGTGAAAATTCTTTGGGCAGTGGTGACAAAGGGTCTAATATTCTGAGGGTGCAGGTGGTAGAGCTGAAACTGTAGGAATAAGGTGGTAGGGGGTTCTTGGGGCATTTAGTGTTTGTCACCCACATTTCTCTGCACTGGCTTATTCCTAGATATCTAGGGGCATGACTGATTTTTTTTTCATGTTAAGGACCTCCTAATGCATATATATAAACGTGTGGATTCCCACGAAGTTGCAAAAGAATAGTGAGGTAGTTTATCAAGGGAGGGATACATTCACTTTGAGATTAGCAGTGACTCAGCAGGAGGGTAAATGTTCTTAAGTGTTGAATGGTTGGTGCTCTGAAGTCCCTCTGTGAAACATGTACTATTACCAGGTCAGCTCTGTGACCTCAGACAAGTCACACAACCTCTCTGATCTTTACTTTTCTTGTTGGTGAAGGTGGGATAAGAGCATCTACTTTACAGGGTCCCGTAAAACACTTAAAACAGTACCTGGCAAACACGAAGCACTATTATTATTGTTACTAGTTGTGCTTTTGTTTGTTCTTAGAAGTGGATGGGACTTGAGGAATGTGCAAACTTCTTAAGAGTCACACTGCCCTGAAAAGTGCTAACTCTTATCAAAGCACCAGGTGACTACTAAATATTAAACGAGAGGAAATTGCTGTTTCTAGAGGCTTGAGGCACATGATTGAGTTGGCTGTGAGTGAAATTTTCCTACTGTTGTGGATTTTATTAATGCCGCCTTTTGATGGACTGTTTTTGGGGTGTTAAGGGCGAAACTGTAGTCCGAGTCCCTGGAAAATGTTGCCCTCAGTGCTCTTCGCGATCCTGCTCTGCAGCTGGCCGAGTTTACGAGGTAAGCTTTGATGTGCCCCATGTAGGTGTTTTGACATCCATTCTTACACATCTGTCCTCTGCCCTTCTAACCACCATACCTCCCCCACCCACGTCTGACTCTTTGCCAGGATTAGTAATTCAGTTCATAAACGGCTTTTTTCTTCTCTTCATGGGAAACCTTTGTGAAAAAATTAAATCGGAGGGGATTAGAAATATAAAAGAATGTGCTGGCAGGCAGCACCTGGTTCATGGACCTTGTTGAACTTACTGTTCACACATCTTGAAGGGAAAAAAGAGTATCATTGGTTACTGTCAGTTTACACTTATGTTGGAGGCTCTGGGAATGTCTGCCTGCTTTGGTTGGATTTTATGCACTGATATCCAGAGACAGTGTCCCCCTGCCTTACAGTGGGGTCGGGAGCATAGGAGTGGAAGGTGAGAGAGGGAAAAGGACAAGAAGCTGGGGGTGGTGGAGCCTGAAAACTTGAAAGTACTATTGGGGCAGTCTAGCTAACTACCCAACACAGAGTAGGTAGTAAATAAAAGTAGGTGCAACAAATTGAATGAATGAATGAATGAATGTTCTGACTTGGGAGTGCCTAGCTGAGCCAAAAGAAGGTTACATTATTCGAAAGCAAAGAATATATAAAAAATTAACCCATCTGCTTCCCTTGTTTGCCAGTCATTCTAAGGAAAACCAAATAGAAATTGGGATTTTTGACTCTCAGTAGAGAATCTGGAACTGAGTATTAGGGGATGGATGACACAAATTCTAGATGGGTCCCTTGAAGTGTAAATGAAAATTACTAATGGGGAAAGGATTTTTGTATATACTAGATCTGTGCTGTCCAATACAGTAGCCACATATGTGCTAGATTAATTTCTTCTGGAAGAGAGAGCCTCTGTACCTGTTATGGTGTCCTTGGCTGCAAGCAACAGAAATGCTCCTCTACAAGTAACTAAAATGAAACATTTATTATCTCATATAACAAGAATCCCAGAGGTGGGACAGTTGCAGGTTGATCAATCCAGGTCTCAATGATGTTGTCAAGGATTTTCACTCTTTTGATCTCTCCACCCTGCCATCCTCAGCATGTTGGCATTTGCTTTCTGTCTTGTCACCTCATGTCCCAGTTTGGCTTCCAAAGCTTCAGGCAGCTCGTCCTCAACCAATCATGACTAAAGCCTGGTGGAAGAAAGGGGTGGGCTTTTCTTCTTTTATGGGGGAGAAGAGTCTTTTCCTCAACCTCTACTGCTCTAGGACACTTCCCCTGAGGTCCCCTCGGTTGGGACTGGGACAAAGTCTGTGCACTGGCTGCAAGGGAAGCTGGGAACATGAGTGTGTAGCAGTGAGAACTGGGTCTCCCAGCAAAGAAGAGCTAAAGAATGACCATCGAGTAGCCAGCAAACAGGGTCTTCCTATTAATCTTGATGTTCCAGGCCCTCTGTGTGCCTGGCAGAGAGCAGGCCCTCAGGGCATCTGTGGAATGAATATAGTTGGATGAAAACGAATCCAAAGTTCTCTTTGGACATTTATTGACTTTTTTTCTTAGAGCCTCTTGCTGCCTAAATGATATGATTTCTCAGGAGTACATTCGATATGGCTCAATTAAAAACTATCATTAAAAAATCGTGTCATGTGTCTTGTGTTTCTACTTGATATATGTGACATTTGATTTTCCACTTTTTTGTTTCTTTTCTTCACTCAGCATGGTGAGCAGTGGAGTGAAAATGCCTGCACCACGTGTATATGTGACCGGGGTGAGGTCAGGTGCCACAAACAGGCCTGCCCTCCGTTAAGATGCAAAAAGGTATTTGAGTGTGTAGCTTGATTTTTGAACCTTTATTCGGGGTCATTTAGGAAATGCATTTCTTAGTCCAGTGTGTCCTTTGAGGGAATCAAAAGTTTTTACGATGCTCGGAAGCAGGAAGGACCTGCTTCCCGGGAAGGAGGGGGAGGGGGAGGGGAACGTGCCTCAGCTGGGTTAGGTGGGGGAAGAAAACAGCGCACAGAGTTGGTGTTTTATGTCCTTCTGCCGCATCAGGTCGGATGTTTTCGCGCCCTCCTGATCACTGCCCTTTCCCCGCCGTTCTCTCTGTTTCCTCAGGGTCAGAGAAGGGCTCAGCGTCATGGGCAATGCTGCGAGGACTGTGTGTCTCCTGCTGGAAGCTGCTCGCATGGGGGGCTTGTGCGGTACCAGGATGAAATATGGAAGGGCTCGGCCTGTGAGTTCTGCACGTGTGACCGTGGCCAAGTGACCTGCCGGACTGGGGAGTGTGCCAAAGTGGAGTGTGCCCGGGTAAGAAACGAAGGCATCTCCGTTTGGACTGTAATGCTGTCTCCAGCGGGATGGGTGGTCCCTCACCTGTCCCTTCCCTCTCGGTAGCGGAGGGGACGACGAGGTTGAACGCTCAATTTCAATAAGGCTTTTAGCATGAGGATTCTGTGGTGTAAAGTAAATGCCACTCTTTGTTTAGACCGATTTGGAGCAGCCTCCTGGAGCTTTTAGCTCTCAGTGCATCTGGTCAGATCGGAAGCCCTGAGCCAGAGAATTGGACTGGAAGGGATGACATGGGACATTAGCCTATCAGTCAGCGCAGCTGGGCCTCATTGCTGGTGGCCGCCCAGCTCGCTCTGGTTGTGAAACGGAGTCCGCAGGTGCTCCGGTGGCCCGGCTTCTGTTGCAGGCCCCGCTGGCAGCGTTTAGCAGAAAGGAGAGCCAACACCTAGAGGCTGCTCCTGTGACTCGGGAAAGAAAATGAAATGTGTTTTTGTCTTTGTTTTTGTTTTAAAGAGACAGGGAGGGAGACCTCATAAATAATTAACTCTGTTGACCTCTGTTGACTTCTGCTGTCTGCAGAATTTCTAGAATCTTCCAACAAAGTAGCCTCTGTTTGGACTATAGATGTATACTGTGGGGAGATGGCTTTTTTTCCCCTTTGCACCCGATTCTGATCCGCTGCACAACAAACTGCTTTTAAAGCTGTCTCCTTCTCCCTCGCCACTCCTATCTGCCCCAGCAGTTTCCCGCGGGGTTGTGAACTTGAGTCAATGAGGGAAACTTGGAAGATCTGAAGTGCTGGGTGTCTGTGAAGGCATTTTTCTTTCTACTTCTCCCCCACGTCTCAGCTCCTCTTAACACGGTTCCCGAAGAGGAACAGCCATTCAAACAGGGCTGTCAGCGACAGAGTTTTTTTTCATGTTGCCTTCTACTTCTGTGTCTTGGTAGAGCTGAGACACATTTAGGTAATGAGGGTCTTGCTTTTTGCAGATTTATTTCCCTCCACATGCCTTTTCATGGCTTTTCTTTCTTTATGTCAGGGGAATCCGAATGGTTGGATGAAGATGAGAAAAACCCTAGTCAGGGCCCTTTTCTGTCTCCCTTGCTCTCGGGCTGAGGCTGAGCTTCCTGGCCTCGGCACCCTGCCCAGAGGATGCTGGGTTATTTCCAAGGTTTTAATTTGTCTAATATCCCAGGGTTTATGGAAAATCTGGGAGAGGGATCCTGGTAGGGTGGGTCCTTTAGCCACCTATTTTCAGTCAGGTCTAAACAAAGAATCTCAGGCACAGAAAATAATTTGGCCTGCTATCCCCAATGTAATACATTTCCAAGTACCTGCCAATCTTCCATGGCTCCTGCCTTTGGTAGCATAAGCCAGTTCCTGTCCTCTGTTCTTAGGAAAATGGGGAGCAGCTTCGTAAGGAAGTGGCAAGGGCCTCAGGATTCCCCGGGTCACCCCATTGCACTGTCCCGTCCCAACTCATCCTCCTATACCCATCTTCTCTTTTATGAATTGAGGACTTCTAATGCCTTTAGTCGATTTCTCCAGATCTTGAATCAACTAGCACGTACCCATGTTTTGTTTTAAGGCACTGGGTTCTAAACTGGATACACTACCAGAGGTGAAATTTTAACCAAAATTGAATCCTACACAAATATCACTTAGCCTTCCTTCTGTGCCATACTTCTGTAAATAGCTCTAGCTAATGACCTTATGAAAGCCTGGGATACTAACTTCCTAACTTCTGCTTAGCCTGGAGATAAAACGATGAATAAGGCACATTTTAATCTCAAGAGTTCCCAGGCTTTGGTGGAAGTCAGATACCTAACCAGAAACTATAATCTGCAGTGGCATCAATGATTATGAATTAATATGAATTAAATGCATTAGGAGCACCTGGAGAAAATGACTAAATCTGCCAAGGGGAGCAGTGAAAGTACGCTACTAGTATTTTTATTTAATTCTGCCCTACTTTCTGCCTTTCCTTAAATATATCAAGATCATTTGATTTCTAGTCTTGCATGCCAAAGGTGGAATAAGTCTGAGTGTGTCTACATCCGCAAAGGTGCAGAAGAGTAAAACCTCTAGAGAAAGAGGCAGAATTGTGCATCTGCACCATTGTCATAATTATTTGCACTGTTATCAACAGCAGTGTGTTCCATATTGCACTGAAATCAGCAAACAGTTTTTCTTTGTTAAACAAAGGAGAAAATGGCATGACCCTTGTCTTTGATATATAAAACCAAATTCCTGGACTTGGAAACATAAATAAATCAACAGTAGAATAGTGCAGTATGATTTCCATGTGTTTCTATATTTAGTATTATCTTTGAGCATGAATTCAGATGAAGAAGTCAATTTACATTTTTTTTTTTTTAAAGAAAGGACCTCGCATTCATGTATGAGGGATAAAGTGATGGGGGGAATCAAAGCTTGTGGCAAAGTGCACGGAAGAGTGTAGGCATGCCATAAATGTGAGGTGCCTTTCCTTTCTCCAGCAGGGGGAAATTCCCTCAAAAGAGTGTTTTCTTTTCCAATGGGCAGCTTAGTGGAATAACACAGTCTCTCGTCTGATGGATGAACGTTGGTGTCATTCAGTGGAGAGGAGTTAGCAAATTCCATCTGGCCTAAGCAGCAGAATCCTCTTAGAAAGAAAAAAGTTAGCTTTGTTTCACAAAGCAATTTTTCTCAAAGCCAAAGTCAGATGCTAATTAGAGCAAGCTCCCCACCGCAGTGAACTGATGCAGACTGGGGCATCCAGATGTCTATAAATAGCAAATCTATTTAGCAATTCCTACCTCACCAAAACTGCATCTTTGTTCCCCAGGAGCAGGGCTTGCTGTTATTTACAGCAGCATTTGAAGACTCAGAAAAGCTACCTTCTTTGCCTTATCCGGGTGATGCAGGCTCCATTTTCAGTTTTGTCTGTAGGTATCGTAGCGGGTACTCAAGAATCTCTCACGCATTTCGTCTTTAACAGAAGTACACATACTCTGTCTTGTTTCAAAACATTGTTTTAAGTGACTTAGATTACATGTTTATAAACCCCTTTATATGCTTTGAAAGCAAATTTCACTGTGTTTGTGGGTTAGGCCTTCACTACCAGCTGGTTTGTCACATTCCTGCAAAACAATTTATATGTAAATACATCTGCTCCTTATAGCACACTCCGCTCTCCATTGGCCTCTGATTGGCATGAAATTTTGAGGGACAGCGATCTATCTAACTCCCTCCTTTTTGAAATAACTTTTCAGATACTATAAAAAGTTACAGTCATTCATATATTTTTTGTGTTTCTTTTAAAAGTGATCTTTTCCTTCATTAAAATAATACTTATTCATTTTAGAAAATTGAAGACTCAAGAGAAATAGAAAAGAGACTTTAAAATCCATTCATAATGCTACAATTCAAAGACAACTAATGCTTTTATTTTATATTTTTCTTTAGTGCACAGCGTTTTTAAACATAAAATATTGTGATTATTCTGTTTATGCAATTTTACATTATTCCATTTTTACCTATGATGGTTTTTGCACTTCAAATGTAATATAAATCACAAATTAAATAATGTCTTCATGTAAAGAAACATCACCATCTTTTAGAAAGTAGATATGTCTTTAGAAAGTGGAAAGTGCTTTAAAGAATACTCTTTAGCCTATAGATATTAGATGTTAATACATGTATATGAAAAATTGTAAATAGAGGTTGTATTTTTAATAGCAGATTCCCCAGGAGGTAGGACTACAGTGAAATTATGTTTTCTAAGTTATAGAATTCAGAATTATTTAATTCTTTATAGCAAGCATTTATTATTTTGTGATAAAAATAAAAAATTTGAAATGATTGATGTTGGAAAGTTAAAATGATAACTTTGAAAGTTTAATATCTACCTTCTTAGTGTGGCATGTCTTTCCTTCCCCTTATAATTTTTTAAATAGTGATTATGTGAACTGGATAACCGTTTTAGAATATTGAATAGAAATTAGTTTTCTGCTGTTTAATTTATGCCTGAGACTTCATCTGTGCATATAAGGATGTGTCTGATTTTGTATTCAGGGGAAAGTGTTGGTTTGATTTGAGCACTGTTAATGAAACCAACTCACAAGTTCAAGCCTTGTATATTTAAGGTAGCCTGATCAACAGATGAATGGATAAAGAAGATGTGGCACATATATACAATGGAATATTACTCAGCCATAAAAAGAAACAAAATTGAGTTATTTGTAGTGAGGTGGATGGACCTGGAGTCTGTCATACAGAGTGAAGTAAGTCAGAAAGAGAAAAACAAATACCGTATGCTAACACATATATATGTAATCTAAGAAAAAATAAATAAATAAATTAATTAATAATAATTTAAAAAAAGGTAGCCTGATCCTTTTCTGAAACTCGTAACTTTCCAAGACTATAACATTACTCTTGGCCATTCTTCTTCTTCATGTGAATTCCTGGTCATGGGTAGGAAATCATGCACAAATATCACCAGAACTGGAAAGCAAAAGCACTTGGAGGAAGGGGTGAGCTGTATTGACTAGGCTTTTCATAGGAAGATAGCACAGGGGAGATGGAATAAGTCGTGGGCCAAAGGAGAGGGGTGGGTTAAGGTTTTTCATTCCAGTCAGGGAATTCAGTCGCATCGCAATTCAGCGCTGCTACCTGGAGATGTTAATTTGATATGTGCCTGTGCAACCCTCACTTCTACAGGGTGAAGAATTAATTCACTTAGATGGAAAATGCTGTCCTGAATGCGTTTCAAGGAATGGTTATTGTGTATATGAAGAAAATGCAGAATTTGTGAGTACTGGGCTAATAACCAAAGACTAACAAAAATTAATCATTGAAAACTAATTTAATGAGGGGGCATTTCCTTCTCATTTCTTTTACCCATTCATTTGTTTAACGGACGTGATTGCACACCTACTATGTGCCAGGTATTGGAGATACAGAAGCCGACAGAGCATGCAGAGTCCCTGCTCTCAGGGAGTTTCTGTTCTAGCGTGGGGACACACACAACAAACACACGTGTCAGGCGGTGATGGGTGCTGCCTGGAAAACAAGGCAGCTGGGAAGTAACTGAGGCGGGGAGGTGCTCTTTTACATCAGATGATGGGGGAAGTCTTCTCATGAGGAGAAATTTGAGCAAAACCTGAAGGAAGTGAGGGAGCGAGCCAGGGATATCTTGGGGGAGAAACATACCAGGAAGAGGGGTCAGCAAATAAAAACACCAGTGAAGCAGAAGTGTGCTTGGCATGTCCAAGAAAGTGAGTTTGGCTGGAGGCAAGGAATGAGGGGGAAAGGAGTTGAGATGAGGTCCAACAGGTAGCCTGGACCCTGGTTTTACCCTGATGCAGATGGGAGCTTCTGGGCAGTTTTTGTTGTTGTTGTTGTTTTTGCGGTACGCGGGCCTCTCACTGCTGTGGCCTCTCCCATTGCGGAGCACAGGCTCCGGACGCGCAGGCTCAGCGGCCATGGCTCACGGGCCCAGCCGCTCCGCGGCATGTGGGATCTTCCCGGACCGGGGCACGAACCCGTGTCCCCTGCATCGGCAGGCGGACTCTCAATCACTGCGCCACCAGGGAAGCCCCCATGGCAGTTTTGATCAGAGCAGTGCTGTGATGAGGCTTATTTGCAAAAGGATTACTTTTGCTGCCACGTGGGCCAGTGACAGAGGGGGGCAAGAGTGGAAGTAGGTGGTCCATTTAGAAGGTTTCTGCAATAGTCCAACTCTAAAACTCTATTAGCTAAAGCTTTATTTCTCCCTAAATCTGTACTTTTTTTCACTATATACCCCAAGGGAAAAATATTTATCTTAATCTCTTCAAATTTGCTCTATTTATATAGCCCTTATTTTCCACATGGGGTTCTTGGAATGTTGATAAATTCAACGTGTTCTTAAAAGTATGCCAGTTGATCATAAGTACAATTGCATCACTGACCAATCAAAAAGGGATTATAAGAATTAGGATTAGGTACTTTGATTTGTGAAGTGGTTCCTACACCCTTTTTCCTCCCGACTTGGGTAAACTGCATCTGTCAACCTGCCAGTTTTTTGTATAAGCTGGGCATGTCGTATGGCATAGGGTTAACATTCAGGCTCTAAGTTCAAATCCCGACTTTGCCACATACTGACTGTGACCTTGGGCAAGTTACTTAATCCTCAGTTATAGAGATAAAAATAGTACTTACCTCATTGGTCTATTGAGATGATATGTGTAAACTTAGAACAATATCTGGCATATAAGAAAGCTTAAAAATGTGATCATTATTATGGTTATTATCATGCTGTTTGCATTGTTTGTTTCATATTGATAGTTCATCATTTAGTCATCCTTGTTTCCTAAGAATTGAGGAGATTAAATTCTGTAAATATGGAATTCAAGTTTTCTCTCTCAATCACAGTATTAATTTCCCTGTCCATTTCTGGAGCTAAATTAAGCTCAATGGAATTAAACAAAAGCAAGTTGTTTTAAATAAGCACAAATCCCCATGACGCCCCAGTACCATATAAGTTTCAAGAATTTGCTCTTATAAGCTTAGATCTCTTGACTGCAAAGTCCTTCTTATTGAGGGGAATTGAAGACAAATACCCCAGCACAAAGTGAGAATAAGAATTCAAAAACATCCCCTAGGAATGTTGTCTTCACCTCATATTAGTATGCTTTTCTTGTTTTTGATATAGATTTTATTTCTACTTATAACCAGTGAATGAAGGTGCTTGTTACTTGGGGAAGAATGGATATTTCCTAATGAAAAAATGAAAAGATCAGCCTAATGGTGTTTTTAGTGGTATAATAATAAATATGTTTCTGTTTCTCTCTGTTCCTAGATGTCCTCAAATGCGAGTAAAGTTAAACATATTCCAGTAAGTATAGATTTTTAGCTTGTACATAGACATGTATAAAATCATTTTAAGCAATTATCTGCATAAGCTGTTCTGGGGAAACTTAGTGCCTTAGTATTTTTAGCAGGCACATTTGATGACAATGTGGTCTGGGAATAAGAATTGTAATGATAACCAAGACTTGGATTTATTGAACTTATCCTCCTTTCTTTAGCTTATTTTTTTGCCCCACAAATGATAATTAACACTTCTCCAGCTAGAAGCTCCTACACAGGTCCTTTCTCTTTCTTGTGATGATTTTCTCCTCATTATTTCTGGCTTGGAAAACTCAGTGTACCCATCAGCACAATTTCATGTACTACAAAGCATTGAAGAGAGAGCTTTTTGGGTCTGGGATGTGTTTGTTCCCCAGGCACTACTGAGTGTTCATTCTCTCTAAGTTGTTTGCAGTACAGCGTTGTGTGATTTCTTTTTAAGGGAAAGTGCAAGTGTGTTTGTTCACATGAGCAAGCTTACAGTTTTTGAGGTCATAGAATAAGGGGGCCAGGAACCCAGTCTGCCTTGAAATGGAAGAAAAGCAATTCTACCTTCTCAAGATAATATTCCTCATTTTTCTAACACTGTCATTCACTGTTGCTAAATATACTGTCACGTTAATTGTTTGGAATGCTTAACATCAGCTGGTTTAATAAGCATTTTATCAGAGCTTTATTTTCAAGTATGCTCTTTTATTCTGTTTTGTTTTACCTCTTTCATCTCCCTAAACATTCTTGTAGGAACATTTTCTCCTTTCTATCTCCAGGGTGAATAGGACAGCAAGCAAAAAGGAATTGCTCTTTATAATTCACTTTGGACTCTCTGTCAAAGTACTAATGTTTATTACCATTGTTTGCTTGGCTGAAAAGAATATTCAGTGTGAGAAAGCCTACGGCACATCCACAGCCCACTAAAAGTGGGGATGCAAGAGCTGTCATTTTAAAAATACAATGACCCTACTGTTACTCTTACTGTAATAACAATAAGGAAATTCAGGGTTTTAAACAGATTTCTACTGTTATTATAAAGACTGTATTTAATGTACCTGCTAATCACTAGGTACATCGTAATCCCCTTTTGTGTGTGTGTGTTTTTTTTTTTTTTTTTGCTGAGATAGGTTTGAGAAACAAGTGTTATATGCTTCTTGCTTATTCTGGAAGTTCCAGAATGCTTTCGCACTTTATCTTCCTGCCTGGGTTCTACATTAAAATAAACCAATTATAAACAAAGAAGGAGAGATACTATCCTTTTAAATTTAGAACTCTTCTACCACTGTCCTATTTCAGAGTTAGCTTTGAGTTAGGTTTGACAAGGAGCCTTCACCTTGTCTCTTATGGAAATTATACATTCTCCACCAGCAAACTGTCTTCTGAATCTCTGCACTCTGGTAACAACGTCATTCTTTACCGTTTCCTGCAGGAGGGGAAGAAGTGGGAGGATGGCCCTTGCAAGCTGTGTGAGTGCCGGGGGGCTCAGGTAACTTGCTACGAGCCCTCTTGTCCTCCGTGTCCGGTAGCCACACTAGCTCAGGTGGTGAAGGGACAGTGCTGTCCAGATTGCACATCAGGTGGGTCCATGTCCAGTTTATTTCTGCTGAGATGTTTTTACTGCCAAAAAATTCAGAGAGATCTCCTCTCCTCCCACCCCTTGCTTCATTTTCTTTAGTCACCCACTGGGTTTGTTTGTTTGTTTATTCTTAATTTTTCTAACAAATGATGCTTTATCCATGTATTTGCCAAAGTCTACTGATTATGAGTATGTGACCTTGCACAAGTCATTGGTCCTCTCTGAATCTTAATTTTCTTGTTGATAAAACAGCCTTATCTACCTTGCAAAATTATTGTGAACATCAAATAACATAATATTTGACAACTTGTAAAAGCAAATATATGCATTAGGACTATTCCATTGTTGAAGACAGAAGAAAAATTGCTGAAAGTTTGTTATGGACGTTCATTTCTTTAAGGTGAACTGTTAAACAGATGGCATTTGGAGTTCTCAGATGGGTTTTTGAAGTTAAAGACTCATTAATTTCATCCAAAAGAAAATTTTATCTACGTGTTCTGCAACTCTGCCTTCAAATCACCTGGGGTTGAATTAGTTCCAGTTAATAATTGTTGGCAAGCACTAAAGTTGCTCTGGCTGAGCAGTAATTTGCCTATAAGCTCAGTCTCTCTTGGAGAAGTGGCATTTCCTTCTATTCATATTTCATAATTAATTGTTTTCATCCGTGGGTTGCAATTTTTCATATAGGCAGTTGCACTTGTTATACGCAATGTATTCTGGCTAATCAGTGTTCCTGTGAAGAGTTTACCATGGGAAAAGAATAGCAACTTTAGGGTTTATTACGTTACCTTCACTAAAGTGGCCCTCTGGGCTTTCCAAAACAAATATTTAGCATATTATAATGTCCCATACCTTGAAAATTAGGTCCTTGACAGCTTTGAAAACTGAAAACGTCCTTTGCTGACAATTACCACCAAGTTCAGTGATGATCTCAATTACTGGGAATGAGATTTGAAATCTTGGAGAAAAAGAAGAACACTGACTGTATTTTTTTAAGAAAATAATAAGTATTTCTTTGGGCTTCCCTGGTGGCGCAGTGGTTGCGCGTCCGCCTGCCGATGCAGGGGAACCGGGTTCGCGCCCCGGTCTGGGAGGATCCCACATGCCGCGGAGCGGCTGGGCCCGTGAGCCATGGCCGCTGCGCCTGCGCGTCCGGAGCCTGTGCTCCGCAACGGGAGAGGCCGCAACAGAGGGAGGCCCGCATACCACAAAAAAAAAAAAAAAGGGACCCCCGCACACCAAAAAAAAAAAAAAAAGAAAGAAAATAATAACTATTTTTAAGCAGTGTAGGTTTTATGTCCTAACCTTTTATGCACATCAAAGGTGACGAAGAACATTTAAGAAACTATAAATTATTGAATCTGCTTAAATCATCTATTCAATATTATGGCGCTAGTCATTCCTATTTCTAGAGATATTCTAGGAGGTAGAAGCACTCAGTAGGGCTAGTTTGGTAATGTTTTTAGCGTCTTCACTTTAAGGAGACAGGAGACAGGAGACAGTGATGGTATTTCAGACAAGGAGCAATTCCTTGAAATCTTGCATTGAAATCAGTTTTGCTGTTTGGGGTCCTTTTTCATAGGGACCAGAGTTTTCTGTTCTCCGTGTTCTATACAGGTCCATATACCCCATAGATCCTTTGTTAGAAGGATGTAAGAGAAATCACATGGTCTTTACTGAGTTCTCCTCTTTGTCCTTGATTGTAGTTCATTGCCACCCAGACTGCTTGACCTGCTCTCAGTCGCCAGACCACTGTGACCTCTGTCAGGACCCCACAAAGATGCTGCAGAATGGACGGTGTGTGCACAGCTGTGGTCTGGGATTTTACCAAGCCGGTGCTCTCTGTTTAGGTACGGCTCCAGGCAGACAGCCCAGAGGGGGACTGAGGCTCACTGGTGTCCAGGATGGGGTCATGGCGCAGGAAACGAACAATTTCCAAAAACCATTAGAAGGGAGTAATGTCATCCATAGGCTACTTGACCTCTCTACTTGCAAGTCTCTTTCTTCTAACATTTGATGGGTGTTTCCAGGCTTACCGGGGAGGTAGATGATGGGGCAGTCAGATGCTTACAAGGTAGTCATGGCTGGATTTTTCAGTTTTGAAAACTTTCAAGGATGGTCATTGGGATGCTTGGTGTCAGTTATTAAAACCTTCATATAGGGTCTTCCCTGGTGGTCCAGTGGTTAAGACTTCACCTTCCAATGCAGGGGGTGCGGGTTCGATCCCTGGTCAGGGAGCTAGGATCCCACATGCCTCTCAGCCAAAAAACCAAATCATAAAACAGAAGCAATATTGTAACAAATTCAATAAAGACATTAAAAATGGTCCACATCAAAAAAAATCTTTAAAAAAAACCCCTCCTATAATCCAAGATAGAACTTTAGAGTTGACATGAACCTTCGAGATCACTTATGAGAACTTTCTCATTTTGCAAATGGGAAATCTGTGGGCCAGAGAATTAGCTAGCTTGCTTAATATCACACAGATAGTTGGTAACAGAGCTTATCTCTTGTGGGTTACCAGAGGATCCAGAATGGGTTCATGTGCAATCAGAATTCTTATAGTACATCTGGGAGGGAGCTCATACCTGGGAGAATTTGGCTTGGTTGAAGCCAAATCATAGTTACTTTTTCTCCTATCTCTTGACTCGTGGGGTTAATTATCCATTTAAGAGTGTGTAGGTTCATATCCTGGCTGTGAGTATAACCTCTCTGTGCCTCAGTATTCTTACCTGTAAAGTGGGATAATACTGGTACCTTCCTCAGGAGGGTCTTGAGAGGATTACATGTGTCAATACATGTAAAGTGCCTAGAATAGTGTCTAGGATGTAGTCAGGCCTCAATAAAAATCAACCACTTTTATTATTTTTGTACTTATTCACTTCTCCCTGCTCTTTCTCCTGATTCATAATCTTCAGCCTTTGGGGAAGTTATTTATATCTCTGCCATAAGGGATATTCTTGTAAAATGGTTGAGTGAGAAAGATACTGGGGGCAATTGGATAAGAAGAAAAGAGCATAGACCCCTAAGCCTAACTGCCTGGCTTCCAATGCCAGCTTCATGTGACCTTGACCTCGAGCAGGTTACTTAACCTCTATGAGTATTAACATTGGGATTAATACTCTCTACCTCGTAGAGTTGTTGTGAAGATTAAATGTATTCATATATGTAAAGCACTTTGCACAGTGCTTGGCATGAAATATGTGCTACATAAATGAAGGCTCTAGAGTTACTTTCCTGCCTGTTTTGTTCTCTGTGTCTCCAGAGCCTCAGAATTGGACTGTGTAGGAATTGGCACTGGGTGGTGCCCTTGAACTAATCAGAGATTCCCTTTCTCTTTCTCCCAACCTTGTCCGAGTCAGCCTGCCAGCCTCAGTGTTCCACGTGCACCAGTGGGCTAGAGTGCTCGTCCTGCCAGCCTCCCCTGCTGATGCAGCATGGCCAGTGCGTGTCCACCTGTGGGAACGGCTTCTACCAAGACCGCCACTCCTGTGCAGGTAATCACTGGCTGGGCCACTGAGAAAGCCATCCCCTGTCCCCAGGCCATCTGGGGCCACCCAGAGCTGTAAGCAACTGTAGGCTCCTTTCTTGCATGTTCTTGGATAGATTTTTAGAAAAATCATTTGGAGGGAAAATGGTGAAAGGGAGCAAGTGCATTTATTCATCAGGTGTGCAGGCCGAATGAGCTCCAAGGTCAGGTGAAGGTCCTCTGTGGAGGAGGCTGCTGGCCGTCTCCACTCCAGGTCGTGGTCATGGGCAGAGTCCCCGGGACTGCGGAAACCATCTTGAGAGGAAACGCTGGTACTGTGCATGCCATGCGGATGTGAGGAGAGCGGGGCCTGGGGCCAGTCGCATTATAGATCTCTTTGAGATCTGTAAGAATTCTTCTGTATCTCTGTATCCCCAACCTCAAGGGCTGCACAAAGAGTTCAGATCTGTGCAGCGTTTGTTGAACAACTGTTTGAGGAACGAAGGAATGTCCTACCCCTTGGTGATCCTGAAGGACCAGTGTTTCAACAGAAGTCTCAGCCATAAAAGAGAAAAGAACCCGTAATGTTTATTGTAATCATGTTCTGTTTACCTGTTATTTTAGAAAAGGCTCAAAGTGGGTGCATACAAACACTTTTATAAGTGTCTAATGGTTTGGCAATTTAGGTAAACTGCTGAAATTTCAATGTGATGAAATTATTGAATGTATTCTTTACTCCTTTCTTCTATACCATCAAAGAGACCTCCTGCCAGCACTCTTGCGACAGATTTGCTTTTGAAAGGGAATTAATTCCCTGTGGATTTTATTCCTCCCTCTGTACCACTTCCACCCCTACCACATGTCCCACCTACATGTTTACTTTTTTCTTTTCTTTTTTGGCCACTTTTCTTTCTCCCAAGCCCAGTGTTTTAACTGGTGATGTTAATGCTGTTTCAGGGCACTTTGAAATGGGTAATGTTTCATTTGATTACTGGTTTACGTAGCTGACTGCTTCCACATTCCATCCACACACCCATACACAAATGCCTTAGTAGAAAGTTGCTGGGAAAATTTGTTCATGCTTCCTCCAGGGAATTAAACCAATTTGCTTTAGTTCAGCCTGGTTGCATTTTTATACATAAAATGAGAAGAAAAAAAGAGAGCAAGGGGAGGGAGAGAAGAGGAGAAAGAGAATGATCTTAAAAATTAAAGGTAAACTTGTGATCAATTTCCATATACTGTTTCGACGCTGAGATTACACAAATAATCTTTCCTTATAAACAAGCTTTCTTGTTGTCGGAATTATTTGAAATATTTGTGCTTGCACCATTTTTTGGTGACTTTTCACCGTTGACCTTAGAATTCGGTCAGTCAACCAGCGCTCTTCCAGAAAGTGCTAAACTTTTCAAAATGAGCCTGCCATTTTATGGTAACAACAGGTTTTTTTGCACTGATTCCTCCTGGCAGGGTCATTTATGTTCCGGCGGGCATCAGTTGGCAATTTATTGACCCATCAAAACCAAAAGAAAGTGAACACTGTGCTGAGGAAACTCTTTACCAGAAATTACCTGATTAATATTCATGCTCGCAATGTTGAATATAAGGCAGAGTGAGAAATTCGGGGCAGAGCCAATTGGCACGTAGACACGATGACTCTTCAATGAAAGAGTAGGAGCAGGTAAACCAGAGAGTGGTGAAAGAAGGCCCTGAGTCCTGCCAGAGAACTGCATCCTTAGGGGCCTGTATCACTGCCACGCTTCCCTTGAGTTTTGTGGTATATACACACATATATACATATGCTTACAAACGTGTACACATGTGTGCATATATTAATATTATTGTTATACTCTTGTGCTTGATTAAACTGAATAGCATTGTAAATATAGATCACATTTTGTGTCCCATACCAGTCACTGCTTCATTTCCTCTGCCTTCCCCAACTTGAGAGTTTGACGCTTTGATCACTTTACCTGAAGAATCGGCACCACCCAGTTTTTATACCAGTCTAAATTGGAGACCGGCAATGTGTAAGTTGCCTCTTCCCTACAGCAGGGAGGGCCAAGGAATAGTCACCCTCTTAATGCCTAGAACTCACTTTTAAGCCTGGCTCTCAGGCTTCTGCCTTAATCCCTAGGCTTCTTTTGCCACCACCTGGATCTGGTCCAACATTCCTTCTTGACCCCATGGACACTAGGTCCTAGGACTGGGGTTCTCCTTTGGTTCCAGCCACCTGTCCTGTTGTGACCCTTTTCTAGGAATTAACAGCCCATCTCTTAACCTCAACTTGATGGTCAAGCTTGACCCATGTATGGATGTTCTTTGTCCCACACCTCAACACCACGTGACCTTGCACCCTTCCCCCGTGGCTCTTAGGTACCACTTGTCCTGGACTTACTGTATTCTCTCTACCAGAGTGGTGGTTTCATTACCTCTTCTTAGAAACCTTGGTATTAAATCTAAATCTAGATCCAGACTGAGCTCGCCCATCCTGAGAACATTCTTCCTTTCCTGTCTTGCCCCTCTTTTCAATCAACCTCTGTTTCACTCTGGTGGGACTACTGAACAGTACACACAAATCATAGATATAAAAGCCCATAAGAAGAAAAGTTAAAACAACCAAACTAACACACACCATGCAAGATTAGTTTAAAATGAGTAGCTCAAGACTGTAGACCTTGAGTTGAGAAAGAGCAGAATTTAGCCAATTTTTATATGTGTATCAGTGTTTGCTTTGTCTACTTAAAACTTCCAGTATTCGCAAAAGTTTGAGGATGGAGCTGTGTGTACCCATGGCAGGTGCTGCCTTCATACTGCAGACCCAGAGATGGGCGGGAGGGTGATACAGTGCTCGAGACCGTAGGCTTGGGAGCCAAACAACCTGGATGCCAGTCTTGGCTCTGTCACTTCAAACAGCCTAATCTTTAACTTTGTGCTTCATTTGCCTACGGCTGAAGCAGGGACAGTGATATCTGCCATAGAGCATTGTTGTGCAGATTGAATGAGTGAATTCACACATGTCGTTTAGGATGGCGCCTGGCACATGTAAGCCCTCCACGTATGTTAGGAGACTTGGATTTTTGCTTCCCATCGTCCTTTCCTGTTCCCTGTCGCCCACTCCTCCATTCATTCTCTATTGACCATTGCTCGAGGTCCTGCGAATATGAAGCCAAGCGTCCATGTTTGCCTGTACTGAGCTGGTAATCAAGGCAGGGTTAGCTGCTGCTTACAGAGATGTGAAAAAATAAAAATACAAACACAAAAACCTCTGCAGCTTATTCTATATCTGAGTGCTGTGTGGTCTTAGATTTTGAAACTTAAAGAATCAAGCAACTGAACATTTTTTAGGTTTGTGTGAGTTGAATCTCAGCTCTACCACTTACTGCTGTATGGCTTTGGGCAAGTCATTTAACCACTTTGAGCCTCAGTTTCCTCCACTGTAAAATGGGGATAATATTATCTACTTTAAGCCATTAATATGAAGGTTAGAAAAGATGTTTGAAAATGTAAATATATTATGACTGACACATAGTATGTGGACAATAAAAGGCAGCTATTGTCATTATCAAATCTGTACCTTTATTTTTCAGTTTATGCAAATGAAAATCAAATAGCTTGCATTAGTAAACAAAGGGTTTTGTGCCATTTGTGTCTGATTTTAAACAACTTTTATATATTATGGAGAAGTAAATATAATACAGAGAACGGTTTACTGTTTTCATCACAAGTTGAGATTTTATTTTCTTTAAATGCTTCGAATAAATGATGAGAATCTGGAATGATTTGTTTCTTAGCCAACATTAAGGTATATTTAGAAGGAAAACTTATGATAAGAAAACCTGTAAAATTTACATACAGGATGCTGACCTGACTGAGATTTAAAAGCTGTAGTTTGAACAGAAGAATTTCTAAAGTTAACTATTTGTTGGAATTTTGTTTGACTGGAGCAGCCCAACCATTTGTGGACGTGAAGCGCTGACCCCTTGCAGCCAGGCCCAAAGCAGTACTTGCTGGGTCTCAGCATTATATTCTGCTTGTGGCTGAGCCCAGCCTGGCCGTGCCCAGGAAGAACCTCTTGGCAAAGGCATTTATGAAACTGATGTTCTGAAATCCTCAAGAAAATAGGAGCCCTCCTTGTTCTGTTGGGATAGCCACTGTCAAGCTGGTTTCTTCCATGGCACCTCCAACATCCCCCAGAACTGGAGGGTCAGTCCCAATTTCATTGCCAGATCACATATTCAGTCTGGGGGCCCAGCACATCCTACCAGTCTGTCTTCGCTCATTTGGTTCTGCTCTTCAAATCATATGCATATTCAAACCTCTGGTATTCTATAGCAATTATGGTGTCTCACTTAATTGCTGAGTGTCTTGTAAAGGGGATTTATTGCTTCAAGTGATATTCCCATCTCCTTCCTTCTGTTCACGCGACTAATATTTGTTGAGGCCCTTCCATGTCCCAGGCACTGGGATACTGCAGTGAACTGACAGAAAACTGCCCTGTGGTTCAGGAACTTACGTTCTCAATGGCAGCAGAGTGTCAGTAAATAAGTAAATAAATAAGATCATTTCAAATAGTTTCCATTATATGAATTCATTACTTTCAGTGCTATAAAGGCTGTTTAAAAGGTCTATTATAGGAAGTGACTGATTACTGAGGCACGGACGGGTCTTCTCCTTCTGAATTCCCCACAGTGCTGAGCACATATAAGGCCCTCTGGAACAACTTTTGATTGAAAAAAGTGTGATTTAAACCACTGCACAGAGGAGAAAGCATAGGATTGTACAGGCATGCCTAGACTCTGGCTTCTTGGTAACCCGACTTCCATTTAACTTCTATTATTTACTCACTGTCAGCAATTCCTGGCTACCTGTGGCCTCAGGAAAATTACAGAATCTTATTTTTCCCACCCTTCTTTTTCTTGTCTTTACTTACCTCCTCTCTAAGATAACTGGGTGCCTTATGAGTGCTGAAACAGTGATTCTTCTTAAAAAAAAACCTGTCACCGTAACTTGGGAAGTATCCACGGGGTGTTTTGTTTTTTTGGGGTTTTTTTGCGGTATGCGGGCCTCTCACTGTTGTGGCCTCTCCCGTTGCGGAGCACAGTCTCCGGACGCGCAGGCTCAGTGCCCGTGGCTCACGGGCCCAGCCTCTCCGCGGCATGTGGGATCTTCCCGGACTGGGGCACGAACCCATGTCCCCTGCATCGGCAGGCGGACTCTCAACCACTGCGCTACCAGGGAAGCCCCCACGGGGTGTTTTAAGCCATTCAGAAGGGAGGACAACAGGAGTGCCCTCCTAGAATGTTCGTTTCCTGAGTAAACTAGGCCCAGTGAAGCAGGTGACAATCGTATTCCAAATCCCCTCCCTCTCTGGACATTCTCGAAAAGAAGAAATGGAGAGAGGAAGGAAAAAGCAGCTGGCGGTGGTTTGCCTGGGGCCTCTGCTCTAGCAGGCGACTGGCTGTGTTTGGCATTTGCTCTGCTCATTGGACCCTTGCCGTGTATGCCAAAGGCAGATGACGGAACAGGAGTATCACATACCAGCCGAGAAAGCCCGCCACAAGTGCAAGGGAGTTTATCTTCCAGACAGATCCCATTCTTTCTGACAAATCTGAACCCCCAAATATTTCAGCTATGGATTACAAAGTAGTGACAAGTCTTCTGGCTTTCTGCCCAGTTCTTAGCGTTCTCAGTTATTTTAGCTAGACTGTGTGGTGTACATTTGTACATTCTTTCTCTCTTTTCCTCATTCCCCACCCAGCACCCTCCCTGCTCTGCCCTCCCCTCCCTTTTTTATGCTGCCCACAGAGCACCCAGCACCTCCATGCTAATCACTGCCCAGATCTGAGCAGGCTGCGCCAGTGCGGCCAGGAAGTCTGGGAACTCGCCCATCACAAGCCTGGTTTGGGCTGGTGGTCCCTCCTTTGGGTCTTTAGTTTCTGTAGACATGTAGATTCAAGGTATCACTGGAAAAATCGATAGCCATTTAATTAACACGAGCTGAGGAAAACCCCAGGGAGTCCAAGCAGCTGAGAGCTGCCAGTGATCACAGTGGATGAGTGGAATCTGAGAATTCTGTTTGGCTGTCAGGCTCAGCCTAGGTGGTCACCGCATTTGAAAACCCTCAGGGTGTGCTGTGTTGTAGATTTAGGAGTATAGGTAGAGGGGCAGCAGACAGAAAGGATAACCTGAGGAGTGTTCCTGGTGAGCTGAATGTCTGCCTTTATTCTCTCACTTATGTACCATTGAAAAGCTAGCCTGCTTGTAAATCTCTCTCCATGTGGACCTGCCAAAGCCTCCGTCCGCTGGGATGTCGTTCTTTCGGTTCAAGCTCTCTGTCTACAGAAGACCCTGCTAAAAATTCAGATATGTTACCAAGACAAGCAAATCATTCAGCTGTATCACAAATGTGGTTAATAGATTAACTAGCTATTTACCCAGCACCTGCCTTAGGGAACGGGACTATAGGCTTTTTTTTTTTTCTCCTTTAGAAATTTTTTCCCCTAAGTACCAGATGAATTCATCTAATAAAGTCAGTAAAATTCAAGGTGCATAAAATCAGTGAAAATCCCTGACTCAAGCTCTCCCAAATCATGGCTGTTGGTATTTTGGTGAATGTCTTCCTAATTTATGTAGTGTGTGTGTGTGTGTGTGTGTGTGTGTGTGTGTGTGTGTGTGTGTTGTGCACACAGACACATATAGATGCATTTATTTTTCAAAAGTAAAATCACACTCCATATATAGTTTTATTGCCTGTTTTCCCCATGCTATTTATTATCCTTCTACAACATCTTTTTAAAGCTGTTGTATCACTTACCATCTGTGGCTGTGCAAGAATTCATTTAGCCAATCCTCTGACATTTCTTCCTCATTTTTCCATGATCATAAATAACCATGATGTAAACATTTTTAATAGAAATGTGGTAAATATGTTTGATGAGGGTAAATTCTTAGACATGTAATTGCTGGCCCTAAGTGTATATAGGCACATATTTAAGCTTTTGACACATACTAACATATTACCCTCTTTTAAAGAAGCTGTAATTTGCGCTCCTGCTAGAAACACATGAGGGTGCCTACCTCCTACTACCCTTGTCAGCACTAGGTATTACAATTCTCATTGCATTTGATTGATGTCAAATGTAATCTTGTTTATTTATTTATTTATTTATTTATACTTATTTTGGGGATTTATATGAAGGAAGTTGAATTAATCATATTTACCTGTTCATGGCCCCCTTTCATCATTGGCCTGGGCCAGGCTATTCTCCATATCTATCTGTCCATCTCCTGGTCTGTCTACTCCTTTTGTCCCCATAACCTGTTCCCACTTCCTTTCTCCCCAGCTCCCCACATAAGTAACAATTCTTTTTTTTTTTTTTTTCGTGTGGTATGTGGGCCTCCCTCTGCTGCGGCCTCTCCCGTCGCGGAGCACAGACTCCGGACGCGCAGGCCCAGCGGCCATGGCTCACGGGCCCAGCCGCTCCGCGGCATGTGGGATCCTCCCAGACAGGGGCGCGAACCCGGTTCCCCTGCATGGGCAGGCGGACGCGCAACCACCGCGCCACCACGGAAGCCCTAAGTAACAATTCTAATGCAATTTAATGTGGATTTGTTGTATGTGTGTGCTCTTATTGTTTTGTAATACCTATTACTAGGTGGATATTTCATTCTTTCCCCCTTTTTTTTTTTTTTTGTTTCAATAAGTGGTTTTATTACTGGTTAGATTTTACAACTTCTGATATTTGAATAGACTTCCACATTAAAATTCTAAAACAACAAAGTGACTGTTGGAGGGGGTTGATTTTTTTCTTTTTCTTTCTTTTTAAGACTATTCAAAGTAACAAACTTTTTTTTTTTTTTTTTTTTACATTTTTGCTCTGGTCATAAATACACAGAGAGAAAAAGAGGGAGAGAAAAACGAACAAGTCATCCAAAGTATGGAGATAAAACAGTATTCCTAAGGCACGTGACAGTCTTAGAAAATATAGAAGCTCTAGCCAACTTAAATTATTTGTTGTTTTTCCTCGCTCAGTCCACAAAACTGTACAGTGACAAAAATGCTGTGTTGCAGATAGATCTTCCAAGTAATTCCAGTCCACACCGTTGTGTCAGCCGGGGGCAGAATTATTTTCTTCCTCAGTTTCCAGGTGAGATCCTAAAATGTGGTTAGCTTGTTGCTCAAAGCCTCTATTTTAAAATTAACTTGGGCGGATTGGTTCAAGATGGCTGAGTAGAAGGTCGTGTGCTCACTCCCTCTTGCGAGAGCACCGGAATCACAACTAACTGCTGAACAATCAATGACGGGAAGACACTGGAAATCTACAAAAACGATAGCCCACATCCAAAGATGAAGGAGAAGCTACAATGAGACAGTAGGAGGGGCACAATCACAATAAAATCAAATCCCATAACTGCTGGGTGGGTGACTCACAAACTGGAGAACACTTATACCACAGAAGTCCACCCACTGGAGTGAAGGTTCTGAGCCCCACATCAGGCTTCCCAACCTGGGGGTCCGGCAACAGGAGGAGGAATTCCTAGAGATTCAGACTTTGAAGCCTAGTGGGAATTGATTGCAGGACTTCCAGTGTTGGGTCGCCTCAGGTCAAACAACCAACAGGGAAGGAACCCAGCCCCACCCATCAGCAGTCAACTGGATTACAGTTTTACTGAGCTCTGCCCAACAGAGCAACAGCCAGCTCTACCCACCACCAGTCACTCCCATCAGGAAACTTGCACAAGCCTCTTAGATAGCCTCATCCACCAGAGGGCAGATAGCAGAAGCAAGAAGAACTACAATCCTGCAGGCTGTGGAACAAAAACCACATTCACAGAAAGATAGACAAGATGAAAAGGCAGAGGGCTAGGTACCAGATGAAGGAACAAGATAAAACCCCAGAAAAACAACTGAATGAAGTGGAGATAGGCAACCTTCCAGAAAAAGAATTCAGAATAGTGATAGTGAAAATGATCCAGGACCTCGGAAAAATAATGAAGGCAAAGATCAAGAAGATTCAAGAAATGTTTAACAAAGACCTAGAAGAATTAACATCGGGACCCAGGGAAGGAACAGTGACCCATAGGAGACTGAATCAGACCTACCTGCTAGTGTTGGAGGGTCTCCTGCAGAGGCAGGGGGTGGCTGTGTCTCACTGTGAGGACAAGACACTGGCAGCAGAAGTTCTGGGAAGTACTCCTTGGCATGAGCCCTCCCAGAATCAGCCATTAGCCCCACCAAAGAGCCCAGGTAGGCTCCAGTGTTGAGTTGCCTCAGGCCAAACAAGAAGATTCAAGAAATGTTTAACAAAGACCTAGAAGAATTAAAGAACGAACACCTAGAAGAATTAAAGAACAAATAAACAGAGATGAATATTACAATAACTGAAATGAAAAATACACTAGAAGGAATCAATAGCAGAATAACTGAAGCAGAAGAACGGATAAGTGACCTGGAAGATACAACAGTGGAAATAACTACCACAGACCAGAATAAAGAAAAAAGAATGAAAAGAAATGAAGACAGCCTAAGAGACCTCTGGGACAACATTAAACACAACAACGTTCGCATTATAGGGGTCCCAGAAGGAGAAGAGAGAGAGAAAGGACCTGAGAAAAATATTTGAAGAGATTATAGTCAAAAACTTCCCTACCATGGGAAAGGAAATAGCCACCCAAGTCCAGGAAGTGAAGACAGTCCCAGGCAGGATAAACCCAAGGAGAAACACGCCGAGACACATAGTAATCAAATTGACAAAAATTAAACACAAAGAAAAATTATTGAAAGCAACAAGAGAAAAACGACAAGTAACATACAAGGGAACTCCCATAAGGTTAAAAGCAGATTTCTCAGCAGAAACTCTACAAGCCAGAAGGGAGTGGCACAATATATTTAAAGTGATGAAAGGGAAGAACCTACAACCAAGATTACCCAGCAAGGATCTCATTCAGATTCAATGGAGAGATCAAAAGCTTTAAAGACAAGCAAAAGCTAAGAGAATTCAGCACCACCAAACCAGCTCTACAACAAAGGCTAAAGGAACTTCTCTAAGTAGGAAACACAAGAGAAGAAAAGGACCTACAAAAACAAACACATAACAATTAAGAAAATGGTAATAGGAACATACACATCGATAATTACCTTAAATGTGAGTGGATTAAATGCTCCAACCAAAAGACACAGGCTTGCTGAATGGATACAAAAACAAGACCCATATATATGCTGTCTAGAAGAGACCCACTTCAGACCTAGGGACACATACAGACTGAAAGTGAGGGGATGGAAAAAGATATTCCATGCAAATGGAAATCAAAGGAAAGCTGGAGTAGCCATACTCATATCAGATAAAATAGACTTTAAAATAAAGAATGTTACAAGAGACAAGGAAGGACACTACATAATGATCAAGGGATCAATCCAAGAAAAAGATATAACAATTATAAATGTATATGCACCCAACACAGGAGCACCTCAATACATAAGGCAACTGCTAACAGCTATAAAAAAGGAAATTGACAGTAACACAGTAATAGTGGCGAACTTTAACACCTCACTTACACCAATGGACAGATCATCCAAACAGAAAATGAATAAGGAAACAAGCTTTAAATGACACAGTAGACCAGATAGATTTAATTGATATTTATAGGACATTCCATCCAAAAACAGCAGATTACACTTTCTTCTCAAGTGCGCATGGAACATTCTCCAGGATAGAACACATCTTGGGTCACAAATCAAGCCTCAGTAAATTTAAGACAATTGAAATCATATCAAGCATCTTCTCTGACCACAGCGCTATGAGATTAGAAATCAATTACAGGGAAAAAAACATAAAAAACACAAATACATGGAGGCTAACCAATATGTTACTAAATAACCAGAGATCACTGAAGAAATCAAAGTGGAAATCAAAAAATACCTAGCGACAAATTACAGTGAAAACACGACAATCCAAAACCTATGGGATGCAGCAAAAGCAGTTCTAAGAGGGAAGTTTATAGCAATACAAGCCTACCTCAAGGAACAAGAAAAATCTCAAATAAACAATCTAACCTTACACCAAAATGAACTAGAGAAAGAAGAACAAACAAAACCCAAAGTTAGTAGAAGGAAAGAAATCATAAAGATCAGATCAGAAATAAATGAAATAGAAACAAAGAAAACAATAGCAAAGATCAATAAAACTAAAAGCTGGTTCTTTGAGAAGATAAACAAAATTGACAGGCCATTAGCCAGACTCATCAAGAAAAAGAGGGAGAGGACTCAAATCAATAAAATCAGAAATGAAAAAGGAGAAGTTACAACATACACCACAGATATACAAAGCATCCTACACCACAGATATACAAAGCATCCTAAAAGACTACTATAAGCAACTCTATGCCAATAAAATGGACATCCTGGAAGAAATGGACAAATTCTTAGAAAGTATAACCTTCCAAGACTGGACCAGGGAGAAAGAGAAAATACGAAGACCAATCACAAGTAATGAAATTGAAACAGTGATTCAAAATCTTCCAGCAAACAAAAGTCTAGGACCAGATGGCTTCACAGGTGAATTCTATCAAACATTTAGAGAAGAGCTAACACCCATCCTTCTCAAACTCTTCAAAAAAATGGCAGAGGAAGGAACACTCCCAAACTCATTCTGTGAGGCCACCATCACCCTGATACCAAAACCAGACAAAGATACTACAAAAAGAGAAAATTACAGACCAATATCACTGATGAATATAGATGCAAAAATCCTCAATAAAATACTAGCAAACAGAATCCAACCAAACATTAAAAGGATATACACCATGAACAAGTGGGATTTATCTCAGGGATGCAAGGATTCTTCAATATACACAATCCAATCAATGTGATACACCATATTAACAAATTGAAGAATAAAAATCATATGATCCTCTCAGTAGATGCAGAAAAAGCTTTTGACAAAATTCAACACCCATTTATGATAAAAACTCTCCAGAAAGTGGGCGTAGAGGGAACCTACCTCAACATAATAAAG
>NC_041220.1:68625923-68636474 GCF_002837175.3 Physeter macrocephalus
AATTATGGAAACACTCCCATTTACCATTGCAACAGAAAGAATAAAATACCTAGGAATAAACCTACCTAGGGAGACAAAAGACCTGTATGCAGAAAACTATAAGACACTGATGAAAGAAATTAAAAATGATAGAAACAGATGGATAGATATACTTTGTTCTTGGATTGGAAGAATAACATTGTGAAAATGACTATACTACCCAAAGCAATCTACAGATTCATTGCAATCCCTATCAAATTACTAATGGCATTTTTTTACAGAACTAGAACAAAAAAAATCTTAAAATTTGTATGAAGACACAAAAGACCCCGAATGGCCAAAGCAGTCTTGAGGGGAAAAAATGGAGCTGGAGGATTCAGACTCCCTGACTTCAGACTATACTACAAAGCTACAGTAATCAATACAGTATGGTATTGGCACAAAAACAGAAATATAGATCAATGGAACAGGATAGAAAACCCAGAGGTAAACCCTCGCACCTATGGTGAACTAATCTATCACAGAGGAGGCAAGGATATACAATGGAGAAAACACAGTCTCTTCAATAAGTGGTGCTGGGAAAACTGGACAGCTACATGTAAAAGAATGAAATTAGAACACTCCCTAACACCATACACAAAAATAAACTCAAAATGGATTAAAGACCTAAATGTAAGATCAGACACTGTAAAACTCTTAGAGGAAAACATAGGAAGAACACTCTTTGACATAAATCACAGCAAGATCTTTTTTGATCCACCTCCTAGAGTAACGGAAATAAAAACAAAAATAAACAAATGGGACCTAATGAAACTTAAAAACTTTTGAAAAGCAAAGGAAACTACAAACAAGATGAAAAGACAACCCTCAGAATGGGAGAAATAAATTCTGGAGAGGGTGTGGAGAAAAGGGAACCCTCTTGCACTGTTGGTGGGAATGT
Organism: Physeter macrocephalus; assembly: GCF_002837175.3. Lineage (NCBI taxonomy): Eukaryota > Metazoa > Chordata > Mammalia > Artiodactyla > Physeteridae > Physeter > Physeter macrocephalus. The sequence continues at coordinate 68,626,843 of NC_041220.1, forward strand.
AAACTGATACACCACTATGGAGAACAGTATGGAGGTTCCTTTAAAAACTAAAAATAGTATTACTATATGACCCAGCAATCCCAGTACTGGGCATATACCCAGAGAAAACCATGATTCAAAAAGACACATGAACCCCAACGTTTATTGCGGCACTATTTACAATAGCCAGGTCATGGAAGCAGCCTAAACGCCTATTGACAGACGAATGGATAAAGAAGATGTGGTACATATATACAATGGAATATTACTCCACCATAAAAAGGAATGAAATTGAGTCATTTGTAGAGATGCGGATGGATCTAGAGACTGTCATACAGAGTGAAGTAAGTCAGAAAGAGAAAAACAAATATCGTATATTAATGCATATATGTGGAACCTAGAAAAATGGTACAGATGAACCGGTTTGCAGGGCAGAACTAGAGACACAGATGTAGAGAACAAACGTATGGACACCAAGGGGGGAAATTGGTGGTGGTGGGGGTGATGGTGGTGGTGGGAGTGGGGATGGGATGAATTGGGAGATTGGGATTGACATGTATACACTAATATGTATAAAATGGATAACTAATAAGAACCTTCTGTATAAAAAAATAAAGTAAAATTCAAAACTTCAATAATAAATGAATAAATAAATAAATGGCACCATCATCCAGTTGCTTGGGCCAAACAATAAAAAAAAGAAAAAAAGTTTAAAAAAAGACAAAAATAAAAAAATTCATAATACTTATTGGGCTTATGGGTAAATACCTTTTCTGATAACAAGACTCTCATTCTAAGGTTGAAAGGTGCTTAAAACTCAGTAAAGAAATAATAGCAAATTGGGTTTCGTATTATCTCTTCCATAATGATTGAATTGGAGTAAGAAGTAACTTGTTTTATTAAATGCTACTTTTAGAAAGATGGGAAAATATAAATCCTGAAAGCAATTTATAGTTTTCGCGGCACTGACTCTTTTCCTGGTTCTTCTCGGTTTACTTCAGAGTGACAGTGAAAAAATTTTGCAGGATCAACACTGTTATTCTATTTGCAGTTGATGGGTTGGATGTTTTTAAGTGTATCTACTGCTTTGGAGGAATTCGTGACCTACTTCAAAATTAGTTTTTCCAGTAAAGTTAACCGTTAGTGATTATCTTTGCCACAAATCTTTCTCTAGGCGATCCCTGAAAGATAGCATGTATGTTAACTGGGCTTGCATTATCTATTATTTTCTTTTTGGAATTATATCAACTGAAGCAAACAAAAATGTAACAATTTTAAAAATTAGGTGGACTTTTTTATTTGTGTTTGTATTTTTAAGTAAGTAGGTTACATTATATTATTTCTCCAAAGCTCTGTTGTTTTTATTTTTTTCAGTTTGGATTTTTTTTGTGATTGACTCCCAACCATGGCAAGCTGTAATTCATAATCAAATAAATGCTTTATTTTATGCTTGTAAAAAAAAATAAAATACACTTGGGATTCAACTTAAGATAATTTATTTTTTAAAATCACTTGTGGGGCGGGGGCGAGGGGCCGAGAATCATTAGAAAAGGTTGGTTAAGAGTCGTTTGCGAGGGGCTGTGAGGCTCGTGGTCCTCCAGGTTGCCAGGCCCAGAATTTAAGACGGACGTCACGGACTGTGGGGCTGGTCAGGTCTGTGAGGGTGGTGGGCGTCCTCGAGTGGCTGAGCGAGGCCTTGGACAGCTCCGAGGCCGGCCTCTATGGCGTCCCCGTCTGCAGCGCCGCCTCTGTCAACTTGACCACACCCGTGTTTTCCCGCCGTACGAGCTTGCGCCTGAACTTGGCCTGGGCGTCTGAGACGAGACCTGGAGGACCCGCTTGGTGAGGCCCATCTTTTGCTTGAGCTGCAAAAGACCTTGGCGTCGGGGTTGTGGTTAATGGCAAAGACTTCACGGTCCGAAGCTGGTGGTGCTTGAAGGAGTTGCGCATGCACTTCGTCTTCCGGCTGCTCGGGTACCGCTGGTCGCGGTCCAGGTGCTCCACATCGTTCCTGTTCCAGCTCAGTACAGTGTTGTAGGTCACCAGGTCCACCCCGGGCCCGAGGCTCTTGCGCTTCCTCGGCCGCCCCGTCGATGACCCCTTGCACCTTGGGGCCTGACCGACTGTGGAACAGTATCACGGGGGACTGGCGGGGCCGGGGGCACGGCTCCTCCGCCTCTTTTTTTTAAATTTTAAAGACTTTTAAAAAATTTAGAGTCATTTTAGGTTCACAGCAAAATTAAAAGGAAAGTGCAGAGATTTCCCATATATTCCCTGCCCCAACACATGCTCAGCCTCCCCCATTATCAACATCCTATACCAGAGTGGTACATTTGTTACAAAGGATGAACCATTCTTTTCCTTTGTTTCCCTCACTAAGCACTGTTATTAAGATGCATACATATTGCTATATGTACATCCAGTCCATTGCATCTAGTTGCTGTTGTCCTGTGTAATTTGTATATCTCCGCCTATTCATGAGGCTGAAGATGTTTTTCATGTGTTGTTGTTGTTTTTTATAAGTTTATTTTTATTTTTGGCTGCGTTGGGTCTTTGTTGCTGCGCGCGGGCTTTCTCTAGTTGCGGCGAGCGGGGGCTGCTCTTTGTTGCGGTGCGCGGGCTTCTCATTGCGGTGGCTTCTCTTGTTGCGGAGCACGGACTCTAGGCGCACGGGCTTCAGTAGTTGTGGCACACGGGCTTAGTAGTTGTGGCTTGTGGGCTTTAGAGCTCAGACTCAGTAGTTGTGGCACATGGGCTTAGTTGCTCTGTGGGTTTTTCATGTGTTTTTATTTTTCTATTATGAACTCCCTCAAGTATGTACCAGTTTTCAGAACATGTAGAGACCAGGCATTCCAATGTCAGGTGTAAAAGCTTCTGTTGGCACAGGTAGGAAGGTTGACGGCAGAGACCAGCCTGGTAGGGGACAGAAACAGATGGGAGTAAAAGGATAAAAAATGATGATGACTCAGATGCACTTCACTTTTAGATTTGTCTGGCATCTGTGCTTCTTAGGCTAGTAGCCTTGGTCTCAGGTGCGGTTGTTATGAGGGGAGGGGAACATAGTCTGCCCAGCATCTTGGCTTGGCCTTGTGCTTCACAGAGCTATTCTCAGTCACTTTCCAAAGGGATTTTGTTGATGTTTTGTAGCAATTACAAGGAAAGAGCTCTAGAGTGTGAGGCCTCTGGGAAAGGCTGGAGCCCCTTTATGTAACTGCTGGAAGAATCCCTGCTGATTCTGTTACTTCCCTTCACTCCCTTTCTAAGTGAACTTTCCTTTCCCACAGTCTTTTTTATCCTTACCCCTCTGTCTTGCGTTACATTTTAGTTTGCTCCCTAAATAATTGCTTTGCTTTTGATGCCACCTGAAACAAGATTTGTTAGGTCTCATAGGGTGTGCCACTCATATGATCACATACAACATTCTCTGCTTTCTCAAATATGTCATCTCGCCATATCCCCATGAGTTAAGTACAACAAATATTATTATTCCCACTTTACAGATTAGGAAAGCAAGGAACAGTGAAGTTGAGTTTAAATAGATATTTTTTTCATCCAACAAGAGCTTCTTTTTTTTTTTTTTTGTGGTACGCGGGCCTCTCACTGTTGTGGCCTCTCCCGTTGCGGAGGACAGGCTCCAGACGCACAGGCTCAGCAGCCATGGCTCACGGGCCTATCTGGTCTGTGGCATGTGGGATCTTCCCGGACCGGGGCACAAACCCGTGTCCCCTGCATCGGCAGGCGGACTCGTAACCACTGAGCCACCAGGGAAGCCCCAACAAGAGCTTCTTGTTAGAAATTTACTCACAGTCTCCTGATAATACTTTAAAAGTTGGCAAGTCGTTCATAGTCATTTGTGAGATATGAATGACAGCAGTTGCCACGACATGGATAATGAAGGAATTTGCCTTGTGTATGATGTGCTTGCTTGTGTCTGGAGTTTGGGCTGCTTTGTGTAGTTGCGAGTGAAAACTTAGTTTGGAAATCTGAACTACAGCCTCACTGATGACTAAAAGGGCCTGATGATCAAGTTTGTTAATTCCCTGGTAATGGAAGGGAAACTTATTCCAAAAGACCATGGAAAAGGCAAGGATCCGACGCTCCATCAGTTTGAACTGAAGGCTAAGCCCATGGGAATCTGTGTCTATTGCCTGGGATCTGGGAATGCTTCCTGGAAAAGAAGAAGTGGTTCGTAGGAAGAGCTTTTAACACTTCCTTGGAAAAGGGCTGCATTTTATTCTTCGAGTAGCACAGGTTAAATTTTTTTTATAGTAATCTTCTATTTCAAAATTACCAAGTATGAAAAGTTTGTTATTTTTAGAGTAGGATTTCAGTATAGAGTTGCCAAAAGAAGAGTAATTCATTCCTTTTCATTTTGAAGTAAATTGCTCAGCAAGCCAACGCATGTCTTGTCATGCTCCAGAAAAATCAGGGGCTTCCCTAAATAAATTATCTACTGCATGTGAGATAAGACAATGGCTTTATCTTATTTGTCCTCTGTTTTAACTTATTGCCGCAATTTTCGCAATATACACTTCGAACCCTGGGTGAGCTGAAATGTATCACTAAGAGAAATTATGGTGAAAAGTCAGGGACTGACCTTTTATTTTTCGTAATAACCCAAATGTAATAAAAGCCCCATGTAAAATAAGCCTGCAAGAAGAGATTATCTGCAGTAGCATATGTTCAGTGTTAGAAATTAGAAATCAATTGCAAAACACAGTGGGAGTATGTTATTATAAGAAATGACAGCTCAAAAAAAAAAATGGAAAGAAAAGAAGTGACAGCTCAGCATAGTCCTGTGTTGAAATAAAAATCCCTTCTGCTGTTCTGCCCGGCCATGGAACATGCCTTTTATTCGAGATGGAAAAAAAAGAAGGCCCAGCATCACATTTGGTACTCAATGTAGATGCAGCATAAATATTTGTCATCATAAGCAGATCTGGACTCCAGTATTTATTAGGTAAATTTTACAGCTCTGAATGTATCTATCTTATCATATCTTTAGACTCTGACCTCATGCTTAGTTGTTTCCATACAGAAGGTAAAAACTGGTAGGATGAATCCTCCATAACCAATGAAAAAAAATTTGCTGTGCATTCACTTAACATGCATTTAATGAATACTGACTTTATACCAGGCATCAATCTGAATACTGGGCATTTAAGATGACTAAAACATAGCCTCTGTTTTGGAGGATATTACATTCTGTTGAATGGGATTGATTTGTAACTGAATCATTAGTACAGTAGGATAAATAGCATGAGAGGCACATAGAAAGTGCTGCAGGAACATAGAGGAAGGAGTGACTGACTTTGTCTGGACAAGTTCAGCAAAGCTTCACAGAAGTAGTGACAACTTAGAAGGCCTCTCAGGTGTAAACAGGATTACAGAGGCTGTGGAAGGAGCCAGAGGCATTGCTGGCTGGGTCAGCCCTGGGCGGGGCATCCAGAACCCTTTATGAGTCACATGGCATGCTTAGAGCACCCTGCTCCATAGAACTGGTGTAGATGAGGGGGAGGTAGCAGAAGGTAGAGCTGAAATGCTAAGTAGGGCTCAGTTTGTGATGGGTCTGAGTGCCGTCCCTAAGTCTGTAGCCTCTATCCTGCTCATCCTTTGACCCCCATTCTGATTGGCAGCACCAGGGGTAATATTAAAAATATTTAGCAAGCAGTATGGCACAGATCAGATCGGTTGGAAGGAGGGGAGACCCGAGACCCTTTCCTGTGTCAGACCTTTTGTTGTTGGAGCATGGTGTCTGCCAGCGTTCCCAGGGCTGCGGCCAGAATATCAGGGAGGGGGACAGGATGACAGCCATTTACCAACCAGCTTGGAAGTATTTTTACTAATTTAACCGCCAGTGCAGCTGAGTATCTGTTAAATGCTCTAAAAAGCAAAACTGATCAATTCCACTGCCCTGATTAAAACTTTTATAGAAAAAAACAAACTTTTACAGGATGAAATCCCCTGCCTGCCTGATACTAGTGATCTGACCCTTGTTGTCTTTTTTGCCTCACTCCCCATCATCCCCTCCGGCACTTACTCCCCGGGGGGGCCCTGGCTCACCTGTGGCAGCTGGGAAAGCCCCACAGGCTAGCCCTGCACCTCGTGGTAGGTGCTTCTGTCAACATTGATAGACAGATTAGCCTGGCATGTCTTCTTAGAAATGCAGTTGGGCTTTTGTTTGTTTGTTTGCTTGTTTGTTTAGGTAATGGCTTTGAATCAACTCCATTTCCTCAGTAAGGCAGAGGCACTTAACACTGATAGACCCTTCAGACAGTGACTGTAATCAGTATTGGAAGAGTAGTTGAATAAACGAGTGACAGACACATTTCATGGGCATTCAGTGTGGAATTTGTTACCGGGATCTTTGCATCCACATATTTGTTTTAATGTAGTGTTGGTGGCTTATCTCAACACAAACAGTATTCTCATGTACCACTTGTAAATAAGGTGTTAAATATAAGTGGAGTGTGTAGAGCACCCAGAAGTGTGCTCAGCAGAGTTAACAAAAGAGATATGGACTCTGCCCTCATGAACGTTATGGTCTAGCAAGGGAACCAGATAATAAATAAGTAAACTGTCCGTCTTTGCTTTCCACCTGCCATTGTCATCTCTTACCTGGACCAGGGCAGTCATCTCTACACTCATCTCCCTGCCGGCATGCAAGTCCTTAAACCCTCTCTACATGGCATCCAGAGAGAGCTTTTAAAAATCTAAATTGGGGCTTGTGTCTATCCTATTTAAGCCCATTCACGACTCACATTGCAGTTAGGATAAAAATCCTAATTTCTTTCCATGGTCTCCAAGGTCAAGTTTCGTAGGGCACCTGCCCACCCCTCCAGCCATGAATCAGGCCACTGTGCCCTCTGTTTCCCACTGTGCCCCGCTATGTCCACCAGGTCCAGCCACAAGAGGAGCCTCCAGTTCCTTGAGCCCCCAAGCGCCTTCCCTTCTCAAGAACTTTGTTTGTGCTGCTCTCTGGCTCTCCCTTTGGCTGGCCACGTCTCATCCTTTAGGTCTTCCTAAAGTCAGTCCCTTCCACTTCCACTACTGTTATTGTTTATCGAAGAGCTCTTCCTAGCACTTAACACAATTTGTGATCATCTCTGAATTTGTTGAGGAGAAAAGTTGTCTGAAAAGGCCTTCCTGTGCAGTTTAGAACTGAGAGGAGAGGATTGGATCTTGAGACGTGTCATGCAGGCATCCTTTCTTCTGATTCCAAGTGGATCCCTAATCAAGTTACTTAGGTATAGTTCCCAAGTCACTTGTGACCAGCAAAAGCATTCTCCCTGCCAATTCTGGTCAGAATGAATACCTCTGAAAAATAGGTTATGTTCCATTGTGAAGCAAACATTTTGAAAATCAGAAGCATGGGTGGGGTTAGCCATACAGACAGTTTACCAGATCTGAATATATTCAGTCATTCAGAAGAGGCCTCTCTTTATAGACCTGCTAAGGTGAAGAGCAAGCATGAATGGTAATAAAAAAAAAAAAAAATCAAATGCCGGAAGAGGGGCAAATGTTCAAGTCTTAAAGGAACAACTTTGGTCTGGAAACAACATATAGTTAGAAACCTAAGGTAGAAGAGAAGATCAGGCTTTGTGAGTCCTCAAGATATATGTTTAGAGCAGATGCTGCTGGGGGGGAACCAGAGGCTGAGTTCTAAGAGTTGTGAGGAAGGACCGAAGGATGGGGATGGGGGCGGCGGAGAGATGGAAAGGGAGGGAAAGAGCAATAGAAATGAACAGTACCGGGTGTTTCAAGGTCTAATCAAGGACTAGAGTACATGGCATCCCTCCTCAACTGATTCTCCATGTGTTGGAGGTTAAGAGCAATTATCTAGTTGACACTTTGTTGTGTGGTTACAAAAGGCAAGGTGATGGAGGGCCATCTGATTTCGTTAGACAGACCATACTTGTCTAGAAATTATGATTCCCTTCCCTGTGATTCCCATTACTCAATAGCCTTTGGTTTCCTGTTCCAATTCTCTTAGCAGTAATTTATGGAAGTTGTACTTCTGGCCAACAGAAATAGGGTTTTTTTGGGGGGGAGGGGTGTTTTTCCTCCTGTGGTGCAGGTATGTGCATAGTGAAGGAGTGAAAATCCTCCTTGTAAATTCTAAAGCCTTTGAAGAAAAATGGCAACTACTCCTTTCTACCGTCTTTTGTTCCTGCAGCCTGCCACGAGTCCTGTGCGGCCTGCTGGGGTCCCACAGAGAAGCACTGCTTGGCCTGCAGAGACCCCTTCCAAGTGCTGAGAGAGGGCAGCTGTGAGAGCAGCTGTGGCGATGGGTTTTACAACAAGCAGGGGACCTGCAGTGGTAAGTGTCCAGCTTTGCAGGCCAAAGCAATTTTGCCTCTTCCAGCCTCCCTTGTTTCATTCAAAGCGTAGCACCGAAAATCAGTGTTTCTTTTACTCAACAAATATGCAAATGCTGGTAAGATTGACGGTGTTTTAGCAGCTTACGAAACATGTTTCTTTTCCACTGGCAGAATCCCCATTAATACCTTTGCCTGTAGCTACTCGTTAGGTTGGGAGCTCTCTGTATCCTCCTCCTGTATCTGAAGACCACGAGGCTCAGGCTGCTTGCTCCAGGCCCACAGCTGGAGGGAGAGGAGTGGGGCTTCCTTGCTCCAAATGCCAAACTCTTCATCAACACCAGACTGCCTTCCAAATATGCATGGGGACAAGACACTCTTAGGCCAGCCAAGGGCCAACCTGCCTTCGGTGTTGGTGCCACTGAATTAAAGCTGAAGCAGTTATTGTCTAGTCTACCTTTAACAACCATTACAGACAATAAGAGTTAACCCAGCATAGTGCTTCCTGTGCTGAGCACTGTCCCAGGTGCTTTCTAAACATGAACCAATTGAGAGGCAGGAACGTATGGGGGGGTGGGGGGGTGGAGCATGACCTTGGACAAGTTACTTAATCTCTTCCTGTGTCAGTTTCCCATTTGTAAAATGGGAACAATAGTAGTACCCGTGGTACACAAAATAATGGCTCCTCAGAGATGCCCACGTCCTAGTCACGGGCATCTGTGAATATACTGCCTCAGATGACAAAAGAGACTTTGTAGGAGGTGATTAAGGTAAGGATCTTGAGATGGGGGAGATTATCCTGGATTATCTGAGTGGGCCAGCGTAATCACAGGCTTCCTTATATGAGGGAGGCAGGCGGATCAGAGTCAGAAAAGGAGATCTGAAACAGGAGCAGAGGTCAGAATGATACCAGGGACGGGCTATGAGCATGCAGGCAGCCTATAGAACCTGGAAAAAGACAAGGAAATGGATCCCGCACCCCCCTGCCAGAGCTTCCAGAAGGAATGAAGTCCTGCCAATGCTTTGATTTGGGGACTTCTGACCTCTTAAGCTTTATGATAATAAATTTGTGTTGTTTTAAGCCACTGAGTTTGTGGTCATTTGTTACAGCAGCAATGGGGAACTAACACACACCCAGCTCAGAAGGCTGTTTCAAGGACTGAGTTAATGTATGCAAGGCAGGGCTTCCCTGGTGGCGCAGTGATTGAGAATCCGCCTGCTGATGCAGGGTACACGGGTTCGTGCCCCGGTCTGGGAAGATCCCACATGCCGCGGAGCGGCTGGGCCCGTGAGCCATGGCCGCTGAGCCTGCGCGTCCGGGGCCTGTGCTCCGCA
>NC_041220.1:68636554-68736874 GCF_002837175.3 Physeter macrocephalus
CCGCTGAGCCTGCGCGTCCGGAGCCTGTGCTCCGCAACGGGAGAGGCCACAACAGTGAGAGGCCCGCGTACCACAAAAAACAAAAACAAACGTATGCAAGGCATTGAGCACAGTGCCTGGCACGGAGTAAGTGCCATGTGAGTATTTAGTGTTTAATCCTCACAATTTCATGAGGTAGTTATTATCATTCTTATTTTTCAGAAGAAGAAACAGAGAGGTTAAGAAACCTGCCTAAGGTCACGTAACTAATAAGGGGCAGAGTTGGAATTCATGCTATAGCTCTTCTGGGTTTAGATCTTAACTGCCTCGACGCTGCTCTACTGCTCCCTGTAATGTGATACCTCCTTATGCACCTCTGCCCATTTTCCCCTCTCTTCTCCTTCTCCTTCTCCTCTCCCTTGATCCTCTTCTCCCCCTTCCTCCTTGTCTTCCTATCAGTCTTTAGATCAGCCGGCTACCCCTGTGGACGTTGCCAGGTCCACAGGTAGGCACCTGACGGTGAATGAAAGGTTTGCATCCAGTTTATCGTGATGGCCATACCTGTTGAAAGGCCTGATGACTTTTTTTAAATAACTGAGCCCACTAAATCAATAAAAAATGTGTAGCCCATAAAACTTTCTTGAGTTATTGCCCTCATTTTGTTTGCTGAGCAGGGCAACAGCACAAATGAGATGATCTTTGGGACCTGAGAAATCCACTTGTCTTAGGGAAGAGAGATATCCCCTGGCAGCTGCTTGCTTAAAGCCATGCAGGGATCCATCAGCATCGCTGGTGTGAGAAATCTCACTCAACATGGACAAGTCACAGGTGGCTTTTGTGTGGATTCAGGAGAGAACAAGGAAGGAAAGGCAGGCTGCCATTACCCTGAGCATTTTAGTCTTTTTCTGCTGACATCACTTTCCTGCTCAGTTAAGCCAGATGTATTCTCTAAAGGTCAGCAGATGTCAAATTTGCACTGACTTAAAGGCCTGAAGGCATTTACCCTTTAACTCCCCAAGGAGGCTGGCTACTGTCACTGACAAGGAGTGGTGACATGGACCTGCTACCGAGACGATATTATCTGGAATGAGAAAGCAACTTTTGCTAGGGATGCATGTATGTAAAAGGAGGGATGGTTAGTATGAGCCTGAGGCGGTCAGGGGTGGGAGTCTACTTGGGCAGAGAGGTTGAGTGAAGAAAGCCAGGTCTCCTTGCAGACTGGAAGAATTTTGAAAAAAGACTATACTGAACAGGTGGCTTAGGGAGAGAGTATACATCTGAAATACTATCTGTATACATTTTGAAACAAAGCAGAAAGAGAACTTTCAAACAGGAGGATGGACCATTGTTGACTTTAGTCAGCCAACCAATCAATCGATCAATAGGTAATTACTGAATGCCTGCCATATGCTTAGCAGATACAGGACTTTGTGTGCTATTGGCATTGACCAGTGGCCCTTTTGATAGACGAGGCTGGAGTTTAAACTTTTCATAAAATTGTTCGAGCTCTCTAAGTTTGTATCAAATGTCTTCAGAAAGGTTCATATAAATATTTTCTAAAGCAACAGTGAATGAACCAAGTCGTTGATTGGTATCGGAATGTTAATTAAGACGCTAATAATGCCGACTTACTTTCAATTCAGATTAGTACTCTTCGAGATAAAGACCAGCTGTTGTTGGTTTAATAATTTATAACCAAGCAACCCATATCTGTAGAAATCTCAAAGTTGAGTGCTGAGAAAAATCCAGCACAACCTGTTATAAATGGTGCTATGCCCTGGCTGAAAGAATTTACAACCACCAAGGTTGTCTGTGGTACATGCTTTGAGTTTTACAAATATTAGATATAAGGCGTAGGGAAATTCAGAGGACAAAACCTCCTCATCATTTAGTCATGTAAGTACTTGAGCTATTATGAAGGGCTTTTCTGACTCTAGCTAACACAATAAATCAAAGCAAGTTCAGAGGTTTCTGCTAGCCATTCTTGCTCTCTTCCTTCCCCCTCTCCTTTTTTTCTCTTTCCTTCCTTTTATACCGATTTCCCTTCCTCACCTAGGCAACTATTTTAATTTTTTTTATCTTCTTGTTTTTATGGGCTCATGTAAAATGGGTATTGTTTTCAGTGAGTATATGTATATGTATGCTTTTCTTAAATGATACCATGTTATAGAGTTCACGTTGTTCTTTTTTCACTGAGCGGTATGTTTTTCAGATTCACCCGGTTGCTATATCATCTAGCCCTTTGTTTCTCACTGCTGCGTAGTCCTTCCTGGTCTGCATCCCCTACAGCTCTCCCATCTGCTCTCCCAGGGACGGGATCCCTCACTTCCTTCCATCTGCACACCATCACTAGGGAGCACCGGTGAACAACCTCCGACATGTCCTTTGATGAACTGGGTGGGAGGTTCCCTGGAATGGATGGATAACCTGAGAGCAGAACTGTTGGTTTCTTTTTTTTTTTTTCTTTTAATTTTAATTTAAATTTATTCTTTAATTGTTGACTCTGCATTTTCTTTATGTGATAAGTAGTGCCAGGTAGCTCACCAGCATCTACACTCCCAAGCATAAGGGCTCTTTCATTTCTACATCCTTGCCACCATTTGACATTATCAAACTTCAGGGTTTTTTCTGGTCAATAGGTATACAGGGACATCCTATTTTAATTTCCATTTTTCTGATTATTAATGAGTTTGAGAATATCTTCAACTACTCTTGGACTTTAGTGTTTCCTCTTTGATAAATTGCTTTTTGATATGTTTTTCCCATTGTTTCATAGGCCTTGCTACCTTTTTATTGTTGATTTTATGGAATTCCTTGCACCTTATAGATATTAACTCTGTCAGTCATAAATAATGCAAACATTTTCCCATTTCGTTACCTTTTAACCTTTAATGTGGTGCCCTTCGTTGAACAGAAATCTCTAATTCATCATTTTTCACTTTAACGTTTTGCTTTTGAATTTTTGTTTAAGAAGACCCACCCTGCTCAAGTTCACAAAGAAATTATACTGCAATTAATAGAAGAAATTCTATTAATTTCACAGTTTTTTCTTTATGTAGGTTGTTGATCCATCTGGAGTCTACTTCTGTATATAAGTTTAAGTAGTGATCCAGTTTGATTTTTTCTCCATTTCATGATCCAGTTTTCCCGGCATCATTTAGTGATTCAATCTAACCTTCTCCATTGATCCTTATTGGATATTAAATTTCCATAGGGACATAGGTCTGTCTCTGAGCTGTTTGAGTAGTCCAAATTTCTGTTCTTGTACCACTATCACATTGTTTTGCTTTGTTTTGTTTTGTCCCTTAATTTCTATTGCTTTGCAGTATGTCTCAATGTCTGATTGGGCAAATCCTCCCTTTCTTTCATCTTCATTTTTAAAGTTAACTATTCATGAACTTTAGAGTGTTTATTGAATTACTAATAAAATTCAAGTTTTATTAATATTGTATTGAAGTTATAGACTAGTTTGGGGAGAAATGACATCTTCCTAATAATTTTATTTAAATTTACAAATTATATGCCAAGTATTACTTTAGGTGTATCCTAAAACATTCGATCTGTAATGTTTTTATTGTTGGGCAATTCCAATTTTTAAAAAATGTCTGCAATTCTTTATTTCTGGGGAAATCCACTTGGCTTGTAGATTATTCAGTTCTGTGGATATGTCAGTTCTAGAATAGAAGCTTCAGAAGTTTCTGGAGGGTAGGAGAGAACAATGCTTTTTAGATTCATTTTTGCTTCTTTGCTCCAGCTATGCGTTGAGGGGATGATTTTCTTTTTCTCTGATATGAAGGCCACTGCCTTTGTCCATTTACTGAAGATTATCTTGCCTTACATGTGTGCTTCTAGAGAGATGCTGAATCCTCTAGGATGCAGGGTGGAACATTTGGCCCCATCGATTGCCATCCTTTTTCTCAAGTTCTTGAAATCTTTTTCAGGAGGCTAGTATGGTGTAGGTGGATTAAGAGAACAGACAGAATAAATCTCAGTAGTTCTCTATGCCTGAAACACTGTTCTCTGAGAGTGAGAAGAAGTTTGTTTTGCTTGTTTTTAAAGAATTTAGCCAGTGAGCATGGAATAGATTGAGTCATAGACTTACCTGCAGCTGCATTCACCCTCACCTCCGTTTTCTACTCAGAAAAGGAGGACTTTCTCTGTTCTGTTCAAGTCTAATCTCTCCATCTGTACTTTTGAATGTAGCTCCCCTTTTTTCTCCTAGATATGCTTTCAGCAATTATTCTACCTCTTCTCTTTTTAAAAACCTTTCCCGGGGTCTATATTTGCTTTGGGCTTTTACAGTATTGGAGAGACAATACATCCCCTTAACACACACCCCCCTTTTTTTTAAATTGGAGTATAATTGCTTTACAACGTTGCGCTAGTTTCTGGTGTACAATGAAGTGAATCAGCTATATGTATACATATATCCCCTCCCTCTTGGACCTCCCTCCCACCCCCCATCCAACCCATCTAGGTCATCACAGAGCACGGAGCTGAGCTCCCTGAGCTATACAGCTATCTATTTTACACATGGTAGGGTATTTATGTCAAACCTAGTCTCCCAATTCATCCCTCCCTCCCTTTCCCATTCTGTGTCCACACGTCCGTTCTCTACATCTCTATTCCTGCCCTGGAAATAGGTTAATCTGTACTATTTTCTAGTTATTTCCCCTCTATACCCTTCCATTCACAGCCAGGAGCCTTTAAAGGAACAGTTTATAATCATGGCCTTCACTTTCATTCTGTCTGATGACTCCACTGAAATGGTTATGGCACAGGTCACTCGTGTCCCAATTTCTAAGTGAAGTGAACCTTCTTCAGTCTTTCTGTGTCCTCTCTGTACTGTTAATGTCTTCCTTCTTGAAACTTCTTCCTTTCTTGGATTCTCAGCCACCACACTCCTGTTTTCTCTCCTACCTTTGGATCATTTCTTCTTAGTTACCTTTGCTAGTTTTTTTCTTTTTTCAGTAAATTTTGGCGCTCTCCAGGTCCTTGACTACTTCTTTCTTATCCTTCATGCTTTTACTGAATAAATCAACTGATTTCTGATTTCAACAACCCCTATGTGATGACCCCCAAGCCTCTCCCCTGAGTCTCAGAACTCTAAATCAGGCAATTTATTGGACCGCACGTATCCCAAACTGAGTCTGTCGTAATCCCCCACTCTCCTTTTTGTGTTGCTTGAGTGGCATCACTCGTCTTCATACCAGAGCCCAGGCAGCCACCTGAGACATTTTCACCTACACAGCTCTCAAATCCATCACCTCATTCACAGCCTTGATTCAGCTCCCATTCTTCTTGTTCTGTGAGCATTGCCACGCTATTCCAGCAAGGCCCCCAACTCTCCTTCCTCACCCCTCCAAACTGTCTCCAAACTAAAGCCAAACTGATCTTTCTTATACACAAACATAGCCATATTTTTACCTTGTTTAAATCTGTGTAGGGGCTACGGACGTCTTTCATAGGATGAGAATCTAGACTATAGAGTCTGGCAAACAGGTTACCATAATCTGGCCCTTCCCACTTTTCCAGCTGAATGAACTGCTGTTTCCCAGGATTTCCCAAGCTCTGAGCCTGTACTCGCCTCGCAGCTTCAGCCTGGAGTACGTTCCCATCAACTTGGCATGCTCTGACTCGCTTTCCAAGACAATGCTCAAGGGTCATTTCTTCTATGAATCCTTTCTTAACCTTTCATACCTCCTACCCCACACACATTCTGTTGAAATTTTTATTGTGTCTATACAGACCAATCTGAGTGATATGTCTAATATTGCTAATATTGCATATGTTTATCTCCCTCTGGTAGACTTAACAAGCCCCTTAAAGCAGAGACCAAGTTGATTTGGGTTTTGTGTCTCTACCATCTGGCACAGTACTTGACACAGAGCTTAAGAAATGTTTGGGGGGCTAAATGAATGGATAAGTGAATGAGTAGATCCTGGAAGGCTGTGTGAAGTTCAATGATTTCAACCAAACTTTGTAGCATGACCTTGCTAGTAGAACTCTGAATTCCTGAATTCTCTCTCCAACCAGGGTTGTTAGATAAAATATAGGATGAAATATTGGGGGCAAACTTAAACTAAAAAAATATTCATTATTTATCTGGTAATTCAAATTTAACTGAGCATTTTTTATTTGCTAAATCTGGCAACCCTACCACCAAGGCTGTTTTGACTTTTTTTTTTTTAAATAAATTTATTTATTTATTTATATTTTTAATTTTTGGCTGCATTGGGTCTTTGTTGCTGCTTGTGGGCTTTCTCTAGTTGAGGCGAGAGGGGCTACTCTTTGTTGTGGTGTGCGCGCTTCTCATTGCGGTGGCTTCTCTTGTTGTGGAGCACAGGCTCTAGGCGCACGGGCTTCAGCAGTTGTGGCTCGTGAGATCTAGAGTGCAGGCTCAGTAGTTGTGGCGCACGGGCTTAGTTGCTCCGCTGCACGTGGGATCTTCCCAGGCCAGGGCTCGAACCCATGTCCTCTGCATTGACAGGCGGACTCAACCACTGCGCCACCAGGAAAGTCCAGCTGTTTTGACTTTAAATCCCATATTAAATTGGATACACTGGTAGGTGGGCCTCAGAGTATTTGTTATGCTTAGTTTAATGAATAATTACTTGTTTCTCCTTCAACTGCGAAAACAGAAATGTTGGAATCAAAGAAATAGAACTTAGCTGAGCAGCCAAAGAATGTGATTACTATGTTGATACCAGCTATGGATGTTGTAAAGAATAGACTTTCACTGCTCCCTTTGCTCACTATTGATTTTCTTTGATGGGTTTTCCTCCCCCTTAGCTTGTGATCAGTCCTGTAAGAGTTGTGGCCCCAATAGTCCCAGATGTCTTACCTGTGCTGAGAAGACCGTGTTGCATGATGGGAAATGCATTTCTGAATGTCCTGGTGGGTACTATGCTGATGCCACTGGCAGATGCAAAGGTAAGACATGGGTAATTGTTATCATCGTCATCATCACAAGACCTCGGTTTTCTCATCTGTAAAATGGGGTTAATAATACCTACCTCATAATGTTGCTATGAAGGTTAAAAGTGGCAATATGTATAAAACACTTAATACAAACGTAAATAAAGGGTAGCTAATAAGTAATTGATAGAACATGGTGAAAGATGGATAAAGGGGCAATGTGGGCAGTTCTGGTGCTATAACCACCTTCGAACACATATATCTCTTGATTTTGTGCAACAGCTGAAGGGGGATTGAGTGATAGATGAGAGGGCTTCCAAGCACATAAGGAGCCTGGCCAAGAAGTAGGCGCCCTAGTCATCTCGGTCCCATTGTGTTCCCCTCTTCCTCTCTTCCTCAGTTTGTCACAACTCGTGTGCCAGCTGCTCAGGACCCTCGGCCTCTCACTGTACAGCCTGCATCTACCCCCAGGCCCTGCGCCAAGGCCACTGTCTGCCCAACTGTGGAGAGGGCTTCTACCCTGACCACGGGATCTGCAAAGGTATCACCGGTGTCATCATCATGCTTGAGAGACTTTCCCATCACAAGGACATAGATATAAGTTACTTTTGGGGGCAACTTTTCCTCTAGTGTATCCTATATGGTTATGTATGCATTATATGCTTTTTCTCATTACCAAGGGATAATCTGAAAAATCACATTTGAATATTTGTGAAGACACTCACAAGGTTATGATTTTTCTGGCCATTCTTGAGAGGAATGTCATTCCCTTTACCGTGGTACATTAAAACAACCCAACTCTTATTTCCTTCTTTTTCTGTTCTCTGACCATTGCTAATGTTTTTCTTAGTCTTCATTTTGTTTTTCCCTGAAGAACTTCTTTTTGTTAATGTTCCTGTTGAGCAAACTGAGAGTTACTAGCATTGCCTCTGGGTTGAGGAAAATGGAAAATCTTCAATAGCTGTTTGCCAAAAAGGCTCATTGGGAGGACAGTCTCATTTGAGCCTTTTGAAACTAGAACATTGGGATCAAACACTTTAATTAAGTAAGGTTAATTTATGTTTACTTATACAGAGGGCACCTTGGAAAAGAATGTGAGAATAGTTACAAGAAAAATATATTTAAAACAGGGATGCTGCAATAAATATTCTGAAAAAGAAAATTTAGAGAATCTTGTAAAGGACAGTAGAGTTCATTATATCAGAATTTGGGCAGGAGAGATTTCGAGTACTCTCTTTGGCTCTGATTTTCACCAGTAGCCAAGGAAAACCAGAAACTGTGATGGATTGTCAAATGCTTGCTGCTTCTCTAAAGGGGCCTCTTCCTTGTCTAGTAAAGCAGCCTTCCCTCACATAAATTCTAAGATAAATTTGTTGCCTGGACCCCTCTATAGTGAGTGATGGATGCCATAATAGACAGTAACACAACTACCATTTTTGCACAAAATACAGTAACGGACCTTATAGGAATGCTTCTTAAAATCTCCCATGAAAACTGAGGCTGTAATGTTAACTCGTCATCCACTGTATGTGAATCTCTGGAGAACCAAGCCAATATTGTCCAGTTTGCTTTTTTTTTCTCCCCCATGATATAGCCTGGCAGCCCTTCCAGGACCTGAGAGATGTGACTAGTTAACGTCACCCTCATTGGCCTCTCACAGATACTGTTATTATCACCTTGGGCTTTGTATAGAACATTAGAAAAACAGTTTCCTGAAAAGATGTATCTGGTGCACTTTTCTGAGTGATTTTGACTTAATTAGGGACTCCCCTTGGTTGCAACATCTATCTGATCCTTGGATTTTTCCTGCATTTTATTCCTCTTGGCAGGCTGTCATTCCTCTTGCCTGACTTGTGTGGGTCCAGAGCGCTCTCACTGCACCCAGTGTAAGAAGCCAGAGGAAGGACTGCACATTGAGCAGCTCTCAGGGGCAAACATCACCTCTGGCGAGTGTCTGTCCCAGTGCAGAGCCCAGTTTTACTTGGAGAACACTGGGCTGTGTGAAGGTGAGTAAGCCTGATTTGAGGAAATGTTAGGTAGCTTCTGGGCTTACCTCTTGAGGGATCCTGAGGTGGGACCAAAGCCAGAAGATCTTGGCTTTCCCATTACAGTGGCTCCTGGATGCTTGTGGATGGAGCAGAGAAGACCGACGTGCAAAAGAGTGGCCCCCACTGATGTCCTCCTTCCCTTTGTGCATAATAGGTGATCTTAAAGAGCTAGTTGCTTTTACCCCACTATCCCCCGAGTTACACTCTCAGAAATTCCTGGTGGGAATTCTTTCAGATACAGTATGAGTAACCGAGACAGACCCAGACCTCATTGTAGAATTCCGTTTATTATTTGTTCTAATCTGCTACTCTTAATATGAATTGGTCTCTTCAGGGCAAAATCTGGACTTCTGTCAAAATTTAGAAGTGATTCCTGCCATCGTTTTGGCATATCATCTACAGAGAATTGATGCCATCCTGAATAATTTGACTCAGAGCTGGGTCCTCTATAAGTGGTTGAAGATGAGATGAAGGGGAGATACATATAATTTCTTGGGAGGTAGGGGAGGCCCCCCTATGCTCCTACAAGAACGTTCCTTGCTGCTGGATGAAATTTTTAACTCTCAAGCTACTTGGAAAAAAATTCTACTTATATTTTTCATTGTAAACATATGTTCATTAAGGAAAACTTTGAATGTAGAAAAAAGTAAAAAAGTAATCTGCCCACCATCTACCAGATAAACCCAGTTGCCTTTACCATTTTGCTATAATATATCTGAGTCTTTTTTCCTGTACGCTTTGAGTTTTTATTTTTGCAACATAACTGTAAGCATACTGCAGACTCAATTTTGTATAACAAGCTTAAAATTTAAAGTGGCTTCAGTTTTACATTGGAATGTACTCCAACGTGGAAATGCTGGATTTCAAGGTTAGGTTAAAAGATTTTGGACACGGTGAGTTATACTGCATAGTAGAAATATGCAGAATTGGAATACAGAAAAAAAAAAAAAGAATTGGAATACAGAGACCCCAGGCCAGACACTTAAGCTGTCTGAGCCTTTGCATCCACAGCATTAGAATAGGGATAATTATCTTTCACACAAGCTTTTTGCCAGGATCAAAGGAGGTACAGAGTGTGAAAGTGCTTAGTAAATTGTAAAGCCCCCATGATCACTTGGTATAAATTTCGGTCCATATATTCAGGTATTCACGAACATTATAAGGGTAGCCCGCTGCTCCCTGGGATGCACCAGGCTCCAGGCGTTTTACATGGTGTCTAAAGTTTGGGGAGGGTCTCTAGTTCCCAGACATGCTGGTTTCCACCCATATATGCACTGCCCAAACTTTCCATGGTCCCTTAAACTCTCGTGGCTCTGTTTCCACAGCCACTTACAAAATATGGGAATCTTTGTCACTAAGAGTCCCAATGCCTTCCCAAAGCACACACCACACAGCCTTCCCTTCTGATCCTAGGACAAATAAAGAAGAAATCTTCCCAGGCTACTCAGAGTGGCTAACCTCCTCCTATGATTTTGATCACTTTCTTAAAAATGAAAAATAGGGAATTTAGAGAGGGATCAGAAAAGAGAAACAAAAATAATGAACACTTTAAAGGTTAAATTGTTAATAAAAATTAGAGTAACCAGGGTTATTCAGCCAGAAAATAATATTCCTGTTGATTTGGTGCACACCATGATGCAGACACTGTGAGAAGTGCCTTATTTGTTTTTTTTTTTTTTCACTAGGTCCTGATACCAGCCTTATGGGGTCAGTGAAGAAACTTAGGTTAGAAGAAGTTAAGGCTGTAACTTGCTCAGTGTCATGTAGCCGGTACAGAGTAGAGTCCAGTGGGGACCTGAGTCAGCCAGGCTCCAGTAGCCATGCACTACACCAGCGTGCTACTATAATATGGTCGCTGAAAGGGCAAAAGCACAGCATTACAATGCTGTAGGATTGAGACGTCTTAAATTTCAGAAAGCATCCTTGACCGAGGGGAATGTTCTAGGAATCCCTTTTACAGACACCTTTTTTTTTTTTTTTTTTTTGCAGTACGCGGGCCTCTCACTGTTGTGGCCTCTTCCGTTGCGGAGCACAGGCTCCGGACGCGCAGGCTCAGCGGCCATGGCTCACGGGCCCAGCCGCTCCGCGGCATGTGGGATCTTCCCGGACCGGGGCACGAACCCGTGTCCCCTGCATCGGCAGGCGGACTCTCAACCACTGCGCCACCAGGGAAGCCCCTACAGACACCTTTTAAAAAAGATTAGACTCGAATCCCTCTGGAATGATTTAATTATGGTCCCCTGTGAAAGGGCTAGAATGACCTCTTGAGGACCTTGTAGCCCCGAGATTTTATGCTAATTCACACAATATTGTTAGGTATCACACATATAGCTCTCTACTCACATTTACTCCCAAATCCCATGCAATCTCTGCTAGGGAGATTGTTGTACTCAATTTATTAGTGATGAGAAAGTGGTAGAAAGAGGTTAATTGAGTTGCCCAAGATTCCACTGGGAAACTGAGTGCAACCACCAATTGTCACCAACCTTCCTGAGTATTAAGTGTGCTGATTGATGTATTTCCTGTCACTCACCCTGTACCTCTGGCAACCTTTCTGCCTTCCCACAATCTGTTTCATTTGCAATTCTGCTGAAGCCTCGTCTCAGAACTCAGGCCTGGGAGCCCTGTGAGAATGCATTGGGCACTCCTCACACACACGAGAAATACCCTCTCCTCTTTAAGGAGCGTTTTAAAAGGTTGGAGCTTTTGTGTGTGCCACTGAGAGTTGATTTTTACAGACCTTTTCATCTCAAGTGCTTTTCTATAAAGAAGAAAAAAACAACTGTTTTCTGGAACTCTCCCTCTTCCTTTCTCTGAGGCTGCAGCACAGAGGGATTAGAATATTACCGCGGCTAATGAAAGTGAGAGGCAGGTGCATTACAGGAAGAAGCAATTTACTTTAGAATCTGAAAATTGTCAGAAGTTATTATAAAAGTTTCTACTCTGAGCTACATGCCAAACCCAAGAATTATCTAGTGGAAGACAAAGCAAATTTACTCAAGATATTTGACTAAGATCCAAGTCTGTGACTGAAGGATGAAAAAATAGAAAATTAACAAACAGTGACCAAAGAGAATATCGTTTGTTATTAGCTGGAGAACAGTCTGTCTTCATTCATTCCTTCTACAAATGTTTCCTGAGTCTCCCCTGGGTGCCAGGCATTTTCTAAGGACTTGGGGTGCCCTCGTGAACGAGTCAGATGAAATCCCTGCTCTCATGGAATTTATATTCTAGTGAGAGAAACAGAAAAGAATAAATGAATAACAACAGCAGCAATTCGACGACATACATTTGGCTAGTGGTCTGTGCTATGAAACCCACATCAGGGAGATGGGGAAGACAGAGGGGTGGGCTGAGGTAGGCTCCAAAGCAGAAGCACTTTGGTGAGATGGGGACAGAAACCTGCATGTGTTTTTCCTGCGTTTTTCGCCCACTCTCAAAAATGAACTTGGGTACTTCAGAAGATGGAGCTTTGACTTTATGCTTCTTTTATACACAGCCTCTGTGTTTTCAAAGTGTAGCTAGAATTGCTGGTATGAAATAAGATCTACTACTAATTGTAGAAGATAATTTGGAGGTGTTTTCAGTAGTCCGCCAAAATTGTACATGTTTAAATAATTAGCTAAAAGAAGGACTTCAGTAATTTATCCAGAGTTCATTTCACCTGTTTAACTGATTACTCACTAGCATTGACAGATTCTAGTTTCTAAAACAAACAAAAACCCCAAGAAACACCTGTCAGTACCCTTGCACAAATAAAACAAAACTAATAAAAAAACCAGGCCTGGGCTTCCCTGGTGGTGCAGTGGTTGAGAGTCCGCCTGCCGATGCAGGGGACACGGGTTCGTGCCCCGGTCCGGGAGGATCCCACATGCCGCGGAGCGGCTGGGCCCGTGAGCCATGGCCGCTGAGCCTGCGCGTCCGGAGCCTGTGCTCCGCAACGGGAGAGGCCACAACAGTGAGAGTCCCGCGTACCGCAAAAAACAAAAAAACAAAAAACCAGGCCTTCCAAAACAAGATCAAGGACCGTCCCTTACTTTTTCATTCATCTTCCGCACTAAGTTTCCATGCCTCTGGGAGCTGGTGTGAGTCTAATGAGGTCTCCAGGGTAGAGCTGGGTAGGGACCCCTACGTTGCCCAACTCAGGGGCACTATTCTCAGGGTAATTAATGTGACTGGTGACTTCTGGAGTCATTTAGTGACTAGGCAGCCCAGGGTGGATGGACAGGAGGAAGGACCTGGGACTCCTGTCACTGGGAGGCCTCTCCTCTCTCCTACGAGTATCCTTAAGATCAGGTCAGATTGCTCAGTTCAGTCTCAGGTTCTCCTTTTAAAAAATCCTGTATTTGTATTTGCTAAATCTGTAACCTAGTAATAGATGTTTTTGGTTTTTTTGTCTGTATTTTTAAAGTTTCTGTAATATGTAAAATGCATGCAATGAGAAGAAATAAAAATTAGGATTTTTTTAGAAGTTTATATAATCAGGAGATTATATAAAAGAGTGAGATTATATAAAAGAGCAGTTCTCCGTCCACTCTTGCTGAGGATTTTTTTTTTCATTTAAGGGATTCAACTATTTTGAAGACCCAGTTTTTGGTGGAGGTCTCTCTGTAGAGCAAAACTTCTCATAGGAAACTCCTGAGAATCTTGTTAAAATGTGGATTCAGATTTCGTAGGTCTGGGGTGGGGTCTGAGCTTCCGCGTTTATAACATGTTCCAGGTGAGGCTGATACTCCTGGTCCACAGACCATAGTTTGAGTAAGCAAAGCCTCTAATTAAAGAAGGATAACTGCACCACTTTATCATATCACTGGTGTAACTTCTTTCTAATGATAGCAGTTTTAAAAAAATCCCAATTTTAATTCTTCTCATTGCATGCATTTTACATATTACAGAAACTTTAAAAATATAGACAAAAAAAACAAAAACATCTATTACTAGGTTACCCAGATTTAGCAAGTACAAATACAGGATTTTTAAAAAAATCTGATGTAAAATTCAATGCTAAAAATTTTGAAAGCCTCCCTCAAATTACTTTAAAGGAAAAGATTGATTGCCAAAATCAGCCCAAGAAGACATAGAAAGCCTGAGTAAATCAAAAGTCATACATAAAATGAAAAAGGTTAACAAAGAACTTCCTCAGAAGGAGGACTAAGCTTAGACAGTTTAATGTGTGAGTTATTAAAACCATCTAAAACCCAAATAAATAAATCTTATAAGATTATAAAATCCCAGAGCACAGAAGAAGATAGTATATTTTAGAATACACTTGTTTTTTGGTCCAGCATAACACTAATGCCAAAATTAGAGCATTAGAAAGAAAAAACTATAGATTCTAGATAAAATTCCTTTAAAAAGATCAAATTGAATTCAGAACTATGTTAAAAGTTTTAATGTTTATATAAGGTTATTTTAATACTGTATCGATCAGCTCATATTGAGATATCTATTAGATAATTTATCATGTCAAAATGTCAAAGGAGAAAAAATATGATCACGGTTATTCGCTGAAAATCTGTCTAACTAGGTCCACAATTGATTCTTTTTTTTAAAATCATGATCTATTCTTCTTATAAGGAAAAACCTCTTAGTAAATCAGGAAGATGATTATATAACAAATATAGGATTAGGAAATAAAAATACTTAGCACATAAAAAATTAAATGTTTAGTATGCCCAAGTATTACCTGAGATATTCTAAAATATTTTTCACTCTTTATCTGAAATTCAAATCAACTAGGTGTCCTTTATTTTATCTGTTAAATCCTACCTATAACCCTTCTATCTTCTATCTCTTTTGAACTTTTGATATAGATTCTTACAGTTATTCACACACACACATATATATTATCACTTTATTGTTTATAAAATTCCATACAACCAAGAATTTGATTGGAAATCATGTGTGTTTATATTTACTCCCATTTTATAGATGAAGAAAGTGAGGCTTAGAATGAACCAACTAAAGAATAGTTTAGCAGTGGGGGGGATCCTGGGCTCTAATAGAGGACATGGTTGCTTAGGAAATATTTCCTTCTTTCCAAGCCTAGATCCTTTGTTCTTCATTTTGCCCTAGAGCTTTACAATTTAATTTCAGCCCAGGCCATTTCAATTAATGGTCCAACTCAATCACCATGTCAACAACTTGGCAGTGGTGGGGCAGCATGGGATATGAAATGGGATGATTGGACTACCCACATAATTGCCCCGATTCTGTGGCAAATTAATGATGGATTTTTTCAATTCCCATGCAGTTCAGCAAGAGGGTTCAAGATAATATAATTTTGAGGAAATTACAAGTTTTATTTTAAAAATGAACTCTGGGGACTTCCCTGGTGGTCCAGTGGTTAAGTCTCCAAACTCCCAATACAGGGGGCCTGGGTTTGATCCCTGGTCAGGAAACGAGATCCCGCGTGCCACAACTAAAAAGAAAGATCCCGCATGCCACTACTAAGACCCAGCACAGCCAAATAAATAAGTATTTAATAAAAAAATTAAAATGAACTCTGTAGTACAATAATGAATTTTACCTACATATCTTCTAACGTATGATGTCAGTAGAAACATTGTGCTTCAAAAAAGAATGCAGAGATAATAAACATCCCAGTGGGCTTTTCATTAAACTTAGAATGATCACAGAGCTTTGGTCAGGGAAACATCAGGGAAATTTTAGCAACTAAATTTTTCCAAGCCTTATTTTTCAGTCTTGAAGATAGTATTGCCTCCTTAGACAGCTTGTACTGCATGGGGCAAAATTGCACAAAATCAATACAGGTTTGGTATCCATTTTTTTTTCTAGTTTTATTGAGACATAATTGACATATAACATTGTATTAGTTTAAGCTGTACAACATAATGATTTGATATATGTTTATGTTGCAAAATGATCACCGCAGTAGGTTTAGTTGACATCCATCACCTCACATAGTTGCAATTTTTTTTCTTGTGATGAGAACTTTTAAGATTTACTCTCAGCAACTTTCAAACACACAATACAGTATTGTTAACTATAGTTACCATGCTGTACATTAGATTCCCCAGAACTTATTTATCTTATAACTGGAAGTTTGTACCTGTTGACCACCTTCACTCATTTCCCCTCCCCTCAGCCTTCCCTGCCCCCCAACAATCACCAGTCTGTTGTCTGAACCTTATCATTCAGCCTAGCTCTAGCTCTTGGTTGTCTCTTAAACTTTTGTGATTGTCCAAGTCACTTTCTTTGTTCTCAGTGGCACCCAGTGGTTGAGGGTGTGCAAAGCCCTGTCCCAGTCTCAAAAGGGAGGATCTCAGTCAGCACCTAGATGCTGGCTGATTGGATCTGGACCCTTCTGCAACGGTTTCTAAAGTGTGCAAATGAACCTCTTTCAGAGAAAGTCTGGGAGGTGGGCTTTCTGTCCACTCCCTCTGCACTGAGCCCCGAGGACATGGGTAGCCAGTTAAGAACTGTTCCTCTGTTTGCTACAGTCCTACGGAAGCCCTGCTGATCAGCCCTGCTGATCACCCTGCTGATCACCAGTACTCAAGCCCTGCTGATCACCAGAGTCAGGCCATCAAGGGCTGTGTCCTCTGGGCACCAGCCACAAAAGCCAGGGCGCTGGAAGTGCACACAGGCTCTTTCCAGGAAGAAAGAGTGACCTGGAGCCGGGCAAAGGGAGGGCCTGACCTCCCGCCCAGGTCTCAGAAGAGGATTGCAGGCACTCAGTCTCTACGTGTGTGTTAAAGTAGAAGCCTGACCCTCAGGCTGCAGCTTTTAATGTATGCAAATAGGTCTCTTTCAGGAAAAGACTGGGAGATGGGCATTTCTGACTGATGCCTCTGCCCTGAGCCCTGGGGGGACAACCACCGCATATCCTAGGGAGCTTGTGAAGCACTGTTTCTTTGTATGCTCTAGTCTTAGAGGTTTTCTGGATTCAAGCCCTTTTGGCTTTCAGAGTTAGAGTTTTGGGGTCCCATTTCTCAGGTGGAAGTCTTAAAGTTGGGGTGCTAGATGTTAGTTCTAAACCCTTAACTCGGGCTTCCCTGGTGGCACAGTGGTTGAGAGTCCGCCTACCGATGCAGGGGACGCGGGTTCGTGCCCCGGTCTGGGAGGATCCCACATGCCGCCGAGCGGCTGGGCCCGTGAGCCATGGCCGCTGGGCCTGCGCGTCCGGAGCCTGCGCTCCGCAACGGGAGAGGCCACAGCAGTGAGAGGCCCGCGTACCGCAAAAAAAAACAAAACAAAAAACAAAACAAAACAAAAAAAAAACCCCTTAACTCCTCAGGGAGAAGCGGGGCGTTGTGAGTTCCCTCCTTAATGTATGTCTCTGCCTTCCTACCCGTTTTGATGTGGGTTTTGGGGGTTTTTTTCCCCTCATTCATCTAATGTGTAGGAGTTGCTCAGCTAGTTTCTGGATTTCTTTTAGAGGGAATTGTTCTGTGTGTAGCTATAGATTTGGTATGACCATGGGAGGAAGTGAATTCAGGAGCCTCTTATGTTGCCATCTTGGACCAGAATGCCCATTTCTTTTTTTTTAAATAAGAAAGTTCATTGACTACTTTGATTAATTAATTAACATGCTTTGGGTGAATAGGAAGAAATAAAGTACACTGTGATATTTTGATCTATTAAGCTCTTAAGATTCACCAAAGGCCTTAAGGCACATACCTTTAATTAAAGAAATGAATGGGGAGGGGTCGGCACGCTCTGTTTAAGAGTATGTTACTATTTATGAAGTTGGGATTCCCTTGCATTAATTGAATAAAATACGTAGCATCTGTATTAAGCAACGGTCTTTAATGTACTCCCTGGAGTGCTGACATAAGCTGTACAAATGCATGCCTTCTAGAAATGTTCCATCTGCTTCGCTTTCCCCTTCTTGCTTTTATAGCATGGGTGTGCTAGGCTTTGGGGATAGAAAGACGAAAAAGATATAGACCATACCTTAAGGAAAGCGTGATCAAGTTGAGAAGACTGACACTGAACAAGTAATTAAAAGAACATGATACAGGTTGTAATGGCTGTAGGCACAAAATACAGGAAGAACACAAACAAGGAGACTGGCTGTCGAGGGGAGAGGGTATGAGGAAAGATTTGCAAAGGAAAACCACATCATCAGGCTGTGGAGGATTAATGGGAATTCACCAGGGAAGAAGGTGGGAAAGGGCATTCTAGGCCAGGGAAACAGCAAGTGCAAAGGCATGGCGTATCTGGAGAAGCGTCATGCATTTGGTACTCCTGCAGTATAAAGTCCGAAGGGTGAGTTGTAGGGAGTGATACTGGAGACATGGGGGTGAGTCCTGTCATGAAGGGCTGTATGTGCTGTGCTGAGGAGTTTAGACGCTACAGCTTTTAGAGAACCAGTGAAAGATTTTAAGTAGGGGAATCATTTGGTCAGTTTGCATTTTACAGTGATCTCTCTGGCCGTGGTGTGGGAGAAACAGTGGGGCTGGTTAGAAAGCTGCTACTGTAATCCACATCAGGAGTGATGTTAAAGGTCTACACTGAGGGGCCATGGGGGTGGTTAAATTGGGATATTAGACAGAGATTTATGAAGTGGAAGTCAACCTACCTTGGCTGTGTTGTGGTGATAGAAAAGTAGAAGTCTTAAGGATCTCAGCATGGGTGTCTTGGTGAATGGTGGGGTAAAGGTGAGCCAGGGAATGCAAAAGAAAGACCAGGTAGCGGGTAGGATGTTGGGTTGGAGGTGGATAGTGAGTACAGTTTGGACAGAGGGAAAGTGACGCCATAATTTATAACAAGTAGACAGCGATTGAGCTTGGAAATGGATACTGGTAGTACTGGGGGAATGAGGCACATGAGATGCCGGTGAAACACCAAGCAGAGATATCCGTTAGGCAGTTCGATTTATGTGATTAGAGTTCAGGGTAAAAGTCACAGCTGTACGCATAAATCTGGGACTCACCTGCATGGAGGTCATCATTAAAGCTATGGATGTTTGCCCAAGAGTGAGAAGAAAAGGGGAGAGGGTACAATTTGGGGAAGCTCCAGTATTCATGACATAAACAGAGAAGGGCTGAAAAGAAAAGGTCAAAGAGAAAGGAGACCTAGAAGTATCTGCCAGTGTTTCCATCCACCTACCCTGCCCCCACACCTTCCTACTTGCCCACCCTTTCAGCAGAAACTCATTTACTGAGAATTTGTGACATGCCCGGGACAGGTATTGCGGGAGTCACAGAGACGGAGATGTGATTTTTCCTCTTTAAGGTTTCCCAATCCAGTGTGGTGTTGAGGAGGTAGGTTAGATCATGTTCATTAAAAAAAGAAAGAAGAAGGAAAAGAAGGGTGAGGGAAAGAGAGAGAGCGATTTTATTTGACTTCACTCCTTTTAACGTTCATCCCTCATCCCAGTATTCCTACTGCATATCCTAGAGGATTTTGATATTTACATCATAATTTGAAAGACGTCTACCTCCAAAAATTGTTTTGACTTGAAAAGCCAGGAAATTTTATATATGAAAATTGGGATGCTAGCCCACTTTTTGTATGATTAAAAAGAAAAAAAAAAGTAGTCATGTTCATTGTCTGAAATTTAAATAGAAAATAGAATGAACAAAAAATTGATATGTTTTAATTGTTTGAGGTAAAATTTTTACTGGAGTCCGGTTGACTGGAATTCACAACTATCTGAGGACACTTTTAGTACTGACACTATTAGTGCTTAAGCAGCTCAGTTATGCTTTTTCAGAAATATACTCAGCCATCAACCGGAAAGCCACTCTCTAAAAATGTAGTGTTAACATGGAGAAATTATTCATAGAACTTCTTTCAGATCTCTTACATGTATGCCCTGTAATGGAGTTAGTCTTCCTTGAAGGATCTTAGACTTCAAACCAGAACTGCTGCTATGAAATCATTCCATAGCATGATAGATGCTCATAAAAGTCACTGAAATAGTGTAGATATTTCCAAAACCAGCACAGAATTGAAGTTTCATGAGCTTTTTTAAAAGATGCAAATGCCTGTAGTTACAGAAAGAGAGTATCATAAAGAAAAAAAATACATTGAGAGGAAGGTCACCCAGCATATCTTTTTGCCTCTGTGCCACACAGCAACTAACTAGCTCATTATCTATTTGGTTCTTAAACTTTTCTAACGAAGGCAGTTCTGAAGTCTGCCGTGGGGATGTCCAGTGAGGCTTATTTCTAAAATCTACTGGGAGGCAAAGGGCCTTTCTCCTGGAATTCTTGGCCCATCAGCCTTTCAACTCATTTGTCCTCATTGCTTTCTTGTTTTAGGTAATTCAATAACAATCTTTATTCACATTGAACCAGGTTATCATATTGATTTTGTGACCGAATGGAATGAGATGAAGTAAGCTGTGTGCTCATAATGCATTAATTCATCTTCTCCCAGTTTTCAGTTCCACAATGACATGCTTTGATTTCCTATTTATTAAGGAGGTATAACAGGAAGAGCTAGAGATTTGAGCAATCTTGTAAAGTCTAATATGAACATATTAGTATTATCATAAATATATTTAAGTATGTAGAAGTATGTGGCTTCCCCACATCATCCTGGAAGGCTTCGTGTTGACAATATAATTTAGCTGTTTTTTGAAATATTGCCACCTGACTTTCTATTACATGCCGTTTCACTTTGCGTTAAACGTCTTAAATAATGAGCTAATGTGTACCCCTCTTTTATAATATTTGCTTACCTATTCTATTTTTTTTGAAGAGGAAATATTTTCCCAGTGATTCTGAAAATACTTGGAAAAAAATTACTGTGACTTGTGCTATTAGAGTTGTTAACAAGGCAATGTGACAAAAAAAGGAAATTATTTTAAAACATGGAACTCTGGCTCTGTTTTTCATAGAGTAATAAATACTGTTGAATAGATAGAAAGTTCTGCAATGTATCCAGGGAGGATAATCAAAATTTTATCAACCAGTAAGGTGGGGTGTACTGCCCAATCCAAATGGGTCCTGGCCTTAACTCAGGAGCAGGGTCCTGGAGGCCTCCTGGTACAGGTATTAAACCTTTAGGTTCTGGGTTATGGATGAGGCAGGGTACCAGGGTGGAGTACCAGAAGGCTTAGGACAGCATCATATACCAGCCATATACTGGGAGTTTCGTACTTTAACAACCAGTTAAACTGCTGGACCAGGACATCCTAGCTTGTAACAGCCCCACATAAATCAAAGATTGAAATTTGCATTTTTATTGGGGGTTGGTGGAAATGGAGACCTCAGTGGGGTCAAATCCCATCTGGTTCTTCCAAGCTGCTGGTCTCTAAATCTTCCAGGTGTTTGATAGAGGGGGCAGAGGAGGCAAAGAGGAGACTGAAGGTAGTGTCCCCGCAGGCTGTGAATCTTGTACATTGGAGAGAAGGTGGCCTGAAATGCATGGGGTCATTGCATGCATTGTCTTACAATTGTTTCCCCAGCACCTAGACCTACTTGAGGCTTAGTCACAAATGAATGAATGAGTGATTGGCGGTGAATGACTGGCTGTTGCAAATTGTAGATTTTGTTATTATTCAGATACGATGAGGCCAAAAATCAAGAGACGATTGATAGTTTGTTAGGAGAGATAGTTCGTTACAGTTCCCAAGAGGAAGGGCATGTCACATCATGCAGGGGCCATACAGGGAAGCACTAGAGTTGGTCCAGAGGCAAAAGGAGTGAGGGGAAAACATGGGCAAGAGGCTTTATTGTGGTTTCTGCGGGAAGAAACGAGTGAGGCAGGGTAAACAACCCATGTAGTGTCCACAACAGTACGTATAGTTTATGTCCTCATTTTATACATGACGAAGAGGGAGCCTTGAGAAATTATATACCTTAGTCAAGGTCACAGAGAGTTGTGATGTGATGCTCTTATTCTGTTATACTCCATCCCCCATTTATTATATTGCAGTTACTTGCTTGTGTGTCTGTTGATGCAGCTAGTTTGGGCCGCTCAAAATGCTGGACAGTTCTTCTCACCTGTGTATGTTCAGTCTGCATCAGAGAGTAGGCATCATATTAAACCTTGGTGGAATCAGTAAGTAAGGCTTCCACCACCTTTCTCTTTTTTTTTTTTTTTTTTTTTTGGTGGTATGTGGGCCTCCCTCTGCTGCGGCCTCTCCCGTCGTGGAGCACAGGCTCCGGACGCGCAGGCTCAGCGGCCATGGCTCATGGGCCCAGCCTCTCCGCGGCACGTGGGATCCTCCCAGACCAGGGCGCGAACCCGGTTCCCCTGCATCGGCAGGCGGACGCGCAACCACTGCGCCACCAGGGAAGCCCCCACCACCTTTCTCTTTAATTTGAGCAGCCTCATCAGCAGCCTGTTGATGTGTGATGGTAGAGGCACTATCCTGAGGGAAGGAGACCCGTTTGTGGCTTGCTGTTCTTTATCTGACATTCTCTAAGAATGGGAACATGGGAAGAAAGAAATGGATGACTCTGCAAGTGATTATTTCTGTTTTGTGGCATTTATGCCTTTCTTAATCTGGGTTCCGCAGACGCCTGTTTCGTAGGATACATCCTTGAGAAAGAAGTATGTGAGATGTGTGCCCTGTCCTTGGAAAAAAACTCAGTGAATGTGCAGAACTTAGATTGATGCAGGAATGTTAACAGGAGGGACAGAGCTACTGTCCTTGTCGAACGGTGGCTTTCCTGATTGTCTCCTCTGCTTTATCTTCCTTCCAGCTTGCCACCAATCCTGTTTTGGGTGTGCAGGGAAGAGCCCGCATAACTGCACAGCCTGCTGGCCTTCCCACGTGCTGTTGGATGGGCAGTGCCTCTTCCAGTGCCCAGATGGGTACTTTAACCTGGAAGGCAGCTGTACAGGTGGGTATGTAACATGCTGGGGCATACTCCCCGTGTCCGTGTTTTATCTTCATAATGCACCCCGACTCTGTAATTAGAAACCTTGTCATACCAGGGGACTAGGAATGGGCTGTGAATCCTTGTCTTGAACTTGTAGGAGTCAAGGGATAGAGTGAGGGGAACAAGTGAAATTCTGTTCATCCAACAGGGAAGTGTGGATGAAATGAAAAATTAGAATCAGCTTTACCCTCTTCATATAGTGAGGGGTGGATTTAATGGTGATCATCACGGAGATGAGCTACTACAGGTTCTCATGCATTTGTGTGGGATCAGGCATTTGGCATTGCCTCTGCAGGTCTCGGCCCCCCTTCCCCTGGCTGCAGCCTAATAGAGCAAAAGGAGAGAGAGGTATTTATTTGCTTCCTTGACATGTCAGTCCAGTATGTTTTTAAGAGCACCTTTATATTTCAGTGACAGAGATTCTAGAAATTGCCAATTGAGATCAGTGCAGAGTTTTATTGGACTCGACAAAATACTAAAATTTAAGCACCTTACTGTAGCACTGTGTTTTCTTGTATCTACAGAAAAAAAGACAAGACAAAACGCATTCTATCATGATTGTGGTTTTATTTCTAAAAATAGTGTTGAGGCCAACTTACAGGAAAAAGCCCATCGTTATGAAATTGTTTGGTGTGTTTTTCTGGAATCGGAAGACAGGTAGTAAATGTGTAAAATATTTTTGAAAGAAATTAACACTTGTAAGATTCATCTGGCCTCCAACACCAAAGAGGAAATTTAATGCGAACACAGATTTAAACCATTGAAGATCAATATTATATTCCTTCTGGAATTGTCTTCTTCCACTAGCTTTTTAGTCTCTGTAGGCCCCTGATGGGTTGCTTTACTTGAAACACTCTATCAAGCTCAGTGTGGGGGGGGTGGTTCCTGGTTTCTTTGTCACTTGGGGTTGTCTTTTTTTTTTTTTTTTTTTTTTCGGTACACGGGCCTCTCACTGTTGTGGCCTCTCCCGTTGAGGAGCACAGGCTCTGGACCCGCAGGCTCAGCGGCCATGGCTCACGGGCCTAGCCGCTCCGCAGCATGTGGGATCTTCCCGGACCGGGACACGAACCCGTGTCCCCTGCATCGGCAGGCGGACTCTCAACCACTGCGCCACCAGGGAAGCCCTTGGGGTTGTCTTTGAAAGCTGTAGTCTGTCCTTATGTGCTCTCACCCTCGCCCGGTTGGTTTTTGTGTGTGGAAAATTGTTTGGGGAGGAAAGTCTGAGTAGCTCTAACTCTTCTCTGCCTGTGCCTCTGCCTGCTTGAAGCCCACAGATGGAGGGCACTGCAGGCGGCAGGGCACCAAGGTCATTGGAAATATTCTGGCACGGAGGAAGCACTGGGTGGTGGGAGATTGTCCTGAGAGCACTAGTATCTTTTGGACGTGCGTTTGCAAAGTTAAGAGCCTCAAGAATGTAGAAGGGGTGATAGTTCATGCTAGCCTTCTAATCAGCAGTTCATTTTCTTGCTTGCTTGCTTTTTTTTTTTTCTCCCCCCTATGACTCCTTATCTTCCCTTGGCCTCCCGCCAGAAGACATGAGAGGCAGTTGACTTTACTGGAACTCTGTGCCTTTTCTTCCCACCAGCTCTGTGCCAGAAGGGAATTCTTTGTCATCAGTTCCAGCAAGCTCTACCCAGCTCCAGCCCTTCACCTCCCCTCCTCTTGGAATCAGACAGGCTTAGACCTTCTCGTCCTTGGCAGAGAAATCCTTCCATCTCTTTCCATGCGCTTGCCCCTGCTGCCCACCTTGGCAGCACAAATGCAGCCACAGCTGCAACCTTCTTTGATTCTTTGCCATCCTTATCTTTATTGCCTACACTTACTGGGACTCACTGCTCTTTTTCAGTGCAGTACCTCTCAGTAATTAGGTGGTTTTTCTGGGGAAAACAGCTTTGACAGTTTTGTCTAAGGGACTGAACTTCAAACAGGGCTCGGGATCACCTCCAGAAAGAGGCCTTTTTCAGTTCTTTGTATTTTAATTAAGTGTTGCTGCTAAAACAGGCATCCAGGCTGTGGCCTGGAGGGAGAGCACGGCTGGCTGGCATCCGACTCCAGTGAGAAGTTTTAGCTTCCCCTGCTGTGGATGGTTTCCCCTTTGCCTGCCCGGGATTTCTAAGAAGCAAAATGTCTCCCTCTTCTCCCTGTCTCGCTCTTTGAATTTTAGAGAGGGACAGTCTTACCACTTGCTTTTCTGCTTTGTAACTTTGACCTGGACGTCCTTATATAGATGAGGATGGTCATGCTGAGCAGCCAGTTCCTCTCATTCAGTGGTTCTAGATTCCACGTTCTGTTCATGGCCAGTGTTTTCACTGACGCTAGAAATGCCGTCTTTCGGTCAATGCCTAAGGGTGTGCCAGGCTTGCTCGGGAATCTTCAAAAGATGATTAGTATTTGAAGTCTGCTCTTAGTGTAATTTGTGGAGTACATTAAGTACTTCATGTGTTTACATGCTGAGCTGCTAATTCCAATCCTGGTTCTTGTTTTTCCTTCTAGAGTGCCACCCCACTTGCAGGCAGTGCCACGGCCCATCGGAATCTGACTGCACGTCCTGTCACCCTCATGTTACTCTGGCTGGTGGGAGCTGCAGGACCAGCTGTAAAGAGGAGCAGTTCCTCAACCTCATGGGCTACTGTGCTGGTGAGTGAGACCCCCTTCACAGTCTCAGAAATCACTAGCCAAAGGCTCGGGTTCTTCCTGCCAGGTTCCAGAAGGCTCTCGTATTTGTCCTTTGTCATCAGAATAAGAGCTCTCTTTGCAAGCTATTTGTCTCATGTCTGAAAACTCACTTCACTGCTTCCTATCAGACATTTGGTAAATATCTGTGGATTCAGGTGGAATCTTCTACTAATACTCTTGCAATTCCTGAGAAAACTTAGACCCTCATATTAATGAAGACTGAAGCCATGATAATGGTTCCTTATGTGCATGTGGTGCACTTCAGCTTAAGAGAGCAAGAAGTATATTCAAAACAGTCACTCAGAAGACTGTCGCCCTCTTGCCTACATTATCTCCTGCTGTGGGGAAACTTTGTCATCAGCCCTAGGCACAAAAATATAGGGAGATTAACCTAGAAGTAAATCAGTTGCTTCAGGAGATGGGATTTTTCCTCCTCAGTTTAGTACTCACATCTCAAAAAGAAATAAATCAAGAAGGCAGCCTGGAATTTGGATAATGATGAAGGAGCCATGCAGTGTTTGTGTTCATCCATCCATTCCTACAACAAATATCTTTGTCTACTAATGGTCAGATGCTCAGAATACCCAAAAAAAAAAAAAAAAGATGAATAAGACAGTTATTCTGCCCTCAAAGAGCTTACAGTCTGGAGAGGGGAACTTACAGAATAGTGGGTTATTTTGTATTTCTTGACTCACTTCTAGGAGCAACTTGAAGAGATTTACCTGCAGCAGCTGTTGTCACACAATGAAGGGCTTGACTGGGAGGCATTCTGGGATCCACTGGGCAAGTGGGAAAGCTGAGAAATCTGGTTGGATGCATGCTGGAGGGGTTGACCCGGCTGTAGGGCTTGTTCCTGGGCAGGGAGGAGGTATGACCAGTTGTCTAGATCAGAGTATCAAGCAGGCCCCTTCGATACAGCAAGTGAATGATAGTGCTTCAAGTGTGGCTGTGGTGCCATGGTCCTGGGTGATCCATTTCCTTTTGCACACGACCTTGGCTAAAGACTAGACATTAGAGGGAATTCCCTGGCGGTCCAGTGGTTAGGACTCCGAGCTTTCACTGCTGAGGGCCCAGGTTCAATCCCTGGTCAGGGAACTAAGATCCCACAGGCTGTGTGGTGCAGCCCAAAGAAAAAAAAGAAGACTAGACATTAGGGTCCAAGATCTATACCCTAGGAAGACTGAACTGTCGAGAGCGGGTCTACAGCCATAACAAGCTGGGATTCAGGGCAAAACCCGATTATAGAGACTGCAGACATTTTAGAGGCAATGGAAAGTAGAAGCTCAGAGATTCCAGGCTTTAGACAAATGTGATACCCCACCACTGTAGGGTGTGAGCTGTTTGCCAGTCCTGCCAGTGTAGTCAGGATTGACTCGGGAAGCGGGCAAATAGGAGGCATTAGTGCCTCCCCTTGAAGAGGAATCTGGCAAGGACGGATCTAACTGGTATTATAGTTTGTAAACTTGAGTTCAGCTACTGATTCTTACTTTAGGATACAAAGGAGCAGCTAGTAAGAGGTTCCTAACATGGTTAAAACACATTAGTGGATATTTTTTGAGAAGCGACTGAGTTCCAGGGTGCTGAGTTGCTGTTTGAGGGGTCACAGAGATCTTCCAGGCTACTTAAGGAGGTGAACCAAAGACACAAGTACAGTTAACAAATAGTACAAAGCAATTTATGGATAATAACATCAATAGGCAGAATGGGTTGTAGGAGTTCAGAGGAGGGAGAAATAAAAGATATGGAAAGCATTGTGGAGGAGATGGGGCCTAAAATTCTTCCTGAAGAATAGCTAGGATTCTGTTAGAGGGAAATAAGGTGGGCTTTCCAGATGTGGTTCTACCAGGAGATGGGCGCAGGGGGTAGAACATGTGGGCCATTCATGGCCAGTGAGAGTGGTCCAACCTGGCTGAAGGACAATGGTTTGAATGAAGGCATATTAGATGAAATGGTTGGAAAATTTAAGTTGGAACCAGGGTATAGAGAACCCAAAGTTCTAGGTTGAAAAATTTGCACTGACTCTTGTGGACAATAGGGCTATGAGAGTTTTAGGGGTGACTGTGATAACTAAGACTGTGTTATAGGCAGGAAATCCGCAAGCTTTTTGGAAGATGGATTGTAGTGAGGAGAGATTATAGTCAGAGAGAGACATTAGAAGGTTGAACCTTCATAATGGCTTTTCTATTTCCAACCTCTTCTGCATGTGGACCCTAAAAATTTTATGCTGGGACATATTTTATAAATAAATGTTTATATAAGGAGATTGGAAGAATTTAACTTTTAATCAGCTCTGTTCTCTCCAATGTCCAGAGCCCTCTGATGGTGAAGTAGGTAATTAGGAATTGCATTAATTTTTTTAAGGCTTATGAGGGACTACTAGAATAAAAGATCATGGGACTAGGCTACATGACTCTGAAAGTCCCCAGCCCTAGATGAGCAGGTTCCACTAAAATAAGCTGGAAGGGACACACCTTGGCTGTCCTGAGATTAGGTATATTAAGTGAAGGTTTTAAATAAGGTAAGGTAACCCATTGTCTAGTGCTTGGAAATCCTTTGTTGAGTTGAGAATGGCATAACAATATTTGTTACAGAAAAATTTGACGGGTAATTTCAGTTGTTGATCTTTCAGAGAAGTGCACTGACCCCAAAGTTTACTTTTTCAATATATATATGCCCTTTCCAAACACCTCCCAATTCTCTCTGTAACACTGTAATGCATTCATTCGTTTATGGCTTCATCAAGCATATTTTAAGCACACGCTCCATACCAGGCACTGTGCTAGGCTCTGGGGAGGCCCAGATGAATAAGATAAAGTGCTTGCATTCAAGAAATGTACTGTATAGTGAAGGAAGGAGATATGTGTTGAATATGTTATTACTGTGGCTATGAGATGAGCCTGTGGGACAGCACCCTAACCCAGACTGGAGAGAGAGAGAGAGAGAGAGAGAGAGAGAGTGAGTGTGTGTGTGTGTGTGTGTGTGTGTGTGTGTGTGTGTGTAGTGCTAGTGGGTACGGAAGGCTTTCTGGAACAGGTCATAACTGAGATGATTTGGAAACATGAGTAAGAATTAGAGGGGTTTGGAGATTTGGAGGGGAGAGCATTCCAGAAAACGAGCCAAAGAATATTTTCTATTCAGGCACCAACAAAGAGTTAAGTAGAAGGCCAGCCCCGAGTACGGGGGTGCTGTGACCTGAAGCAGAAGAGGAAGCAAGGCAGGTCACGAGGGACTTTGTATGTTCTGTTTAAGGAGAACATGCTTTGTTATCAAGGCTGTGGGGATCTCTTGAAGGTTTTTTTTTTTGTTTGTTTTGTTTTTTTTGTGGTATGCGTGTGTGTGTGTGTGTGTGTGTGTGTAGTGCTAGTGGGTACGGAAGGCTTTCTGGAACAGGTCATAACTGAGATGATTTGGAAACATGAGTAAGAATTAGAGGGGTTTGGAGATTTGGAGGGGAGAGCATTCCAGAAAACGAGCCAAAGAATATTTTCTATTCAGGCACCAACAAAGAGTTAAGTAGAAGGCCAGCCCCGAGTACGGGGGTGCTGTGACCTGAAGCAGAAGAGGAAGCAAGGCAGGTCACGAGGGACTTTGTATGTTCTGTTTAAGGAGAACATGCTTTGTTATCAAGGCTGTGGGGATCTCTTGAAGGTTTTTTTTTTTGTTTGTTTTGTTTTTTTTGTGGTATGCGTGCCTCCCCCTGCTGTGGCCTCTCCCGTTGCGGAGCACAGGCTCCGGACGCGCAGGCCCAGCGGCCATGGCTTACGGGCCCAGCCGCTCCGCGGCATGCGGGATCCTCCCAGACCGGGGCGCGAACCCGGTTCCCCTGCATCGGCAGGCGGACGCGCAACCACTGCGCCACCAGGGAAGCCCCTTGAAGGTTTTTAAGGAGGGAAATGTTATGATTACATTTCTGCAAAGAGAAAGATCTACAGAAGATTGAGTAGAAGAAGGCCTGAGGAGTTGTGAGAATCCAGATGAGAGATGAAGCCCTTTGATGAGAAAAGTGCTGAGGGGATGAAAAGCAAGAGGCATGGCTTCAATAAGCATTAATTATATATTAGGTTGACCTATGGGGGATTGCTGTTTTGTGGGCAAAACCTGGTCAAATACTGGCAATTTTATATGGTTCAACCTAATAGAAGCAGCAGAAGTTGATGATCTCTTAGCCCTCAGGCTAAGGGAGAGGGAATTTGGGGGATGATTTCTGGTGAAGTAAATTCGACGAATGGGAGCATTATTTACCAAGGGCCAAAATAGGAAGATAATGTGTTTGAGCTTGGGCAGGTTGGACCTTTGGACATCTGGGGTAGCTGTCCAGGAGGACGGTGAAAGTCTAAGTGAACACAGCTTTCTGAACATAGCCACCATGAGCTTATCTGCTATCTTCATTTTACCCTAAACCTAAGGTCCTGGAACTCTTTTTTTAGCTGAGGTGTTGCTTCAGTCAGTCGTAAGTTAACCTCCTGGAACATTTCAATGACTTTTATCTAAACTCAGGAAGGTGTTAGGAGTAGCCCTAGTGATAGACAAAGCAGAAGGTAATTCACCCCGTGCAGTGCCGTCAGTAGAGTTATTTCCATCATCCTTGGGAAGGTCTAACAGTGGAAGCCCTGGAGAAGCACCCTCTCTGCTCCCTCTATCGTGTGTGAGCTTTGCAGGGTGGTAGCATTTACTCACAGGATTTATTCTCTATCTGAGCTGTACCTAAGATCATCATCAGAGACCTCTTAATTGCACTTAGCTGTTTCAGGAAGAAAATTGCATCTAATCTATCACACAGATAAGAATAAACACATCCTGGTAACAGGTCCAATAACCTCAATGTGTTATCACGTATGGAGATGTCATATGTGTGGAGTTTTTTCCCTTCAAGTCTATCAAAGCAAATATACAGTTTGTGAGAATAGGCCAGAGGTGAAGGCTTTCAGCAAAGATGAATGAACTGGGGTGAAAAAAAAACAGGTTTTTTCTTCATAAATTTTTGTTCTTTATATTTTGCCTGCATCTCAAGAAAGTTTTCCCCAAATTTCAAAGCCTGGGGTGTTCCCTCCATTTGTCTTTCTCAGCTAAAACCTTTCTCCTGTTCATAGAAGAGGGTGAGAATTAAAAAGAAAACATGAAGGAGAAATATCCAAATGAAGATGCAGTAAAAAAAATGTATCGGGCTTTCTGGAATGTCTAATGGGAAGGTTGTACTTTTTAGTTCTTAGGTAGAAAAGGAGATAATACTGAGAGTAATATTGTAGAGGGGAAGACTGCAAAATTTTATTTATAAATTTTACTTTTAATTGAAGTATAGTTGATTTACAATATTGTGTTAGTTTCAGGCATACAGCAAAGTGATTCAGCTAAACATACATATATGTATATATCTATATTTTTTATTCTTTTCCATTATAGTTTATTACAAGATATTGAATATAGTTCCCTGTGCTATACAGTAAATCCTTGTTGTTTATCCATTTTGTACATGGTGGTATGCATCTTTTAATCCCATACTCCCAGTTTATCCCGCCTAGCCTTCCCCTTTGGTAACCATAGGTTTGTTTTCTATGAAGACTGCAAAATTTTAAATAGCTGATTTGTTAGGATGGTAGAATTCTAGGAGATTAAACATTTTTTTATGCAGTACTTTTTTAAATGCTGGTTTGTTTTCTTCATAAATCTGTGCCAGAATGTAAGCAGAAGAAGACGAATGACAGTAAAGAAATATTGCTCCGAGAATTTTCATATTGTATTCCATGGTAGTTGAGTTCTAAGCAATGGTTAATAGGTGTTACATGCAAAAATGTCTCGTGGCTGAATAAATTTAGGAAACTCTCGGTTAAATAAAGTTAAGCAGCTTTCTTTATTTCAGGATTTCTCAAAACCTTAAATAAGTAGATGTGCATTGTGAATCTCTGAGATGAAGGAGTCTGCCCATCATTTGCCAAACATTTCATTGCAGACCCCTTCCTTCGATTTATTATGGACTCTCACAGAGCTAACCAGTGCTTTGCAGAACAATCTTTGAGAAGCCCTGCTCTAGCTGTTGTTAATATGTTGGACAATTTGTTGGCACTCCCTAAAGGTAAAATGAAATACTCAACCTATACTCAGATTGCGGACTTCCTTCCTTCCATCCCTCAGTGTGTCCCTCCCTCCCGTCCTTTCTTCCATCCTTCTATTCTCTGTAGGCAAGCAGAGGGGGGCCCAAGAATTCTCAGGGTTGCCACTCTCTTGACTGCTGAGAGCATCAAAGAGCAATAAGTAATTTTCCTCTAGCATTGGGTCTGAGAAGTGTTTGCTCTCTGAACCTGGGCTGACTGATTAGAAAACCTGTTAACATTTTTCTTCCAAATCATTAAAAAGAAAACAAAACCTTTTGAGTCCCTTCTGCAATTTTCTCCATTCATTGTCACTCATTTCTGAAAGAGGAGCTTGAAAAAGTTGAAATGCACAGATTAAAAGAGCAACAAATCCTTGTTTTGGAATAAGCTGATAGAACTGCAACACTGAGTAATGAAAAAAACAAAACAAAACAGTTGAAATCGAACATCATTAAGGACTGGGAAAGAGCCCTGCATGAGCCAGTGTACAGCTCTCTGCCTCCAGATACTCTGACTTGAAGCCAGAGAGGTGGGAGCCAGTTCTGTTTTATAGCAGTTTCTGCATGTGGGGAAGGTGGGTTGGCGCTGCTCTACATCTTGCTGTAGCTGCTCCTGAGGCTGTAAGCTGAAAGAAGGAAAGAGGCACACACTAAAACGTGTAGCAGTTACTACCTTATTTTCATCATCAAAATCCTACCCATCCTTCCCTCGTGGCCTCGCTCAGATTCCGTCCCTTCTAGGACCAGCTTCCTTTTGGCATCTCCCACATCGTAATTCCTAGGTATGCTGACTGTTTCTACCAATTACCTAGCACTTGGCATTGACTAGCTCATGTTCTCTGTGAGTTTCTAATAATAGGTGACAGTTCTGAGGGCTTATTACGTGACAAGCACTGTTCTAGTTGCTTTGAATGCATTTTGCCATTTAATACTACCAATGATCCTCCGAGGTAGGTACTAATGTTATCTCCATTTTACATATGAAGAAACTGCACCTAAGTAAGATTTAAGTCATTTACTCAAAATGAGAAAAGTTGGAAGATAGAGCCGAGATTTGAACCTAGGAACCTAGAATGAGGACAAACACAGTTGATTACAACAATAGGGATTCAAGAAGAGTTTTCTGATTGTAGATTAAGAGGTGGATCATTGGGGACTGGTATGACAAGACGGTTTGGAGAGGCACTACTGGGGAACGTTGCAAGAAGTTGCCGGTCTGTTTTAAATGCCGGAAGCTATTTTAGATTGCCATGTATTTTTATTTTATATACCCTTAGTAAATAAATAAATAAACTTTAAATGAAAACATTAATGCATACTAAATTTTAATAATTTATATCACTCCACATGTACTTTAATCTTTTTCAGTGGTTACATACATGCATTTTTTAAAATAATATTTAAACTTTTTATTATATTGGAGTATAGCCAATTAACAATGTTGTGGTAGCTTCAGGTGCACAGCAAAGCAACTCAGCGCTACACGTACATGTATCCATTCTCTCCGAGTCTCCCCTCCCATCCAGGCTACCATGTGATATTGAGCAGAGTTCCCTGTGCTATACAGTAGGTCCTTGTTGTTTATCTGTTTTAATATACGTGCATTTTTCACAGTTGTGATCAGCAGCTATGTACAGGCATATCTCGGCAATGTTGTGGGTTCAGTTTCAGACCACTGCAATAAAGTGACTATTGCAATAAAGCAAGTCACATGAGTTTTTTGGTTTCCCAGTGCACATAAAAATTATGTTTGCACTATATCGTAGTCTCTTAAGTGTGCAATAGCTTTATGTCTTAAAAAATAATGTACGTACCTTAGTTAAAAATACTTTATTGGGAATTCCCTGGCGGTCCAGTGGTTAGGGCTCCGTGCCATCACTGCCAAGGGCCTGAGTTTGATCCCTGGTCGGGGAGCTAAGATCCCAGGTGCAACCAAAAAAAAAAAAGAAACTTTATTGCTGACAGCATAGGGTTGCCGCAAACCTTCAGTTTGTTTAAAAAAAAAAAAAAAAGAAAGAAAAGAAAAAGCAATCATCTGCAAAGCACAGTTAAGCAAAGTGCAATAAAGTGAGTTATGCCTGTATTACTTTGTAATTTCTCATATCACTTTGTGTATTTCCATGTGTTGGCAAATAATTGGAAGAATCCACATAATTGTCATTTTTAATAGCTGAATAGTATTCCATTATGTTTGTATAACTTAATTTTTATTGGAGTATAGTTGCTTTACAATGTTGTGTTGGTTCCTGCTGTACAGCAAAATGAATCAGTTATACATATGCATATATCCCCTTTTTTTTTTGATTTCCTTCCCATTTAGGTCACCACAGAGCACTGAGTAGAGTTCCCTGTGCTATACAGTAGGTTCTCATTCGTTATCTATTTTATACATAGCATATATGTCAATTCCAATCTCCCAGTTCATCCCCCACCCTTCTCTGACTCCCCACCCCATATCCATACATCCGTTGTGTAACTTAATTTGATTGGCCGTTTTCCTGTTGTGGATATGGGCAATAACCAGCAGGAGGTAGAGTTACTGCTTGGTAAACTAAGTATGACTTCCAAGGCTTTGGCTGGGATGAGGTCTGTTTTTCATGTTATTGTTAATAACAATAATGTTGTGTTCTTGACACTTTATAATTTTTAAAGCATTTTCTCACTTATTTTTTCATTTGATCATCCCAAGAGACCTTCCTGTGGAAGTGGCATTAAGAGCCCAGTGCAGTGCCTAACCAGCACATAGATGGTGATCAGGAAATGTCAGGCAAAGGAATGACTTGATTCTGGTGTCCTAAGGTCTACTTTAATCCCCTTCCAGTGCCTCCTATGCTAATTACATCAAGGATCTTTTTAGTGTGACTCATTTTTCTTTGCTTCTTATCTCTTCTTTTTCACCTTCTATTTCATTCCATCTGGCCCTATTCTTCTATCTCTATATTTTTTCAATTTTCTTGTGTCTTT
This sequence comes from Physeter macrocephalus, assembly GCF_002837175.3. Classification (NCBI taxonomy): domain Eukaryota; kingdom Metazoa; phylum Chordata; class Mammalia; order Artiodactyla; family Physeteridae; genus Physeter; species Physeter macrocephalus. The sequence continues at coordinate 68,671,036 of NC_041220.1, forward strand.
TTTTTTTAACACCTCCTTCTTTATTTTCCTTATCTTCTTTTTCAGCAGTGCACATTCTTTTCTTATTTCTCATCTGTCACCCTATCTCCTATTGCTTGAACTATGAGTTGCATATCCAATCTCTCTCTGGAACTTTCAATGATTGTCTCTCCCTTGTTCTCTGAATTTGTGTTTTATTTAAGGGACCACGCTGTCTGCTGAAGGATGATTGAATATTTCAAGGCATTTCTTTTCTTTGAACTTTTACTTTCAGAAAAAAAAAGAACACGACCTATGCTTAAATTGAGACCTTCCTAAATTAAAAACAAGAACTTGTATTTTCTCCTTCATGTGACTTTTCCTAAACCATATCTTATATAGCTTTAGAAATGACCTTACTTACAAGTTTTCAACTTGGCAGGGCTCCCAATGAAGTTACAATTGCTGTTGTCTTCATAAGAACTACAGGCCAGGAGCTGAATTGCAGAGAAGACTTTTGAGTGTTTATGCTTAAAGAACACAACTGAATTTAGGCTCATAGGCTATCCTCTTAAGTACTAGAGACAGCAAAATTGCTATGGCTACACTTATCTACTTTTCTTACACACATGTATATCTCTGTGTTTACATGAAATGGGGCAAAAATAGTGACTTAGATGTAAGTATGACCATTGGTATCAATGTCGGTCCTGATTGGGCCTGCCACAGATAAAGAATAATCACTAATGTTTATTGAGCACTTCCTATGTACCAGCTCCTCACATACATTATTTCATTTAATCCTGACTGCAACCCTGGGAGGTCAGTCTTATGATTAGTAGCATTTCCATTTTACAGGCCAGGAGGCTGAGATGAGAGACATTAACCAATTTACTCAGTGTTTCACAGCTAAAACGCAGTAGACCTGGGCTTTGAAGCAGTGCCACTTCAGAGGGCACGCGTGTGAACACCGTCATCAGACTTCATCATCCGATCTAGTTCCAACAGGACCTTTTCTGCTTCTCAGCAATTGTATTACTTACAACTCTTTTTGATGCTTTGTCACCTTGCTCACCATGGCCTTTCCATGTGTACTCACTATACTTTCCCTCAACTCAACTCTCACTCCAATCAGTTGACATCTTTGCTTTCTTTTGTGTTTAGAAGATTAACATAATCTCCTAAAAACAACAAGAGCAAAAAAACTCCCTCACTTTTTCTCCGCAAATGTCTCTGTATCTTCTTCTAAATACCATTTTCCTCATTGCTTCCTTTGAGAAAGGATCTCCCTCACCCTGGCCTGGGGGAACTCCTCCATCTGTGATCTAGAGCTGCTTTGTCCCATCAACCTCAAGAGGTGGTCTAGCCCAATAGTTATTTCCTCTTTTGGTTACTCATTTCATCTCCTTCCTTCCCTCTTTATCTTTCCTTCTCTTCTTCCTCCCTGACCTCCTTTCCTTTAGCACCTTAGTGTCTTGATCCAATGCTCATTTCTGTTTTCTTCTTAGAGTCTATCTCAAGTCCACACATGATCATCATCTCCAGACTCTCATTTCTATCTGTCTACCTTCTGGACATTTGATCCACAGGAAAAACATACTCAGAAAGCTCCAAAGAAACCTCCCCCACCAGGTCCTTCCTTCCTTCTCCTGACTCTCTTGTCCATCCACTACTGATTTTTTCAATCAGTGTAATTCAAAACTGAGAACAGTTGACCCTTGAACAATGTGGGTATGAACTACACAGGTCCACTTATATGCAGATATTTTCCACTAGTATATATTACAGTACTACATGGTCCATGGTTGGTTGAATCCGAGGATGCAGAGGAGGGGGGGGGATACAGAGGGCCGACTATAAGTTATACTCAGATTAACCCCTGCATTGTTCAAGGATCAACTGTAATTCAAAATTGAGTTACACCTGCTTCCTTCCCACCCCTATCCCATATTTTAATGATTGCCTCATCTTGCAAAGTTAAAGCCCCTCTTATTCCATAACTTTGGATAAAATATTCTCTGGTCCTCCTTAGACATTGATTGCATTTTAAGTGTGGCTTTCTTCTGACATTGGACCTTGTCATGAGCATCTTGAGGGAAGGGTCTGACTCTGACTCAGTGCTCTGTCTCCTGCAATGACTTCCATGGTGCCTCACACCCAACTCACATTCCATAAATGTTGATCGAAGTGAACTTTTTTCTATTTTGGAGGTAAGGCAAGAGTAAAACATAAACTGATGGGAGGTCAGGTACAGACAGGAGTGGTGCTCATGTCTCCTTGTTGGCAGCAAGAACTGGAACCAGAACTGAGGAGAGAGCCTTGCTCTTACATCTGACACTGCCTCTCACCCACTTCGTCTTCCAGCTGTCTGTCTCCGTGGGTCCTACTGCAGCCTTCTCACGACATTTGTAAGTTTGTCAACACTGGGTGGAAATCACTGTCCTATAACGCTAAGGCCAATCTGTTGTAGTAGGTTTTGTTGTTGTTGATGCTTGTTTTTTTCAGGATAAAACAATAGCCACAGACACGGAAAAAATGGGAAGTTTTGTGTTTTTTTTTTTTTTTTTTTTTCGTGTGGTATGCGGGCCTCCCTCTGTTGTGGCCTCTCCCATTGCGGAGCACAGGCTCCGGACGCGCAGGCTCAGCGGCCATGGCTCACGGGCCCAGCCGCTCCGCGGCATGTGGGATCCTCCCGGACCGGGGCGCGAACCCGGTTCCCCTGCATCGGCAGGCGGACGCGCAACCACTGCGCCACCACGGAAGCCTCTGTTTGTTTGTTTTGTTTTGTTTTTGTATTAACTCAGAGCTAACCCTAAACCCTAACCCTAAAAAGAACACGTGATTTCTAAAGAACTCATGGTGGGCTAGGACCAAAGTGATGATCCAAAGGGGAAGAGAGGAGGCTTCTTTTTCTTCTGCCATTCATGTTATTTTCTGGATTCCTGCTGTACTTGTCTCACAAGTAGAACCCTGCCAATTTTAAAAGTGGCATCAGAATTCAGTCTATACCCACTTTAAGGACCCTGAGCGTCAGCATGGAATCATTCCTTTTTCACCTGATGAGGAACAGCTACAAGTGGTGATTATTTTAACAGCTTCCAAACACATTTAATGTGGTTTCATTAAGAACCTAATCGACTGATAGGACATTATTGAAAATCTCACTATGTGTCCAAGATTGTCTTTATAGGTCCATTATTTATCAGCTAAGGAGTCACTGCCTCATAAAACCAACATCCAAAGGCACTGCTTCGACAGTACACATTTACTTTAATATCTTCAAGCTTTTTTGACTTTGCTCCAAAGATGTGAAATAAGTCATTTCACTGCCGTGTGCTTCCATCCATCGTGATTGTGCGTAATCCTCACTGATCCTTGAAGCAGAGCCTTTGTGATTTGAAGATAACATCACACGGTGATGACCACATATAATTTCCTTACAGCTGCAGGGTGACATATTAGAGGATATTGCCGCTGCTGAGTTAAAATATTAATTTTTTATGTATTTACATTTTTAGTATGTATGCACGCTGTGCATATTTAGAAAACAAATGGAATCTTCTGCTTGCTTAAAAACAAGAAGTGCATTTACTTCATCTCGAGTCGATACTCCATTTCCAGGCTCCCTTATAATGTGTTCATTACTTTGTTTAAAGTGCTAATTCACCAGGTTTGTTAGCAAGTAGGCACATATACAAACAACTGGAATCCCATTTGCCTTTCCCCCGCCACATGTTTATTATATACCAGTAATCTGAAACAGGCTACACCTAAATGTATCCTGGGTCTCTCTCCTCTCCTTGTCATCCTTAATAAGTCTTTTATTTAAAGACTCTTTACTCTAATTGAAATAGTGACAAATAAGGATTTACTTACTGAGTAGCTATGGGAGGACTCTGAGAGACGGGCTTCAGAATAGGCTCTGTTTTTAAGCAATTAATGGATGCATGCTCACCATTTAGACATACTTGAGGTTAGCCTCCTTTTTTGATTACAGACAGGAAGGTCAGATGCAAATGCCTTCCTGCACAGATGGGGCTTTTATGATGGGCCGTTAATCCTTGCAGAGGCTGCTAGATTGGTGGGTTGGAAACTCAATTCCCCTATTTTAGTAACTGCGGTCCTGGTACAAATTAAGTGACAGTATAAACTTCCTCTAGTGTATCCTGTGAACTCGTTCCAGACATCACCTGTGGGGAGGAATGGGAGTGGAAGGTGGGGTGAGGAGGATTACAGGAGAATTCTCTCTGTGGTTTGTCGGCGTCTCTGAGAATACTGGCATTTTAAGGACACCGTTTCTGACAGTTGTGCTTCTACCAGTGTGGGTCCAGCAAGGATCTGAATCAGGATTTGTCAGATGGTCACCGCCTACGAAGAAGAACTCAAGATTTGCTTCCCAATCAGCTTAATTCTTCGAAACTATGCCCCTAGATTTTACTGTGCGTGAAGTGACTGGTGTCGTAGCAGTTCCCTGGGACACATAGTCAGCCACCTCCTGCAGCGCCTGGAGATGGGCTCCTAACACCTCTTAATTATGTTTAGATTGTATAATTAATACATCTGGCTGGCCATGGAGAGATTTCATTCTCTCAGACGGTACTGACAAGGCAGTTGTAAATTGCCACACACACAGCCAAGTAGTGCCCTCTTCCTCTTGGCCTGGAGTGGATTTTGAGAACCAAGTGGTGCAGTCCAGGTGAAGCTTCTCATGGGCCTCCAGATTCCCCACAATTTCCTAGTATTTTGACTCCAATATTTTTTTTTCTTTCATTGAATAAATTGATAAGGGCTGCCTATTAGGTACTACTGATTTTGCCAAATTCTACTTTGTTTTGAATCTTAAAGGCGTTTTAGAAGCTGACAGTTTGTGGAAAGGTTTTCCCTGGTCGTGCCTGAAAGACAAACCACTGGTGTGTTGGTTTTCTTTCTCAGGGGACACCTGAGATCTCCATTCCTAGTCACAGAAGCCTTCGTATACTTACACTGTAGTATTCTTAGTTTTCCTAATATGCCTACTCTAGCATAAGCCTTTTGAAAACTGTTCAGCAGTGGATGTTATTAACAGAGAAGGGTCTTCTGTGGACATAATGGAAGGGGGAGGGGGACAGAAACATAGGGACCCCTCTCCTCGCCCCAGAAAATTTCACATTGAAAGCTGCTGTGTGTCAGAGTTTTCTTGGATTGTTGGCTCTTTGCTGTGGTTTTAATGTCTTCTGCCATCACTAGTTACCTTTTATACAACAATTTCTCATTTAAACCTGTAATGATAAGACAGAGACTCCAGTAGATAGACTGGTATACACATAGACAAACCCATTTCCAGTCGCCATGAGGATAAATCCATACACTTTTTCATGACTTACAAGGTATTTCAGAATTAGCACAGCCAGGTCCTGAGTGGCTCTTTCGAATGTTCTTCAAGATGCAGCCATACTGAACTTTTTTCAGTTCCTTGAAGGTATCCTGTTCTGTTGCGCTTCTGGGTTTTTGCATGTTTTTCCTCTTCTTGGGACCTCTTCCAAGCTCTCTCACCCTGCCCATCTCCAGCAGCTGACTCCCACTCAGTGTCTCTGTCTCAGCCTCCTCCAGGCAGCTTTACCTGCTTCCTGGACCGAGTTGGTACCCCGTCAGAGACTTCCATGGTCCCTGGGCTTACCTGGTGGTGCAGTGGTTGAGAGTCCACCTGCCGATGCAGGGGACGCGGGTTCATGCCCCGGTCCGGGAAGATCCCACATGCCGCGGAGCGGCTGGGCCCATGAGCCATGGCCGCTGCGCCTGCGCGTCCGCCGGAGCCTGTGCTCCGCGATGGGAGAGGCCACAGCAGTGAGAGGCCCGCGTACTGAAAAAAAAAAAAAAAAAAAAAAAGAAAGAAGCCCAGCCCAAGTCCACCTCACTGTTGGATTCTTGAATATTCCACTCAGCTACCTCCAACCTGTTCCACAGGAGGGGAGGGGAGAGGCAAATTGAATGGTCTCTCTGCTTCTTCTTCCTCACCAGCTCGAAGGGTTTTTCTAGGCTGGGGTACAGAGGTGGAGAGTGTAGGAGTCGTATTGGTGGGGGAGGGCCTGTGTCTCCTAGCTCCAATTTCCACGTTCAAGTTTGTTTTTTCTTCTATCTTTCACATGTGCCCTCGGCTCTGTGCATTTGGTATCTGTGCTGGTCTGATTCTGCTAACTTTCTCTGGGAGCACATGGTGGCCCACACTCCCTGGTCCAATGAGGGATGGTTGCAGTGGATGAGGAAAGAACTCACTGGTTGATATCTCAAATTATTATGAGATTACACAGATTTCATACTTAAGTGTAATTATGTATCCAGAGTCCTTGTCCCCACCATACTGAAAGCTCTGTGAGTACAGTAGACATTTGAACAGTTTTGTTGTTTGAAAGAAAGATTTTTTAAATGCTCAGCCTCGCTTACAATAAAAGAAATCCAAACCAAAGCAACTACGTAACACCAATTTTCACCAACCAAATTAGCCAAGATCATTTTATTATTTTAAAATTTCCTTAAACAACAAGGTCTTACTGTATAGCACAGGGAACTATATTCAATATCCTGTGATAAACCACAGTGGAAAAGAATATGAAAAAGAATGTATATAAATGTATAACTGAGTCATTTGCTCTGCAGCAGTAATTAACACAACATTGTAATTCAACTATACCTCAATAAAAAATAAATTTAAAAAAATTTCCTAGAGCAGGCCAAGTTACCATGAAACAGTCTCAAGAATGTATCTTGGATGTAACTCTTTTTTAAAATAAATTATTTACTTGTTTATTTACTCATTTATTTATTTATTTTTGGCTGCGTTGGGTCTTTGTTGCTGCACGCGGGCTTTCTCTAGTTTCTGCGAGCGGCGGCTACTCTTCATTGTGGTGTGTGGGCTCCTTAATGGCAGTGGCTTCCCTTGTCGCGGAGCACGGGCTCTAGGCGCACAGGCTTCAGTAGTTGTGGCTTGCAGGATCTAGAGCGCAGGCTCAGTAGTTGTGGTGCATGGGCTTAGTTGCTTCGCGGCATGTGGGATCTTCCCAGACCAGGGCTCGAACCCATGTCCCCTGCATTGGTAGGCAGATTGTTAACCACTGCACCACCAGGGAAGCCCGACATTGTCTTTTAGCAAATAATCTAAAATGCACAAGGGTCTTATCATGGCCTTCATTATAAAAGTGGGCAAATTGGAAGTAAATGATCAAGTATAAGAAAAATGGTAAATTTTTATTTGTTTATTCAATGCTGGAATATTATACAAACCCTAAAAATGATGTTTACGCAGAGTCCCTAATGACGTGGAAATGCTGGTGGTACTGAGTTAAAAAAAAGTTATTATATGACAATATTTAATATAATCTCATCTATGTAAAAATCTACATATGGAAAATTGTACAGAAAAAGAACTAAGAGAAAAATATCCATGTTAGTAGTTATTTATTCTAAAAGGCCCACATGGGGGGATTTTTATGTTCATTTATACTATGTAAAATTGTTTTTCATATTTTCTTCCTTGGCTCACTTTGTAGTCAGAAAAATAAAACCGTAAGCTCCCTGTTTTGAGCCCCCTCTCTGCATAGAAGATCACAGTGGCCTCTGGGGCTTGAGCCTGAAGCTTGCCTACAGTTGGTACTCAGGGGGACTGGCCACTTGTAGCCTGTCACAACTGAGCAGCCTGCCCTCGGGAACGATGCTTTTCTGATTGTAAATCAGAACACTAGGATTAATCCTCAAGCCCTGTTGCTCTGATTTCTGGCTTCTTTCCCTGTACATCATAACTCATTTTGAGCTCTCCCAAGGAATTCTCTCCTGCAAAGAGATTTTGCCTTCAAGCCTCTTAAGACAAAGGTGCTTCCTAGGTTTTAGGAATTTATTTTTCTTTTCTGGTTGGTTTAATAAAAATCAGTCGACCTTCAGATTGACTCCATAGCAAGGTTTGAGAGCATATTGGTTTTGTGTGGTCTTCTGTTGGGGGCTTGTATAAGACAGAGTTGGGAAGAGAGGTTTGCAGGAATGTATTAACACGGGACCCACTCAGACTGTTGTTTTGGGGTCTATTCACAGGATTGGGTGTTCAGTATGAGTTTTTAAGCCATGGATAAATGAATAAGGAATAAATACAGGTAGCGAACAAAAAGAGTTGAACTTTGCAGACTCAAATAGTTACAGTCTCGTGTGTAATGTGAAACTGTAAACTAACTCGGATTAATGTGATGCTTTGGACAACCTGCGGTTGATTGTTTTATATTTTCAGGTGTCATTTATTGATTTCTCCTTGCCTCTGGGTACTCACTCCATCATGCAATGTGGTATGTCTGGTGATTGATCTGATGCCTCTTTTAAGGCTTAATATGGAGCCATGGAGAGAGGCAGAGGCCTTGAGTGATTATGGAGCCTCTACAACTCCCTCTTTTGTTTTTTTATTGAAGTATAATTGACCTACAACACTGTTAGTTTCTGGTACACAACACAGTGATTTGATATTTCTATACATTACAAAATGATCACCACGATAAATCTAGTTACCATCTGTCACCATACAAAGTTGTTATACTATTATTGTCTGTATACCCATGCTGTAGATTTCATCCCCATGACTTATTTATTTTGTCACTGGAAATTTGTACCTCTTATTCTCCCTCACTTATTTCACTCATCTCATCCACCCTCTCCCTTCTGGCAACTGTCTGTTTGTTCTTTCCATCTATAACCCTGTTTCTGTTTTATGTTTGTTCATTTGTTTTGCTTTTTAGATTCCACATCTAAGTGAAATCATATGGTGTTCGTCTTTCTCTATCTAACTTATTTCACTTAGCATAATACCCTAAGGTCCATCCCTGTTGTTGCAAATGGCAACATTTCATTCTTTCTATGGCTGAGTAATATTCCATTGGATATTTATACCACATCTTCTTTATCCATTCATCTACTGATGGACATTTAAGTTGCTTTCATATCTCAGCTTTTGTAAATAATGCTGCAGTGAAGATAAGGGTGTATATGTCTTTTCAATTTAGTGTTTTTGTTTTCTTCAGAAAAATACCCAGAAGTGGAATTGCTGGATCGTGTGGTATTTCTATTTTTAATTTTTTGAGAAACCTCCGTACTGTTTTCCACAGTGTCTGTACCAGTTCCCATTCTCTCTCTCTCTGTAACTCTTGAGCCCTTTCCACTGACTTTTGGTAGCTGTATACCAAAATGATGCAAACAGACATGGCTGGTTTAAGACCTCCAGAGAATGAGACTTAAGTTAGGAGGATAGAAGAAGTTAAGGGTCGTAAGGAATTTCTACACTTATCAGGCAGTCAGAGGCAGATAAGGACCAAGAGGCGCACCAGGATAAAGCATGCTAAGAGGGGAAAGAGGGTCAAAGAAGGGGGTGATCCGAAGTGTCATGTATTGCACACCTTTCAGGTGGGTTAGGAATTAGAGGAGGCCATTACATTTGGTCATTAGAAGGTGGTCAGAGACCTTTTCAAGAGCAATACAACAGTTGAATTGTGGAGGTTGAAGGCAGATTACAGTGAAGTGAGAAGTTAGGGAGGCAAGGAAGTTGGGCGGTGAAGGAAAGAAAAGAGATGGGGAGGTTGTTGAGAAAAACTTTGGGGGGAGTAGGTAATGCAGAGCATGTTTGGAGGTTGAGGTCAAGGAGAATGAAGAGAGGTGGGGTAAAAGATACACTAATGTTGCAATAATGTTCAAATAATGTTGAAAATCGGATTAAAAAATGGGGGTGGAGGAAATAGCCATTTCATCCTGTGAGGGGAGATGAAATGAAATGAAGGGTTTGGCAGGAAAGAATCAAAGGTGTTCATGCTTGATGGGCTGAGTCAAGTAGAAGGTGAAATAACTGGGGAGGATGTGGAAGGGTGGGCTGCGTGGGCTGGTGACCAGGGAAGAGTAGCAAGGGTTTCAAAGCTGCTGCCATGAGAGCAGGAAGGAGCATCCATAAACCAGCTCTAGGTGCCTTTAGAAGTAATTAATATACATCACACTCTTCATTTAAACAGCTTCTAGAGATCCCCATGATCAGACAAATCCATAAATATTTATTTATTGTACCCACAAAATATTCCAGAGATCTGCTTACTTTCTCTTCAAAGCATCCCCTTGGTGGTTATTCTTTTTCATTCCTTTAATTGTACACTAGAGAAAGCCTCAGTTAGATGCAACTAGTTTTTAGACCACTGCACACCTGCGGATCTTGTTGACGCATGCCAGAGCCCCGCACTCTGTGTAAGCACTGGCTTTAAAGAGGAAGAGGCCAAGACTTTTCAAATAATGGAGCCTCAATCAGTCATGTTTCCTGGGTTTTCAATTCTAACCTGTACCCACTCATTAAGGTAATCATAAAACGGAGTTACCACCATCTGCTCCGGCAACTTTCAAAGTGCTCCTGGCACTGTGAGGAAAGCACAGGAAAAAGAAAACAAAAAGGTTGGCATTGTGTGGAAACCGTACACTAAATCAGGGGGAAATAGCCTCCTTATCAGATTTCTCGCAATACAGCCATCATTTCCTTTATAATTTACTGAAGGGCTATAATGCGGATTAATTTGCCTCTTAGGATATCAAGAACTGTTTCTGATATTGGCAAAAGGCTGCCTGTAATTTGAAACTCCTGAAGTTCAGAGAAAGGTCAGGGCCTGTTCGCTTGTGTGCTGCTAAAAGAGGGTTTTTGCGGAGGACACTCTGGGTTCAACTTCTGGAATGGCTAGAGGTCTCAAAGGCTTCTCATGCAGATGAGTGGGTGCTGGGTATGGGACTGAGATCTCTTCTTTGGCAAAGAACACGTCTCAGATGATCAGCAGTTAAGAAAGTGTATCACTGAGGGTATGGAGAGAAAGACCTGTTTTAACAGATTTCAAGGACAGGTCATCTGTTTTATTGACAAGGATTTTTTAGTCTATCGCCAGAAATCATAATCACTATCTACAAGACTTTGGGTTGAAACAAGACCTATGCGGCCGCCGAATGGTGTTTTAGCAACTGCAAACAGTGCTTTGAATCTTACGGGGGTAGATGGACAGGACCTATAACCAGAAGTCTCTTCTCTTTCCCTAGGTCTTTACTCCCTTTTCATTTTGGGGGGTAATTCAGTATTTGTGGCTTTTCTTCCATCTTTGGGATGGAGGTTGGTAAATAGGATTTGAAGCGTTATTACCACTTAAGGTAGGACAGAGGGCATTTTCACCTCTATGGGGAGCTGCACACAACCAAGTTCTTTAATTAAAGGATGGCTCTTACACGGGTGAGAACAAGAGACAGTGCTGGCCATCCCAGATAATTAACCCTATGGATTTAATCACAACTGATACAACAGCTTCTGTGAACTGTGTATCAGGTCCTGAAAATGACTTTCCAACTCAGCTCTTTGTAACTTTACCTCTAGTTAAAGACTAAACTTTCCTCCCAATTCTATTATCAACCAACCTTAATCCACCACCGCCACCAATGCCTGAGGCTGGTTTGCTGACTCTGGAAGGCCACATTTGGGAGATGAGCCTCGTGGGGCCTCTGAGCAAGGCTTAGGAGCTCTGTGAACGAGGGGCACACGGTACCCGAGTTCTGGGAGCTCTCGGGGGATATGCTGATATGATGAGCTGTTTCTGTTATCTGGTAGTTCTTTCTATACCCCTGGCAAGTATCTATCACATGCTGCCCTAGGACTTGAAGGTTGTTCAATCGGAAAGGGATGAAAACTCAGTTGCTGTGCTGGGCCTGGCCATTTGCTAAAAACCTCAAACACGCAATTTGTACAGGTCCCAAGCTTCTACTTTACTGAGGTATACTGCCTTTGCGCTACTCTCCAGCCATCTGTGCTGCAACAGTGGTAATTGCAATCCCTTTTACCCTTGGGTGTAGAAATGAGATGCTGTGTTCATAGCATCCGTGCCTTCTCTGTGCTCCCATGTCCTCTCCAGACTGCCATCCTCTGTGCCAGCGCTGTGCAGCTGACCTCTACAACACCGGGAGCGTCTGCCTGAGGTGCCAGAATGCCCGGGACCTGCTGCTAGAAGATCTCTGTGTTCCCGATTGCCCTTCTGGATACTTCGCGGAGAGAGGAGCTTGTAAAAGTGAGTAAGTGCTGGACACAGGAGCTGGCGTGCCCCATGAGCTTCTCTTGGGCAATAGCTGAGAAGGCTGGAACATCCCGAGAGAGAGAGAGGCAGGAAGTACACTGTGGGGCAATGAACCAGACCAGCTAATGCTCTCTGCTCTGGGGCTTTTATTAACGGCTCTTGGGATGCTGCTTTGGAAGGGAATTTGGCTTCATAGGTTCTCTTTATGTCTCTTCCTTCTGCAGAATGTCACTGCTCCTGCAGAACCTGCCAGGGCAGAGGACCCTTCTCCTGCTCCTCATGTGACACCGACCTCGTTCTGTCCCATCTTGGCACCTGCAGCGCTGCCTGCTTCCCAGGGCACTATCTCGATGACAACCACACTTGTCAGCGTATGTTTTAAAAAATGAACTTTCTCTCCTTTCCTACTCTTCTGGAGTCATTGAAGGAAACAGGGATTTTTTTGCTTCCATAGTTTCACCTGGTAGCCTTTATTTTTAGAAAAGAAAGAAAATGAATCTACAAAGCATATGGATGCCATTAGCAGATTATAACTCAGATATGGGCCTAATTGGAAGTGCTGGACTAGGGATCTCCTCTGCCAGTGCCAGCTGTGTGTTCTTGGGTCAGTCATTTAACCTCTCTGTTCTCTAGTTATCTCATTAAAATCATAAAATGGTTAGTCTAGTTTATTCCTATGGTTTCTCTCAGTGATCCAATTCCAAGATCCTAAGCGGAGAGTGGAGCTCATTCTAGTATAAAGGCCTGAACCTCAGCACTTCTCTGGGTTTAATTTGTTTTTGACATGAAATTTGTTGAATACTGACCGTATGTGAGGCTTGATATGCTACAAAGTATTCAGTTTCCACCCGAACAGTAGTTTATTTTGTCTTGCATGAAAGTTACTTGTATAGATATCTTAGTTCTCAAATAAGTTAAAATATGATTAATTACCTGAGTCATGCACAAACAAAGAGTTAGGATAAATTAGGGCGAGGGCAAATCTGGGTGGAAAAAAAATTAGGAAGTGATTCACAGATGAAGGAACAGTTTCGAAATAGGCTGAGGCAGCTTGCTTTATTTCAGTCAGTAAAGGGTCAGTTGCCAAAAAACTGTGTTATACTTTTCTCATTTTGAAAATGACAGTTAATAAATACAGTACTGATATTTCAATTTTCTGTCCTAGGAAGTACCATGTTGAAGGAATTATAGAGTAATGGTTAGGAGAGTGGGCTCTAGAATCAGGTAACTAAAGTTCAAATCCTAACTGCCGCTTAACTAGCTTTGTGACCTTGAGCAGGTGAATTAACCACTAGGCCTCAGTTTCCTTTTTCTATAAAAGGGAGATTATAATAGTGCCTACCTCTAATGTTATTGCACTTAGCCCAGACCCTAGCAGAGAATAAGCTCTCAGTATAGCTACTGTTGTTATTATCATCTTCATCCTCATGTGAAATGAGAGGCAAATCAAGCAGTAAAAGATATTTATATTTTATAGATAGAAAGATAGGTATTACTGTTAGTTTATGGAGATTCTTGCAAGGATTTGCATTTGAAATGAAGTTATACGGAACCCACCATTTTGCATCATCTGTTGAGATAGATACCAAAGATAAAAATCCCTTTTGGATCAATGAAAAGAGGTTTTTTTTTTTTTTTTTTTTACTTTTGTAACAAAAACATTGCTTGGTATATATCAGCTGTCTGCCGGAATCTGTAGATTCTGTAACACAAGAGACGCGAATGAAACACTTGCATATTCTATTCAAGAGCAAAAGAGTGTTGGTGTAGAAGTAGTGACTTAGATGTATGAGGCTCTTCACTGCAGTGGAATCACAGAAATAAAAGTTCAAAAGAAAAAACAGAGTCCCCTGTACGGCTTATAGGTGGCAAAAATACGTTGCATTGAAATATTTCTCTTCTGGGAAGCTTCTGCTCTGCACAAATGCATTTGCTATGCTACCATGTAAACAAGATTTTATAGACTATTTCAGTTAAATTAAGCATCTTCTAACCTTAGTCCTTTGCTAAAGCTTAGGTTTCCTTCATCCAAAGACTGAGTAAGGTATGCCCCTAAGTTGGGCTATTTGAGTTTCTAATACATAAAAAAAAAATCTACAATGTCCCTTTCTAATGCTCATCATTATAGATAATTATAGGCCTGACAATTTTAGGAATTGTGCAGTAAAGGGCTTTTAAGGAAACATAATCAACATTAAGGGGAGACATTAATAACCATATTATAGAAGAAAGTAAGAGCTTCAGAGCTGTCTAGATTCTGGTTACAGGAACCTTTAGAAATTGCATACTGAGCTCTAAAATTTCAGGATAGCTAGTTGAGAAAGAACTTTAAATAAGAGATGATAAATGAGGTTCTCAGTACTTGAAACCGTAGTGCCCTAGAGTAGGAGGAAGACTCCAGCGCACCTGAGCCAACCTTGCACCCAGGGCAGAGATTCTCTCTCACCCCCTCACAGGATGCTACAGATGAGGAAGGAAGCCAGGTGCATCGGTGGGGATGAGGGCTGTTTCTCATCAACCCTAGAGCTTCCTTCTGGAGCAGTGTAGAATGGCTCCTCCCTCATTCACATGCTTCCCTTCCAAAGTCTGACATTAGCTTGGACTTCTCTGCTCTGAGCAGGACTGGAGTCGGTGGAGTACTGAGCAGAAAGGGAGGACCGTCTCAGAGGTACAGTAGAAAACAGGGAGGGAGAATGGGCTTCATAGGCTGTGAGGTTCCCTCCTCCTCAGTGAACGATAGTTAAAGTATCAATACATCTCTGCTTCCCTCACTGCTTTCTGGTCCCCTAGGCCCCTTCTTCACTGTCCTCTTAGCACTTCCCATGGGGTCACTGACCTCGGAGAGCTGCACCTGCTACTCCAGACGTTGTCACACCAACGTGACTGCAGTAAGACCAATACCCTCTGGTCTGAATATTGTAAGAGGGAGAAAAGGCTCCTCACCCACACTCCTCTGAACGGGTAAGCTAGAACCCAAGGGGTTTGGTTATGTGCAGAACTACTTTGAGTGAGACAAGGTCACTTGGGGATTGCCTTGGAGACGGCTGAGGGGTTCGATTAAAGAGGAAGAAGCGTTTGAAGAGAAATGACGGAAGCCCCCTGCTTCTTAGTGTGACACCACTGCACCCCTCCAAATCCTCCATATAAGTCTTTTAACATCTCCAAATGCTCGGCGGGACCCCATTTCTTTTGGGAGTCAGTGAAGGAGCTGAGTTATGCTTTGGGAATGAGAGACTTCATAGAAGGATTCAAGACCACGGAGGCAGACAGAAGCTTGAGGAAGTAAACTACAAGAAACTCTCAGCTGTCAGTACAGGGGCCTTGTTTTGCAGCTCCATGTCCAGCAGGGCGTCCAGCTGACACTGAGGTTACGTGAAGGCTCTTCAGTTTAAGATCGTGTTAGTTTCTTTAGTAACCATACCAACTTTTAGTAAGCTTTCAATCAACTAAGATTCTTAGATCATTTTTTATAATAATGCTTTCTAAACAGGCCTTCTGTCCCCTATGTTTGTACAATTGGTTATAGAACATAAATGCAGGACTTTACTTACAGTTTAGTTTATTTCGTCTGATTACTTTTAGTTTATTGATACAATGGGCCAAAATAAGTTTGAGTTTTTCTTTCAGCTGGTGAAACTTAACTATGCATGTATCCTATGTAAGTGTATGTGTCATATTTAAATATCATTAGCATAATTTCTTTGTTTTCATTAAAGTAATTAATAAAAATATTGGCCAACTAAGAAATTAAGACTTCATCATAATACTCTACTAAAGACATTCATTTCCAATTACAAAGATTTACTGACAACTTTCTGAGTATGTATTTCAACCATCTTCATATCCGCTTACAGCTGGTAGACCACACTTCATTTTTGTATTCACAAGTTTATATTTAGGGTTTTTGTCAAACCCTTTGGCAAAGTTAAGATACAACATGTGTAGAAATCCTGCCTCCCCAAAGGATAAAAGTTTAGTCTCATATAAGTTTCCAACAATAAAAATATTTTTTTCTAATATTTTCAAACTGTTTGAAAATCCAGTCTAGAATTTTCCTAGGACCTTTAATTACAAGTCTACATACTCTAACAAATATTTTATACCAGTGGCTTTTCTTGTAGGTGAAACAAAAGGAGTTTCTTTTTATTTTAGAGGGAGGTCATTTTTCTGCACTGTGCCACACACTTTGATATCCTTTAGCACTAAAACTCACATGATCACTCTCTAGACTTTTCCTCTGACACATGCTGAGAGAAAATTTTAGAGGGAGGCCGAGATGCTAGTGCTTGAGTATATATAATTACAATATCTGGCTTCTTTCACTTATGTTGCAAGTATTTATTGAACACCAACAAAATTACAGATAACCAGCTAGGTGCTGGGGTCTATTGCAAGGAACAACAGAAACCTAGTCTTCGCTTTCATGAAGCTTACCGCTGTAAAGGATACAGATGGTAAATAATTGCTGAAATTGAACATTTTTATGTATGGCACGAATGAAAGGTATAAAAACAGTACCTGGGAGACCTGTTCTAGACTGGAGAGTCAGGGAAGGCCTTCTTGAAGAAGAGACTGAAGAATGAGTAAGAGTTAAAGACAAGAGACTTGGAGATTATATTGAGAGGATTCAAATATGTGTATTATGATTTCTAGGTAGAAAGAATGGAGGGAATGATGGAGAAGCAATATTTACAGAAATGATGGCTGGAATTTTTCCAGGACTGAAGAAAGATATGAGTTCATAGATGAAAGTGTCCTCTGACACCTGAGAAGTATGAATTAAAAAAATCACTCTTACAGATACGTGGAAAATAGAATGCAAGGCAGTCAAACCAATTAGGAGGCTATGACAGTGGTCTAGGAGGAGATGATGATGGCTTGGACGTATTGGCATTTGTGGATATGGAGAAAAGCAAAAAGTTCTGAGAATTATGTAGGAGAGTTCAAACAAATAAGATCCAGTAAGTAATTGAATTAGGAGTGAGAGAAAGGGAGGTGCCAGGAGAGACTCTAAGGTTTCTAGCATGAACAACTGAGTCAATGGAGAAATGCTAGTTGTTGAATCAGGCAGAGATGGAAGCATGACCAGATTTGGAGATCATCCCTGAATGCCTAAATTAAGTGACTGCTAAGAATTACAACTGAGCAAGTCAGTAAGCCAGGTCACTTTAAAGTCCTTCGTATCTTAAAATATGGGATTTCCTGAGCTCCAGAATAAGTTGATGCCTAATTTTAATCTTGGTATCAGACAAAAATCTGAATCTACATCTTAAACTGTAGGGGCCTTGATTCCTTAAGAAGCAAGGTTCCAATGACACTCTGGACTGTCATTCCAGAGATCTTGGAATAAGTATAAATTAATCCTGTTGCTGAGTCACAGGGCAGTTTGGATGTGGGATTTCTGTTCTTGGGTTTATAATTTATCTTCTCTGGAAAATAAAAGTACCCTCTTTGATTTTGGAAAACAAGAGTAACATTTTCTGTTTCTGTTGATCGCAGGGTAGGGTTCTGAGCCGTGATTTAAAAATAGGTTGGAGCGAGGCTCTGTGCCTTTGCAGCATCTGTCTAGGTTTGATCAGTGCTTCAGCATTTGCAATTGTAATCACCTGGTCATTTTCTTTTCCTGTCTGCTCAGCATGCGACCCACACTGTGGAAGCTGTGATTCACAGGCCAGCTGTACCTCCTGCCGAGATCCAAACAAGGTCCTGCTCTTTGGAGACTGTCAGCATGAGAGCTGTGCCCCACAGTACTATCTTGACTTCTCCACCAAGACATGCAAAGGTAAAGCTTTTCCGGAATTGCACGAGTCTTCTACTTGTCGATGCCCCTTTACTAGAGAAGTCTGCTCCCACATTGGGAAAATACTGTCATAAGATGTTTAGACTTTCTCTGATGAAAAGTCACTATGTATGTATGTATGTATTAAGCAAATATTTTTCTCTATCTACCAGGTACTAGATATTATGCCAGGTCTTAGTAACTAGACCAGAGATGGCAAACTGGAAACCCTCAGGTTGTATTTAATCCAAGACAGGGATTTGTGGTTTTGTTTTTTGGTTTTTTTTTTGATCCACTGAATTTAACAGCGTTTTAAAATTTTTAATTCTTTGCCTTTGAAAAATCAGAAGACTGCACATACAAAAATTGAGATTTTCAGTTTCTTTTGAAAAAGTCAGAAGGTTTAGCAGTACTGGATTTGCATTCCCACAGTGCAGCAGTAGGTTGATGAGTAGCTGTCATCTCTGTTGGGTAGAGCATGATCTCCTAAGGGTGCCACAGTGTCCACCATTCCCTGTCCTATCACACCAGGCCTATTTCAAAGAGTTACATTGCCTTCCTGGGCCCTGTAGGCATTTGCGTTTACAACTCTAGGCTGCCAGACTCTAAGCTTAATGAGGACAGGAGTTGTGTTTGATTTGTTCATCTCTTGCTTAACATACTTTAATGAGTGAAGACACAGCCCCTGCCTTCCAGGAGTTTATAAGCAAGCATTGTCAAAAACTGAGTACTACCTTTTACCTTGTTTTCCAGTGTTTAACATTATTGGAGCTTATGCTCTTCAAATGGCAGGACTCAGCAAGCGGAAAGACAGAATTAAAGGATGGATTTCCCTCGCTCCGGTTCCATTTCCCTTCTCCATTCCTCCATTCCACATTCCCCCCACCCACCCCTCCGACCTTTCCAATTCTGCCAGAGAAGCTAGGGCTCAGATATGGAGGTCAAACATCTGTCAAGTAAACTTGGGATGCTTTAAGGTTTTGCAAAATTGCATACGTTCCATTCCAAGAAATTCTACTTGGTTGTTAACTGAGGCGGTCTGCTGTGCTCAAGACCACAGAACCTTTTCTAGTTTTTCCCTTCTAACCAGTGGTTGTCAGTCTGTGGTGAAAAACAAGATTATCACAAATCCTCCCCGTTGTAAATGAGTTCATAACTATGCTGGCAGTTTTCAAGGCTCTGTTTTAGTCATTTTCCCTCAGGACTGATTCAGTCAAATAAATGAGTGAGATTAACTTTATAAATCTTCTTGGAAGCATGTGTACCATCGTGCACATTTACCTGCTTCTTTGGGACTTAGAGATCCTGCATCAAAGGGGAGAGAAAGGTGACTAATGAGAGGTTTCCCCAGCTTCTTAGAGGAGAGGGACGGTGGGGTGAGGCAGTGCCGAGTGGAGATACGTTCTCCAAGGAAACCAGTTCAGCAGCAAACATTTATTAAACTGCTGTGTGCCAGGCACTGTGCTGAGTTCCTTAAATTCATTATTCCATTTAATCTTCACAGTAGCCTTATGAAATAGGTGCTATTCTTATCCCTGTCTTACAGATAAGGAAACTGAGGCTCAAAAAGCTTAAGGAAAGTGTGCAAGACATGCAGATAAAAAGTGCCAAAGCCATGACTTGAATACAGATTTACCTGACTTCAAAAACAAGTACTTAATCCTGCTATTTTGTCCCGTCTTCCATGCACAAAGGACTTAACCTTACCAGCTAGAACTCTGCATTTTAGGACTGCAAAATTGCCCATCCAAATTGCCTGGGCCATCAAGAACAACAACCACAACAACTAGCATAGTCACAATGACAAAAACCATAGCCGCAGCACCCTGTCTTCCTGGGCCTGACTCGGTAGTTCTGGTGTCGAACCTGATGATCTGTATTTCTAACCACCCCCCTGAATTACTTGGGTGCACATCTATGGCTGGGAGCCCCTAGAACATAAACGTCTTGAGGGCAGGGTCTACACCTGCCACACGAGGTTCAGGGCTATACATCCTGTCAGTGCTTGTTTCAGTGAATGAACATGTAAAGGAGTCAGCTCTGCTCTAAATGAGATCTGTTATTTCAGGAACTCCTTTATTTCTGGACAGTTCGTTTACACCCCTTGTAAGTCTGATGTCATTGGTTCTTTCTGTTGTGCTGGTTCAACGCCTGATTTTTGAGAGGAAGAGAGTCACGTGGCTGGTGTCAGTGGAGAGAGCAGATGCATTCTTCGTTGAGTCTCTGACATCCTTTACCTATTGGCATTTGGAGGAGGTCAGATGAGGTTTGTGGGAGCAAATAGGCCACTCCCTGGAACAGGCTTGGCATGAAGGAGCGATCCTTGTACGCGACGTGTCTAACGTAATTAGGAAACACTCAACCTCAGAGGGGCATTCAGGCTACTACAAGCAGAGCCTCGTTAGAGCTCACTTATCTGACATCTCTTATGTTGTCCTCACTCACCCCATGCAGCTGCAGCCAGTGTCCTCATAAATTAGTCTCTGGGACTGAGGGTGGACAGAAAGGAAGCTGATCAAAGGAACTTTCTTTCTAGAGTGTGATTGGAGTTGCAATGCGTGTCGCGGGCCTCTGAGGACAGACTGCCTGCAGTGCATGGATGGCTATGTTCTCCAGGACGGGGCCTGTGTGGAGCAGTGCTCACCATCATTTTACCGGGACCTGGGCCTCTGCAAGAGTAAGTGTCTGGAGCCCTTGCTCTGTGCTCATCCAAGCTTCCGCCCACCTCTGTATTTTACTGTTCTGAGAAGGAGCCTGTGGCCAGTTTCCTCTCTGGCTTTTTATCCAATTTCTTGTTTCTTTCCTAAGAGTTTTTCTTTGTTCTAATGCAAATGTCCGCTCTTTCCTTCTCCCATGCCCCAGTACAACATTTGCCAAATTTGAGTTCCACATGGGAATCTTGCAGGTATATGGCCACACAAACAGATATGGTTTGACCATTAGTTTTGGATTTCCTTAAAACTTGAACAGTCCTGTGCTCCAGATGGAGAGGTCTGCACGCTCTGGTCATTTGAGCACATGGAAAGAGTGTCTTATCCCACCATCTGCCCTCCCACGACCCTCCCAATACCATAGGTCTAACCGTCGCCTTTCTCTGCCTCAGTACCCCCTTCAGACTCAATTTAATGCCGCAAAATCTTCACACCCTGGAATGCCCACCCAAAGTGCACAGGCAGCATTCCTGGGAGCATCCTTGGGTGATACCCTGAGAACCGACCAGGTTAGTCAGGAAAGACTGACACTTCAGTGAAGCAGTGCAGGGAGCCAAGGACTAGTTAATAATAATGATAATGGCTGATATCTGTCAATTTATAGTTTGCATAGTAGTTTTCATTATGTAATTTGATCTTCATCCAAGGAGCTGGGTGGGGCAGTGTGTTCTCTGCTTTTTATAGGAGAGAACGCTGAGGCTCAGAGACGTGGAGTGACTAGTGCCAAGTCAGCCAGCTGGTAAGCGTGGCAGTCACAATTAGAAGCCTGGCTCCTTGACTCCCAGTCTGCTGCTTTGCTCAGCACACCGGGTTGTACTGCCCCATCACGAGGGCCAGGAGCCCCTTGGAAAGCCATGCACATTCCTGTTGACTTGACTTGTGTCTTCCAGGCTGTGACAGCCACTGTCTCCAGTGCCAGGGTCCCCATGAGTGCACCCGCTGTGAAGGGCCATTTCTCCTCTTGGAAGCCCAGTGTGTCCAGGAATGTGGGAAGGGGAACTTTGCAGATCACTCAAACCACAAATGCACAGGTAACTTGGAGACTGGGCTGTGTTCTCTGGAAAGAAGTGAGGGCAGCAAGGAAGTCAGGTGTGCTGATTCTCAGGTAACCAAGGAGAATCTGAATTAGCAGCAGAATGAAAACCCAGGGAGTTTGGCCTAAGTAAGTGATGGCTTCTCGTGCACACCTGTCAATGGCTGGCTAAATAGAATATGGAAGTGCAGGCCAATAATTCTCTTGCACAAATCAATATTGTCCCTAAAGGTCTGTATGGAAACAAAGTCAATATTTCATGGAATGTAAAGCTTATATTGAACTGAGGTGTGGTGTCCATTAAGAGCGGGTCAGGGGCTTCCCTGGTGGTGGCGCAGTGGTTGAGAGTCCGCCTGCCGATGCGGGGAATACGGGTTCGTGCCCCGGTCCGGGAAGATCCCACATGCCGCGGAGCGGCTGGGCCCGTGAGCCATGGCCGCTGGGCCTGGGCGTCCGGAGCCTGTGCTCCGCGACGGGAGGGGCCCCAACAGTGAGAGGCCCGTGTGCTGCAAAAAAAAAAAGAGCCGGTCAGCCCCATTGGCATGGGCCCAGGGTTTTCAGTGCGTAGACTACATTACCAGTGACTCCGATATTGCCATAATATCCTTGAGGAGTAGGATTTCTGGGGACAATTTAGTGAGACACATTGAACTTTTGTTATTAAACTAAAGTTAAACCCAAAATCTTAATCTCCTTGTCCATTGAGTTATTCACAAAGAGCTTCCTCCGTTTGTTCTCATCATTTCCATCAAAACTTGGCAAGGTGTGCCCCACTTTAAAGAATACCTGATATTTAATAATAATGCCATTACCTAGGCATGGCATTTTATATTTCCTCAAATTTCCTTCATCTGCATTATCTCATTTAACATTCACAATGACTTGGTAAAATATGGCAGACACTATGAATCCTGTTTTACAAACGAAAAAAAAGAAAGAGCATTAAGAGTATTAACCAGGGTAACATAAAGTCAGATATAAAACTCAAATTTTCTGATTCTAATTCAGGGCCCTTTAAACTATCCTGTGCCACCTCTCTATAACAGCATCTCAACTGAGGAAGCAGAATAATTAGGCAGTAAACACTTGATTTATAGAAGCTTATTAACTTGATTCAAAGAAATAATCTATGGTCTTTTAAATAGCTTGCTCTCCACATGCATTTAAAATAATAATAATAAAAATAAGAATAGCAGTGATAGTAGTACATTTGAGTCCTTTCACGTGCCTGATACTGTTCTAGTCACTTCGTGTTATATATAGCCCATGTGATCCAACCAACCGTCATTTCATTAGGTGCTATTACTATCCCCATTTTTAAGATGAGAACATTGGACCACAGACTGTTAAACAACTTGCCCGAATTCAGCAGCCGTTAAGTGGTAGAAGAGGAACAGTACCCGACAGGGTTTATGCTCTTAATCCCTATAAACTGCCTCCCTTACAAGTCAGTACTGTTAACTTTTTAAACAAACCATTTATGTGCAACATGTTCAGGTCATAGTGTGGAAAGCAAGGGTGCTCCTTCCTGTTCACTTTCCTTTCCAGGGTAGGAAATTTCATTTCTATGAAATTCTGCAGGAAACTGTGGGAATTCTCGTTTGCTACAGCTGGGGGTCAAATGTTGCTGTGCTCGCACTCTTCATTTCTTTATCACTGGTGGCCCCCTCTGGGTGCCTGTGCCTTTGTCCTGCCTCATTCTGTGTGTCCTCTCTTCGATAGCCTGCCCCTGGGGGTGCTTGCAGTGTAGCCACAGAGACCGGTGTCACCTCTGTGACCATGGGTTCCTTCTGAAGAGTGGCCTTTGTGTTTCCAAGTGTGTTCCCGGCTTCCCTGACCACTCCTCTAATGAAACATGTGCTGGTAAGTGCTTCCCCTCCGATGCTCTGGTGAAGTCACCTGTAATTTCTCCACGCGGAGGCTGAGTTTGCAGATACGATTGGCTCGTGTGGTACAAGATGCAGGCTTTCCATTCTCGGGAAACCCCTGGTGCTGCTATGGAATAAGGGACTGTTTATAGAACATGGAAAATTGGGAAAATTCAACTTCTAAGATCTTTGGAAGGGAAAAAGAAGCAATCTGTGCTTTAAAAATCACAGCTATCAGATCAGAAATTTGGCATAAAACTTAGTTGTGTTCCTGAACTACAGCCACGTTATAGAAAATTATACTTACAGATATAATTTATTATATTTATATAAACATGTAGAGCTATTATGCCAGGGTGTAATGATGCATCCTTTGTGCACACACTGGAGATAAATGATAAGTAATTAATGAATAGTGTGAGGAGCTTGCCCCATTAGGTTCACATGTTGGAAGTGGATGGATTTCAAGCCACCCTGTTTGCCACTAAGAATTAGGTAACACGTTAAGGAATGGAGCTATTCTTGTCCAACACATCCATGGACGCTTTACCTTAAATGACAAAGAGAAACAAATTTAAATTCAGGCTTAATTTTGAACCCCAAAACTTTTCCAGGTGAATGAGGTTGGGAGTTATATTATAGCTGAGCATTGCTTGGCTTCTGAGTGTCCTTCATCAATAACATGAATCATGTTTGATCACCTGCAGTCAATCATATTTTTCATGTCTATATTTCTGACCTCTAATGATATTAAGACTTCCTATGAAAGAAAATATCTTTGGCTTATTTCATTAGGATCCTTCTGGAAACCCCAAGTACAATACTTGAGCGTCAGCTTACCCCACTTGGGATGTAATACAAGTCAACTTGTGAAAATGAATTCAACTTTCATTGGAGTAATTTTACATTAGAAGTAGTCCCCCTGAAACGTGGCATTCCTAAACTGCCCTGTCTGACCTACTTGTAAAAGGAAGAAGTGCTACCGGTTAAAGTCCAGGCAAAACGACTTGCAGGAGACAGGATGAATTCCATATCAAGGTCGGAAATCCTAATTCATCCATCAGATGTTTCCTATGGACAGAGATCGTATATTTTTAAAACAACGTATATATTTCACATGAATTCTGAGTAAGCCACTGATAATCCTCCTTCATGGTAGATTAACTGGTGCTGTTCTTACAAATGGTATCAGACACTTGACCCTTTTCTTGCCCTTGGTGGGTCTGATGGTCAGATATGACAGATGTATTAGGATAGGACTGTGGTTCTCAAATGTGGCAGCCTGTTAGGATTACCTGGGGAGCTTGTAAAATCACTAAGGTCCCACCCCAGAACATCTAAGTCAGAATCTCTGGTGGTGGAGCCTAAGTATCAGGATTGTTTTAAGAGATCACTATGTGATTCTTTATTGTTATTATTACTGAGATATAATTCACCCTTGAAAGTATACAATGAATTCTATTGTATACCATAGAATTCACCCTGGAAAGTATACAATGAGTCTTTAGCATATCCACAATGTTATGAAACCATCATCACTGTCTAATTCCAGGTCATTTTAATCACCCTAAAAAGAAATCCAATAACCATTAGTAGTCTCTCTCCACTGCCCTGTTGCCTTAGCCCTTGGTAACCACTGATCTACTTTCTGTCTGTATAGGTTTGTCTACTCTAGATATTTCACATAAATGGAATCTTACAATATGTGGCCTTTTACATCTGGCTTCTTTCACTTGGCATGATATTTTCAAGGTTCCTCCATGTTAGAACATATATCAGTATTTCTTTTTATGGTTGAATAATAACTGCATCATATGCATTTACCACATTTTGTTTATTCATTCATCAATTGATGTTTGATTGTTTTGATTATTTCCACTTCGGGCTATTATGAATAACACTGCTGTGAACATTCATGTACCAGTTTTTGTAAGGACATATGCTTTCAGTACTCTTTGGTATATGCCTAGGAGCGGAATTGCTGGATCATATGGTAGCTGTGTGTTTAATTGCTTGAGGAATGGCCAGACTGTCTTCCCAAGCAGCTGTACCATTTTACATTCCCACCAGCAATATATGAGATTTCTAGTTTCTCCACACCCTCAGGAATACTTTTTATTGTCCTTCCTAGTAGGTATGAAGTGATATCATCTTGTGATTTTGATTCAAATTTCCCTGATGACTGATGATGTTGAGCACCTTTTTTTTTTTTTTGCGGTACGCGGGCCTCTCACTGCCGTGGCCTCTCCCGTTGCGGAGCACAGGCTCCGGACGCGCAGGCTCAGCGGCCATGGCCCACGGGCCCAGCCGCTCTGCGGCACGTGGGATCCTCCCGGACCGGGGCACGAACCCGTGTGCCCTGCATCGGCAGGCGAACTCCCAACCACTGCGCCACCAGGGAAGCCCCGATGTTGAGCACCTTTTCATGTGCTTATTGGCCTTTTGTGTATCTTCTTTGGAGAAATGCCCGTTCAAATTCTTTGCCTATTTTAAAATTAGGTTATTTGTCATTTATTGAGTTGTGAGAATTCTTTATATATTCTGGATATAAAAGGGATATACAAGTCCCGTTTCAGATATGTAATTTGCAAGTATTTTCTCCTATTCTGTGGATTGTCTTTTCACTTTCTTGCCAGTGTCCTTTGTTATTAAAAGCACAAAAGCTTTTAATATTAATGATGTCCAATACATCTGATTTTTACTTTTGTCACTTGTTTTCTCTGTGTCATATCTAAGAAAGCATTGCCTAATTTAAGATTACCAAGATTTTCTCCTATATTTTCTTCTAGGAGTTTTATCATTTAATATTGAGACCCTATGTTATTCTCATGTGCATCCGGGATGGGAACCACTGTATTAGAAGGAGTTTTATGGAATACGATAGCCTAGAGTTTCATCTTTGTAGCTCTGAATGAACATTACAAGTCTATTTCTTTAAATAATAATAATAGTAATAAAACCTAATTAGTGACTGTACCAAGCCTGACCTTTGGATTCATATTTTTTCCAGGTGAAATACACACCCCTAGTCTTCATGTGAATGGTTCCCTCACCCTTGCAATTGGTTCAATGAAGCCACTGGATTTTCTCCTCCTGAATGTTCAAGACCAGGATGGCTGGGTCGAAGACCTCCTGTTCCATGTGGTGAGCACTCCCACCAATGGTCATCTCGTGCTCTCGAGGAATGGAAAAGAGGTTCAGCTCGACAAGGCTAGCCACTTTAGCTGGAAAGATGTGAAGGAGAAAAGAGTGCGTTTTGTGCACAGCAAAGAAAAGCCCAGGTGACCCAGAGTTCTGTTGTTTTCCTCCTGCCACCTTTCCATCGGTGCTCTGCACCCCACACCCCCTTCTCAGTAGCTCTCCCTTTTCTTCTGGGGAAGATCGATACTCCACAAAGGCCAATGCTTTCAGCTGCCTGTCATCATATCACTAATTGTTCAGAGAGAGTGCTTCTGTTAGAGGCATTTTAATTTTATCACATAATTATGGGTAATTCTCTGATGTGATGGGAAAGTTCCTAGTACAATTACCCAGTATTTTGGCCCAGGATAAACAAAATCGCTTATATACCCAGATGCTGCAGCTGCTTCTTCAGCATTAGGGTACTATACCGGGAGGAGGGAGTGGCTAGAGGATGGAGTGCATACTTTTCAAGGTGTTGTATGGTTCCTAGAATTTCAGAGTTGGAAGGAAACTAAGAGTCACGGTTAACTTGTTATTATCCACTTTATGGGACTAAATGTGGCTCATTTTTAAGCCTGATCCAGTTTTCTTCTGATGCCTAGCACACTTCTGGCTGTCTTCCCCACCCCAGCTGACATATGCTTCAGGAATGCAGTTGAATGTTAACGCTAACCCAAGCAAACAGAGCCATATAATTAGCAGAGTAAATCTACTAAACAGAAATCAGGGAATGCACCCCAAAGATTAGCCTCTTGGATTATCCTTCACTGCTCTGCTTCATTAGTGCAGATCATTCAGAGTGGACTACATGTGTAAACAGGGAGTTGAAACCCATGGAACAGTGATAAAGGATGTGGTGAATATCTTCTACTGTCACCACTAAATTTGAGATTTTTAAAAAAATGTTTAAGGTCTGGGCTAGGAGATAAGTGGGGAGAAAAGTGGATCACGTGTTCCCTATTGCAGTTCAGAGCCAGTGATGCCAGTAACCTCAAAAGACCCATCTTACAGGAATAGGAACAACCAATATTTACTGAGTGCTAACTGTGACCCAGCCGTTGTGTTATGCACTTTATGTGAATTATGTATATTTATGATCCTAGGCTATAGATAGGGAAACTGAGGCCTTGAGCGTGTAAGTAATCTTGCTCAAGCCTCACAGCCTATGAGTGCAGAGCTGAGACTCCAACCTAAAGCTCTCTGATTCCACACCCCATGCCTTCAGCCACTATGATTTCTGCCTCCTTAATAGTACTAGGAATAAAGGGCATGCTTCCATCCTCCAGGGGCAAAAGATCATTGCATAGGAAAATACTGCTCCAGAGATGGAGCTTAAAACTCTGGTGTCTGATGCCATAGAATCACTCTTCAAATTTGTGCTCTATCTTCTTCATTCATTTTCTTTCAAGTATAGTTCTTAGGTGTTTGCATCACACACAGACAGACACATATATACACAGCTCCGTACCTGTAGTCATATGTCTCGGAATCACTTGTGAAGTGTGTAAAGTACATAAAAGCTCCACAGAAAACCAAACTTAAGCCTCTTGTCTGTTTAACCTCTTTAATCTCTCACCACCTGTTTCTTTCCAGAGTCAGCTTTGCACCCCTAAACGGGACCAAGAGTGGCAACTATTTTGCAGGGATTTCTTTCAATACTCTTTTTATTTTTTAGTACCCATTTTAACATTGGATCTTCTTTTTTATCTAAAATTTTTTTAAAAAGAAAGAATGAGAGGAATAGTAAAACAAGGTTGGTAGAAACTCATGGAAAAGGGAAATTATATGTCTCTAAATGATACAAAAACAAAAGGGTCAACCTGCCATGTTGGCTTGTGGTTGTTTATCCCCATGAAAATGCCCACCGTGATTCTTTAGGATTGGCTTTCTTTGGGTTGGAATGCCCCTGTGGAGTGCAAGATGACTCGGAAATACAGTCCTAGTGGCCCTGATAAGCTGGCGTGGCTGAGAGGCTGAACACAATTATTGGAACCTCAGTGCCACCAAGCTCGTTTTTCCCCAGTAGGTTGGGAGTAACCATCCTTTCTTTCTGCATACTGCTTCTACCATCACCTGCATTCTCTTGAAGTCTGGAGGTGGGAGTGGATAGGGTCAGGATTTAAATGGGACAGAAAATGAAAGGGATAATGGAATGAGAGGGAAGACAAGCATTCTTTCTTTAAAAAAAAATCAGATTTATTGAGGTATAATTGGCACCCAATAAAATTCCCCATTTTAAACTGTACTGTTCTATGTGTGTTAACAAATATATATAGTCTTGCAGTCTTGAGACCACAAGCGAGATGTGAAACAGTTTCGTCACTCACCCCATCTCATTTTTACAGGCACTCCCTTCACCCCTCCCCGTCCCTGGCAAATACCGATCTGTTTTTCACTCCTATTGTTTTGCCCTTTCTGAAATGTCATGTGAATGGACACGTACAGTATATAATCTTTTGTTTCTGGATTTTGCCATAATGCATTTGAGATCCATCCACATTCTTTATGTCTCAGTAGTTAGTTCCATGAATGCCTTTTTAAGAACCTTTCAAACAATGGTCCCTATAGTATAGACCAGAATTCTAAACCTTCCATAATGTATTAATCACACATCTTACAAGCCCGAAGTGAGTTCTGAGCTTGCTTTGGCTTTGAAGGTGGGCAGCTCCTACCTTCCCTCCTAGTAGTCTCTGAAGCTGCTGAAACAGGAAGTAAAAATCACAGCAAAGAGTGAGTCTTATTTTGTTCTATTAATTAGGACTCTTTGGTTGCAGGTAATGGAAGTCAGCTTGAACTAGATTAAGCAAAATTGTAAGGCTTGTTATAACACTGCAGGTATGGCTCAGATCTCAAATACATCAAGGGCAACTGGGCTTCCAGGGCAAGCCCAGGAGTTAGAACCAGAAATGGGAAGCAGGACTCAGTTCTTCCTCTTATCTCTGTCTCTTTGCTCGAAGGCTACATTCACCTCCCTCCTACAGACGGGCTTGCTCCACATTCTCATCAGCATGATAGACTGTGGTTCCCCCAAAGTCAAATGGCACTGTCAGGCCAGTTCCAAATTTCCAGGGAATAATCAGTCATCCTTCTGTAGTCCAGTCCACATTGAATGTGTATGTGTGTGACTGGAGGGAGGATTGGGCCATAGAGTCATGTAACACAAACATTGTCAGTGGTGTTATTGGGGTCCACACACATGAACTGGGCAGGGGTTGGGAAGAGGATTCACAGGGAAGAGGAAATCATTGAGAACTAGTCAGAGACAGTGAAAGATTCCTTTCCATTCTCCAACTTAACCATTAGCCTTCAATATATTACTAACCTGTCTTGGCCTGACAACTGATTTCTCAACCTTTTATATATTCTATTTAGAAAAATAGAAAACAAAAAAAATAGAAACATTGTTATAATGAGATTGAAGAATATACAGTAGTTTTACCTGCATCTTGCTATGTTAATCTTTATGTGGTCATTTCTATTTACTGTATGAATAGTATATTACTGTAGTGGTTTGATCCAAATTCTTATATACATATAATCTGAAAATATTTTTAATCCTTGTCTTTCTAAAGACCAATTTAATGACTGTACTTTCTCATTCCTTTCTTGGGGACTTCTTTCAGGAAAGGTTACTTTTCCCTGAAAATTAGTGACCAGCAGTTCTTCTCTGAGCCACAGCTGATCAACATACAAGCATTTTCAACACAGGTAAGAAAATGCCGCACAATTAATAATTTCACATGCCTACTGATGCTGAAGCACAAATCAAGATTTTCTGTAGTTTTAGCAAAAATGATTGAGCTGAATTAAAAGTGTCTCAGTTTCCTCATGAGATGTCACTGGAGTAGCTTTTAGTACTGTGGGTCATAACAGCAACAAACAATTACTGATACATCCATAGTACTCTTACGTTTCTCATGTAATCCTCATGCCAGCCCTGTGAGGTATTATTATCCCCAATTCACAGATGAGGAAACTAAGTCTCAGGAAGGTTCAGTAACTTGTCTATGGTGATATAGCTGACAGAGAGCTGAGATTTGTGCCCAGTGAATCTGGTTACACAGTCTGTGTTCTTGACTATTACGTTGTTGCCTTACTTTACTGCACTGAATCTCATACTAGCCCTTCAGAATAATTTGAAGCTGTACCAGTTGTTAAGACTTCCCTATTCATAGGTGAATAGTTTGTTTTGTCTAAATATTTCTCTCCCAGGGATATGGAATTATGTTTGCCTATTTTGCCTATCTATCATGTAGCTGAACTGCATTTAACTCAGTCTGCAGTAGTTAGAGGATCTTATTAAGGATCTGTTTAAATGAAGTGCCAGTGTGGTCATCAGCCAAATATAAATCTGAGGAAATCATGGTAGTTGCTATAAAATTTAGTGTGATGGCTCTTCTGTTCTCATCACTCATCTCCGTCAAGCTGTACTTATGTGTCCTGAATACAAATCATGGTAGATGCTCTGAGTACCTGGGCTTGAAGGATTGAACAGCTGAAATGTGCAAAGGGAAGAGGAAGATCAATGTATTCTTAAGTTGTGAACAGCAGGAGACTGGGATATCAGCATGGGGGAACCCAGATTACCTAAACATTAGATCTTGGTAGTGTGTTAGTCTTGGTTCAAGGAAGGATATGAGATCATTGTTTTTAAAACTGTGATTTTGGGGGGATTTCCCTGGTGGTCCGGCAGTTAAGACTCTGCACTTCCAATTCTGGGGACGTGGGTTTGATCCCTAGCTGGGGAACTGAGATCCCATATGCCACACAGTGCAGACAAAAAAAAAAACCCAAAAAACCTGTTATTTTTATATTTTTGGTCCAAAAGCAAAAAGACCATGGACTATGGGATAACATAGATTTGAACCAGAATTGGCTGCCAAATGGTATTCACAGCCCAGCTCAGCGATTCTTGATGGCATTCTCACTTCAGTGATGACTGAAGTTGAGGAATGATTAGAAATTGATCCTAAATTAATTTGACCTCAGGGTTGGGCTAAGGGTATGAATTTTGTTTAAATCAAAGCAAAAACATATGATCTCTGTAAATATGGGTCAGAGGGCTACCAAGTCTCAGGACTTACTGGCTTAGATGTTTCTCAGTATTTAAGCTCAGATGTTTTGTTTTGTTCTTTTTGTTTGTGCTAATATAGTTACTCTAATTAGGTGAATAAAAGACTTGGGTAGCTTTTGGCAAGTGACTTCCTAATTTGAGATGATGAGCTGCCATGGTTCCCTGATTTTTGTTTGCTTTCCCCAAATCAGTTGAGTAGATGGTGAAGGCCCGTTTTTATTTTATTTATTATATGAGAAACTTTTGTCATTTTAACTTTTTTAAAATGGATTTTTAGCAATGAATTTTAACTTATTTTTGTTTCTTTGCATTTCTGTGATAGTTCATTATGGTTTTGAGCGTCTGTGAGATTTTCTCATGTAAGTTAATTTGATCTTTTCCATTTATGGATTTTGACATCACCTTTGACGGCTCCTCTTTCAGAATCCGAGGGGCCATTCATTCCCATGTATAGAATCACAGCTTTTGAATTCTCACTCAGCAGTCCTAAGGAGTAGCTATCTTCTATAGCTATTATGTGATTATTATAGAGATGCACTAGCTAGGCATTACTTTAATAGATATTGACATTTCCAGGAGGCCAGGAGGGGTATTGTTAAAAGAAAGCCATTTGGAGTAAAGAAAGGCAGTGTAGTGAAAAAGCCCTAGATGGTTCAACTTCAAATGATATTAAAAACTAAGATAATGTTTTCTTTGGCTTCTTGCCTTGATTTTTGTGTGGGTTTTTTTGGTGTTTTTAATGTGTGGTTCATTAACTTTTATCTCAATGAAAGAACATTTTATTTGCTTACTGAAGTTGGTGGGGAGAAACCTGATAATACTAAGGAAAACATGTTAAAATTTGCCACATGAATTAACCAGGTGGTTGCCTTACGCAGACCATGATCTTATCAGGCTTTATAACCTGAGTTGGGGTGGGCCCGTTGAAGATATGGATGAGAAAGCTTGAAGAAAATTACTAGGAGAGACCAGAAATAGCAGGAATTCAGAATGCCGAAGTATCTTACTCCAAGTCAGCTTGCTGCAGCGTAGCCTGGAGCGAAGTGCTCAACTCCCAACACAAATGCCAAAATTCCATGTCTCTTGTTAGTCCCTCTTGAATGCAGACAACTAATTGAGTTCCCTGACTCACCTCTCAGTTGCAATTCAAGGGATGTAGTGTAAATCATGACAGCAGAGACTTCAGAGATTTGGAAGCAAGCAGCTCACTTTGATTTCCCCTGATGAATATTATGGTCTGGAATTGTCTTGCGAAATCTCCAGAACCACAGGTGTGAGTGAAGTAACCTCCTTTGCAGTGATTACTAGGTTTGACTACACCTCTGACAAGCGCTGTGATTATGCAAGAGTTTGGCACTTGGCTGGAGCATCTAGAGTTCCTTAAAAAGCACAGAAATGGCAATCAGGTTGCACACAGCTGGTATCCGGTCCACTGGATTGTCCTCTCTTTTCCTGCGAATGGCTTCTCTTGTCCTCCTTCCCTTCAACTCCACAGGCCCCCTATGTGCTGAGGAATGAGGCTCTCCATATTAGCAGAGGAGAGAGGGGAACCATCACCACTCAGCTGCTTGACATCCGAGATGACGACAACCCACAGGATGTGGTGGTCCAAGTGCTCGATCCTCCACTTCACGGCCAGTTGCTCCAAACACTTCAGTCGCCTGCAGCCCCTAGCTATCAATTCCGGCTGGATGAGCTCTCCAGGGGCCTTCTCCAGTATGCTCACGATGGCTCGGATAGCACTTCTGATGTCACAGTCTTGCAGGCCAATGATGGACACTCCTTCCAAAATATACTGTTCCGTGTGAGGACTGTGCCCAAGGTAAGTGTCATTCCTAGAGCTACATTTTCCTCGCACCTAGATGTGAAGTTCTGTTGATGATGTTATATTGCAATATTCATAAATTTAAGATACCGGTAGTTATTTATTTATTCAAACATTTATTAAGCATCTATTGTGGAGCTATTTAAGACATTCAAAGATTAATAGAACACATTACCCAATCTCAGAGGGCAGTGTGTATTTTGTTAGGAGCACCCTTGAGCCGAAAGACCTGTCCCCATGGTCTCTGTCAAAGGAACACTTTTGAAATTTTGTGTTGACTTGCTGCCGTAAAAATGCCTCATTGTCCTCTGACTTTTTGGTCTGCTGCCTGAGCATGATTGTAAAAATCAAGTGCACCCCTGTTCTTGTCTGCTCTTCTAGAGTAGCTCATGTGATGTGAAACTCATAGTCAACTTACTGTAATGAATCAAAAAGGATGAGTTCAACCATTCTCCACTGAAGTAGGATGAGAAAACTCTTTTAGTAATCACAGGAATCCTTGGCCTAGAGGGTAGGAGCCCGGTGAAGAGCAGTGCTTCTCAGCCTGAGTCATCTCCATGCCACCTCCCTGTGTTTTTGCCATATCCATGAGTGCCTGTCCTACTATTCACTTAATACTTTTCTTTGAATCAACTTACTTTTTTATCATGGCTTCTTCCTAATAAATACTTGTGAAATCCCGGGCTTAATGTAGAATTATACTTTTTTCCAGAATATTAAAATGAATACATAACCATTTTATAAAGTTTCATCCATGTACAACATAAAGTGTTTTTGGATACTACTAATGGGATGGCTATCACATTTTGGGAAATACTGGGCTAGCACATGCTAGTTCTAAGAGACATGTTGAAAAATATTTTCAAAGCCATTTATTACTTGATGATATTTCACGCCAAGCTCTTTTCTCTGTAAGAGCAAGAATGACTCTCTCTCATGATGGCAGATTGGGAGACATAATTTTTTTTGAACTTTTCATTCCAAATACCAGCACCTACTGAAGTGTCATTGATGATTAGCTAGAGAGATTGATTTGCCGAGGACAGTTTAGAAATCACTTGTCACTTTCTCACCAATGATCACTTACAATTTGCAGTTGATCCTCATGAAGGTGAAGAGCTGAATCTAATATGGTCTGCTAGCTGGTTTCTCAGGCTCTGGTCTCATTATTTTCAGCTGCTGAAAACAGTAATGGTGGCATGAGATAGGTGGGAGGAAGTGAAGGCTGATGATGAGATGGAGCTGGCAGATAGCCACCTTGAAGCTAATCCTAATTATCACCCTCTTGCTATCTCCCTGGAAGATGAGGTTTACTTCTGAAGAGATGAAGTCTAGACAGACACAGAAAGTTTTCTCTTCTTCCTTCTTGGTTTCTCTCCAAAGATTGTTATGGGATTTCAGTGCAACCCTAGCAGCCGCCTTTCCTATCGAGGTTTCAATCTCCATGTTTCGAGCTCAGTGCGTTGTATTGTACAACCAGTTTGTGTGGTATGGCCCAAGATTGAAGGGGTTTTCTAGGATTTTAGCCACTTCGACTACCAAAACACAGCAAAGAAAAATAGAATTTTAGTTTATAAATAAGGCATAAGCACAGAACTTGAGAATTCTTATAGCGCTTACAACTTGGGAGGCGTGTGAGTGTTCTTCCTCCTTCTCCCTTCCTTCCCTCCATCTCCTGTAGTGCTGTGCGTACCTGTCCATCAGGTGAGCTAATGGCTTCTAAACAGTGAATTAGGATAATTAAACTGGTTACCAGAGCCCCAGCAGCCATTAGAATGTACTGACAATAAACTTGACGCTCTCATCCTGATAATATTTTACAAATATAGACTATATCTTCTTTTAGGAATTTAGAGTACATTTTCTCATATCTATTCTACTCATCTTTACAATGTCTTAGTGAAGAAGGTTAGAATAGAGGCTATATAACCTTATTACTTCTAAAGGATATTCTACTATTGGTGAAAGTAATTTTTGTTTGCTTTGTTTTTAACCTTTATTGGGCACTAATGCTTGATGTGAATTATTCCTTTTGATCTTCATGATCATTCCAGGATATTTGTACAATTATTATCTTTAATTTTCCAAAAGAGGGAACTGAAACAAAGGAGGTTTAAAAACATTTAAAGAGGTTTAAAAATGTTTATTTCTCATAAAGGTATTTAGTGATGGATCTGTGATTTCAAATCAAGTGTGTTCTGGCTCCGTACACTTAACCAGATGGCTTTTGTTCATTCTAGCTCATTTTTTTTTTCAGCGTTTTGGTCATATATGTTCTTATCCCCTTAATGGACAGGATGGAGACAGTAATTTAGTCATTTTCTCAATGTCTTATCCAAGCAGTCTGGGCCCCAAGCCTCTCCGAATCTTCCCTGTGGGCTCACCACATCTTGTTACAAATGAAGCTATTTATAATCATAAGTCTACTGGAGCCCAAGAAGAAAAAAATTGCCTTAACTGTTAATGGCTTCCAGTAGTTGTATAGTCAGCCACGATTGATTTTGTTCTGCTAGCCGTTTCTGAAGATAGCATGTAAGCCCTTACCCTGAGGCTACCTGTGCATTAAATTTGGAGTAACGACAGTTACTGGCTGATGTCTAGCTGGTGATTTAAATGGAATGACAAAGCGTTTTAGGTCTAATTCCTAGTGAATGGATGTAAAAATTAATCCTAGTGTTGTTCAACATAAAACTTAACCTGGTAAGATAGATGGAAAGGGACTGAGGGATAGAAAAAGGAAGCTGTGTGAGAGCAGGAACTATTTCAGTATTGCTGCCTTGAGCCAGGCACATTGCAGAAGTTTAGTACGTTTTTGTTGGATGGATAGATAGATGCGTGGATGCAACAGCTTGAGTTAGGCTGGTGCCTATGTTCCTGCCTTTGAATTGATCCTTTGCATCAGATTCGTCAGCCTACTGGGCACTTCAGCTAATGCTGGGGTGGCCCATCTGAGACTGAGGGTAGGAGCTGTCGGTTCCACTTTTATTTATCAAGTTCTACATCACTTCCCCCAAATTTATGTTTTTATCCTTGGCCTGGCGGTGAGTAAACTTGACTGCCACCCTCCAGGCTTATACTGAGTTGCTGAGGAGAAAATAGACCCAAGACAGATGTTGAAACATGTTCTGTTGGGGAAGGAGGCAAAAGAATTCAAAAAGATTAAAAGGTAATAAAGAATGCTCTGCTGAACAGGCTTTCATTAACTGGGTGGATTACCAAACCCAAGCCTGCTAGAGATATGATTCTAAAGCAATTCAGGGTCTAATATGGGCTAAAATGTGGGCAGGGAGAAGCCTTGCATGTTGGTGGGTTTCTCTCCACTATCCGGCTTTCAAGGAATTACCTACTTTTTCATTAATTAAAGCATCTCTGAAAACCATGCCCCTTTTTCTACTTTGACAATAAATCTGATGATCTTTCTGACCTCATTAGTTGTGGTTTGAGCGGTTATTTTCTGCAACTGGATAATGCTTTGATGTGAAAAGCCCCCAAGTGTCATGCTATGAACTGAATTCTATTGCTGAGAGCCTTCTCTGGCTGTTTGACCTTGGTAAGGCCTGAGTGCAGCTAAAAGCCCTGTTGCGCTTTCCCACAATTTTCTTAAAAGCTGTCCTCCCATGCGTTGTCTTATAGGGACACAGTTTGATTAAAAGGATGTTTGTGAGAGTTATAAATATCAATGGCATCAAAATGTTTATTTCTCTGAATAAGAATCTGCCTGTCTCATAAATAAATAAATCCTTACCACATCTCAAGGTTTCACTTTTTTGGACTTGCTGAATTGGTTCAATTTAGTGTCTTGTAAGGTACATTGTCCAGAGTATACACTCAAAAAGTGTTTGTTGATTACAAAATATATGTTTGTTTGTTTGTTTATAAAGCAGTTGAAACCTCCATGGAGAGAAGGTTCTGTATCCTTGACCTGAAGCTGCAGTTTCTGAGGCACATACACACACTGGCAAACACAAAAACAGTGCAATTATCTCTCCATTGTTCTTCATTCTGGTAAATAGCATCTATGTTTCACCTTATATGTGCCACCCCCCCATAATCCTTCCCTAAAATCCACAGTGCCCTCCAAGATTAAATTTTAAAAGCTATGGTATAAATGAGCTGTAACAAATTAAAGTATTTTTACAGAATAAATAAAATGTGAGGGTTGCTGTTATATCTAATTACAGTCATATTCTATTTAATAAGGTTAAAAAAATTTTGTCTTGAATATTTTGGCTTGGGGTTGGAGTACACCATCGTATTTGAGCTCATGATTTATGTTCCAATCTTTAATTGGGGAGGGGGGGAGTTTTCATTTTGTTTGTGGGATTTTTCCTCCAAATGATAAGGTCATGGGCCTTTACTTCTGGTTTACAACATTAATATCTTTATTTGTAATCAGTATATGATGGCTAAACTTTATTACCAGCATTTTTGTATGCCTATTGTTCTATGAAATTAATTAGTAGAACTATTTAATTTAAAGCACTGTTTTAATTATGACCCCATAATCCCTTGTTGAGATTTCATTTTCTTCTAATGTGGTACGCTGAAGGATATATAAAACATCACTAGGCAGAAGATTCTTCAACTGAAATTATGGCTAATTTCTTGAATTTACAGGGATATATGCAGGGATATATTGTGCAGAAAAAAAACTACAGGCATACTTCGTTTCATTGCATTTTGCGGATACTGTGTTTTTTAGAAATTGAAGATCTGTGGCAGCCCTGCATTGAGCAAGTCTATCAGGGCCATTTTTCCAATAGCATTTGCTCCCTTCATGTCTCTGTGTCACATTTTGGTAATTTTTGCAATATTGCAGACTTTTAAATTATTATTATTATATTTGTTATGGTGATCAGTGATCTTTGATATTACTATTGAAGAAAGATTATGACTTGCTGAAGGCTGAGATGATGGTTAGCATTTTTTGCAATGAATTTTTACTAAGGTATGTACATTGGTTTTTTTAGACATAATGCTATTACACACTTAGTAGACTACAGTATAATGTAAACATAATTTTCATACGCACTGGGAAACCAAAAAATTTGTGTGACTTATTTTATTGCGATGTTTGCTTTATTATAGTGGTCTGGAACCAAACCCACAATATCTCCAAGGTGTGCCTGTATAAGGAGATAAAAAAATTGCAAAATGTCAGAACCACAGGGGAAATTAGTTTAAAATTTATTTTGGACATGTTAGCTGTAGAAATGGTGGTGTATAGACTTCTATTCATCTTTTTTTGAATCTTCCCTGACACTCTCCCAAAAGAAAGCAACTGATAAAACCATCTTCTTCCTAAGAAGTGGGAAGAATTATACTTCTTTTCCTTAGATAGTTGTCTGTTTTCTTTTTATGTACTGTAAACAAACAATTCAGAAACAAAGGCATATGTATTATTCTGTTATAAATGTAAGTATTCTTAAAGGCTTGCCTGTGGAGTTTGGGAGAACCATTCTAGGCCCATCGTGATCTCTGTTTTGGGCCATGCTTCTCACACTTCAGCATGACTCCACATCTCCCGGGATCTTATTAAAACATAAGTGGAAATGCATCAAACTAAAATGCTGTGCCCAAACAAAACCATCAACAAAATGAAAAGGTAACCTACAGAATGGGAGAAAATATTTGAAACCATCTATCTGAAAAGGGGTTAATATCTAAAATATATAAGGAACTCAATAGCCCGTCCCCCCCTCAAAAAAAAAGATTACAAAAGGAGCTAAGGACCTGCATAGACATTTTTCAAAAGAAGACAAATGGCCAACAGGTACATGAAAACATGCTCAACGTCACTAATCATCAGGAAAAAGGTAAATCAAAACCACAATGAGATATCACCTCACATCTGTTAGAATGGGTGCTCTCAAAAAGACAAAAGATAACAAATGTTGATGAGGATGTGGAGAAAAGGGAAGGGAACCTTTATACACTATTGGTGGGAATGTACATTGGTACGGCCACTATGGAAAACAAGTATGGAGGCTCCTCAAAAAATTAAAAATAGAATTACTGTTTGATCCAGCAATCCCATTTCTGGGTATATGTCCAAAGGAAATGAAGTCAGTGTCTTGAAGAGACATCTGCACTCCCATGTTTATTGCAGAACTATTTATAATAGCCAAGCTATAAAAACAACCTAAGTGACCTAATGAAACTTAAAAGCTTTTTCACAGCAAAGGAAACCATAAAAAAGATGAAAAGACAACCCTCAGAATGGGAGAAAATATTTGCAAATGAAGCAACTGACAAAGGATTAATCTCCAAAATATACAAGCAGCTCAATATCAAAAAAAAAACAAACAACCCAAGCCAAAAATGGGCAGAAGACCTAAATAGACATTTCTCCAAAGAAGATATACAGACAGCCAACAAACACATGAAAGAATTCTCAATATCATTAATCATTAGAGGAGTCATGTACCACAATGTTCATTGCAGCTCTATTTACAATAGAAATGGAAGCAACCTAAGTGTCCATCAACAGATGAATGGATAAAGAAGATGTAGCAGGGGTTTCCCTGGTGGCGCAGGGGTTGAGAATCCACCTGCCAATGCAGGAGACAAAGTTTCGTGCCCCAGTCCAGGAAGATCCCACATGCCGCGGAGTGGCTGGGCCCG
The DNA here is from genome assembly GCF_002837175.3 of Physeter macrocephalus. Lineage (NCBI taxonomy): Eukaryota > Metazoa > Chordata > Mammalia > Artiodactyla > Physeteridae > Physeter > Physeter macrocephalus. The sequence goes on from NC_041220.1 coordinate 68,711,168, forward strand.
TGAGCCATGGCCGCTGAGCCTGCGCATCCGGAGCCTGTGCTCCACAGCAGGAGAGGCCACAACAGTGAGAGGCCCGTGTACCACAAAAAAAAAAAAAAAAAAGATGTGGCACATATATACAATGGAATATTACTCAGCCATAAAAAGAAACGAAATGGAATTATTTGTAGTGAGGTGGATGGACCTAGAGTCTGTCATACAGAGTGAAGTAAGTCAGAAAGAGAAAAACAAATACCGTATGCTAACACATATATATATACGGAATCTTAAAAAAAAAATGGTTCTGATGAACTTAGGGCCAGGACAGGAATAAAGACACAGAAATACAGAATCGACTTGAGGACACAGGGAGGGGGAAGTGTAAGCTGGGACGAAGTGAGAGGGTAGCATTGATATTATATACACTAACAAATGTAAAATAGATAGCTAGTGGGAAGCAGCTGCATAGCACAGGGAGATCAGCTCAGTGCTTTGCGACCACTTAGAGGGGTGGGATAAGGAGGATGGGAAGGAGATGCAAGAGGGAGGAGATATGGGGATATATGTGTACATACAGCTGATTAACTTTGTTATACAGCAGAAAGTAACACAACATTGTAAAGTAATTATTCTCCAATAAAGATGTTAAAAAAAAAAAACAAAAACCTAAGTGTCCATCAGTGGATGAATGAATAAATAAAATGTGGTTGTATATACAATGGAATATTATTCAGCCTTAAAAAGAAGGAAATCCTGTCATTTGTGACTGCATAGATGAGCCTTTAAAATAAGCTAAGCACAAAGACAAATACTGCACATTCTCACTTATATTTGTAACCTTAAAGAAGTCAAACTCATAAAAGCAGGGTAGAATGGTGTTTGCTCGGTGGAGGGGGGGAAACTGGGAGATATTGGTCAAAGGTACAAAGATCCAGTTATCAGAGATGAATAATTCTGTAGATCTAACATATAGTATGGTGATTATACTTAATAATACTGTATTGCATACTTGCTAAGAGAGTTGATCTTAAGTGTTTTCACCACACACAAATATTTATAACTATGTGAGGTGGTGGATGGCTTAATTAGTTTGATTGTGGTAATCATTTCACAATCTATACATATATCAAAACATCATGTTGTACACCTGAAATGTATACAATTTTTATTTGTCAAGTATACTTCAGTAAAGCTGGTGAAAAAATTAAAATGCAGATTCTAATGCAGAAGGTCTGATTCAGAAGGTCTGAGAGTCTAAAATTCTAAGAAGCTTCCATATGTTGCTGGTCTCTGAACACTGACTTGCAAGGAGAACTGTCTCCTAAAAATTGACACTTACACAGGAGTTACAGAGAATTGTACTGATAAAGCATAGTCAATATAGAAATGTAGTAGGAGAGACATCAGGGCCTGCTGCTTATTTACTTGCTTGGAATTTGAAAAACCACACTGCCTCATAGGTCCAAGAATGTGGTTGCTGTGTGTGACTGATCTCCATCACATAATCAAACGGGATGGACTGCTGCTATTAGAAAAATTTCTAGCAATTAGTATTCCTGGGTCCAAATGTATTATGTTATATAAAACGGCTGGAGTGAATAGGGCCCTTTCCCCCAGAATTCTGGTAGGTAACATGCAAAGTTCTTGGCACGCTTTGATGTTTTCATAAATAATATGGTAAATCAATTGTGAAAGAAAAAAATTCTGTGGGATTTTGCCGCGAGCACCAGTCACATGGGAGGTACGTTGGCTGCTGTTCTCCTGAGTACTGACACTTTCTTGGTGCTTGTGGTGAAAATAGCTGTGACCACCTCCTGAGAGGCGCAAATGCTCTCAAGTGACAGCAAATGAATATTTGTTTCTTCTGTTCTGAATATTCCCCTCTTGGGAATGCTGTTTGCTCTCTTCTGTTTACTGGCATATTTGAAAGTAATAGCAATAATTTAGAATAACATCCCTTCTGAAATGCCCTATTTGAAAACATTGGATTTACTGATTTTGAAAGTATGAAAACTGAACACAGGCAGCCTCACTGATCCTATTCAGTGGAAAATGTCAATTAGGAGGCTTTGGAAGAGGTGTGCACCTTGCAAATCAGCACTTTTTAATGACATTAGCTTTAGCAATTAGAATGGTTGCCTTCTCAGGAGCGCTAAGTAGGTGATTTCTTCCAGTCAGCTATTCCCAACTGTTTTTTCTAAGGGCTTCACTTTCAATCAGTCATCGAGGCCTGTCTGTTTGGCCTCTGTAGTGTTTCTGGAATCTGTTTCTAATTATTCATTCCCACTGCAATCACCTTTTCATCTTCTCTCACCTGAGCCATTACAAGAACTTGTTAAATGGTTTCTGCAGCTCCAGATTCACACCACCTCTAGTCCCTCCCATCTCTTGCTGCTGGAGGCTCTCCAAAACCCAAACCTGATCATCGCATTTCCTTCCCTGAAGATTCATGTTGCCTTTACAGTGCCTACAAGCTAAATGGAGACTTATAGCACAGCTTCTACCTTCTACTAGCCTACATTATGAGTCACTTTTTATTCACCCCCTCCCCTAGCTCCCTAGACTCTGCTTGCCCAGTCACTTGGATATTTTATTAAGCACAGAGTGCATTGTCTCATGTCTTTGCTTAGGCTGGGCCCTCTTCCTGGAGTCTGTTTCACTTATCCACTTAGAAAGACCATTCTTTGTCATTCAAGAATTAAATGGTATTTCCATAGGAAAGCCTTCCTGAGCATTCCTTCCCCAAAGAGGAAATCTCCTTTTTCCTTTATTCTCCCACAGTACCCTGCTCAAGCTTCTTATAGATCATCACTTGTGATGCAGCCTAACTATTTTATATGTCTGTCTGCCCCACTAGACTGTAGGTTCTGAAACTGAGGTCATATTTCAGCCAACCTTATATACCTCAGGCCTCTAGCAAAAGATCTGGCATATAATAGGTGCTTAATGAATAGTTCTTGAATATAGGTGGATGGGGAAGATGGGAAGACAGGTAGATGGACAAATGAAAGAAAGAAATGGAGAGGCTTAGTCTTCCCGAATGATACAAGTTATGTGTTTATGATAAATTAGGAGAAAAAGTAGGATATATGTATGTACATGTATACAGACACATGCATATATCTACACATAATTACATATATACTGTTCATAGTATGACTCTAAAGCTATGAATCTCTCTTATTAGGCAATCTTTAGCAGCAATGGGACCTAATAACTTATGTTTTTAAGGACCGGTATTTTCTTTTTTTTGCTTGGACCTAATTCTGTACTCTCTCTTTATTCTAGAATGATAGAGGTCTTCGACTTGTGGCTAATTCAGTGGTGTGGGTTCCAGAAGGTGGGATGCTGCAGATTACCAACAGAATCTTACAGGCTGAAGCTCCAGGTGCCAGAGCCTCAGAAATCATCTACAAAATTACACAGGACCACCCCCAATTTGGTAACTCTTTTTTCCCTTGTCATGATTCATGATTTCATCATTGCATTCAGCAGTCTTGGACTTGCTTTTGTACAAAGCCACACAGCCAGGGTGTGTTTCCAATGAACTCAGCTTTCTAATACCCCATGCATCCCCGTTAAAGACAGAATAATCACAATAGCTATCATATCATTGGTGGCGCACGGGCTTAGTTGCTCCACGGCATGTGGGATCTTCCCAGACCAGGGATCGACCCCATGTCCTCTGCATTAGCAGGTGGATTCCTAACCACTGTGCCACCAGGGAAATCCCGAGATTCTAATTCTTAATACCTATTACATTTTCCCATAAAGTTTCTTGGTAAAAATATTGAGTTCAGTATAAAGGAAATCACTAGTAGATGTTATTTTCTGTTTTTTAAGCCCGGACTGTTTTTTAAACCTGGATTTTCATATATTTAAAGAGTCATCTCCTGGATTTTGTCATACTATGATGAAAGCAGAGGTGAGGTATTACGCAAAAGCTCTCACCTCGATGGAGTGAACCCTACAAAATATCGGTATTTCTCCCTGTCTACTCATGGGCTTGGCACAAAGGTACCTTGTATTCATCATACCCAGTGCTGAACTCTAACTCTTCATCTTTTCTTCTACCAGCTCATCCCATTTGTGGCATCGCTTCCCTACACATCACCCAACCTAATAGGTGATCATCTGATTCTTCCCTCTTTCTTACCCTTTACAGCCACATTTGTCAAGTTCTGTTGCTTCCACTTCCTCAATGATTCTTTTTTTTTTTAACATCTTTATTGGAGTATAATTGCTTTACAATGGTGTGTTAGTTTCTGCTTTACAACAAAGTGAATCAGTCATACATATACATATGTTCCCATATCTCTTCCCTCTTGCGTCTCCCTCCCTCCCACACTCCCTATCCCACCCCTCTAGGTCATCACAGAGCACCGAGCTGACCTCCCTATGCTATGCGGCTGCTTCCCACTAGCTATCTATTTTACATTTGGTTGTTTTTCTCCTTCTAACTTACTTCACTCTGTATGACAGACTCCAGGTCCATCCACCTCACTACAAATAACTCAGTTTCATTTCTTTTTATGGCTGAGTAATATTCCATTGTATATATGTGCCACATATCAATGATTCTTGTATCTGTTTATGTGTTTCCAATCTTACCTCTGTTGCTTTAGTTCGGGTTCCCATCTCTCATCTGGATTTTACAGCAGACTTATAGTTGACCAAACTGTCCACATAATTGTTAGTCACTATTGTTATCATTTTTATAAAATAAAGTCCAGCCCCTTTAACAGAACTTTCGCGTATATTCTGTGTTCTAAATCAGTTCGTGCCATTAACCTACTGAAAATCTCACAGAGGCTCCCAGTTGCTTATGAGGCTGATCTCAAGGGGAAGGAACTGCATCTTACTGATCTTTGAGTCCCCCACCCCAAAGGGCTAACCACAGTAGCTAGCCCTTAACAGGTGTTCACTGACTGTTTACTGAGGTGAAATTAATGGGATTAACCAGCGTCCTATGATTCCTGTTAATTTGCATAGTATCGCAATGGGTTTTTTGTTTTTTAATCTGAAAAATAGGTTTATTTCATTAGGACTTGTTAGGAAAATTCTGCTTTGCCTTCCTATTATAAAGCAGAATAGCCAGGAAATTGGCATTTGAATGTTTTCTGTTTTTCTACTCTCCACATTTTCACTGTGGAAATCTCCTTTCAGTCTATTTTGCAACTACTCACATTAATAAACAGTCCACATCCTGGGAAAGCATGTGTATTAGCAGGATCTTATGAACAGAAGTTGAACCAGGGAGAGATGGGTAATGGAATTGATGACTTAGGTATAAATGAGAAACAGTACAAGAAAGAAACTAGAGTGAGTTGATTCTACACATGATTATTTTAAGAAGAATATTGATGTTTTTCTGTTACTTCAGTATTTCATCACTATCCAGGACATTATGTGCATTTTTAACTTGAATTTATTGCATATAAATATTAGAATGAGTATTTCCTTTGAATAAGAGAACAAATTTCTCTGGGGTAATCAAAGTGCACTATCAATTGCCTGATATATCTAGGGCACTAAGATCTGGGTATCCTCCTACAGAACATTTAAAAGATGTATACAGTTTCTCTCTCTCTCTTTCTTTCTCTCTCTCTCACACACACACATACACACACACACATTCTTCTCTCCCTCTTACTAATCTGAGCGGTAGAGAGACTTCTTTCAGATTTATTGTTAGATGCATTTTCATGAGAACGTGGCTTCTGTTTTTAGCAGTTCATCCATTCTTCTCCTTGGTCTTCACTTGAAAGCATATTCTCCTTGGGAATTTTGATTGTTTCTATAACACCTTTGTATTTTCAATCTCACTTTAAGAAAATAGTAGCTTCAGGTTAAGAATAAGCAATAGAAACAGATTGGTGGTGTTGGTGGTGATGTTTAGATTTAGATTTCATTGCTTCAATTCTAATAAAGTTTAGAAAATGAAGGAAGAGAAAACATGATCAGTTATTTATCAATGTAATTGTTGGTCTGTGAACATAAAATAACCATGACGGGGAACAGAGTTTCATGACCAGGAAAATGAGCTTCAGATTCAAATCCCAGCTCCTCCACTTCGGACTTGTGTGACCTCAAACAAGTTACTGAACTTCTCTGAGCATAAAGAACTTTGTCTTTAAAATGGAGATGACAATAGCATCTTCAGAAGGATTAAATAACATAATAAGGATAACCAACAATCTTTTTAAGCACCTATGACGTATGTACTATTATTCTCATTTTACCAACAAGGAACAGAGACTAATAATACCTAAGTAAGCTCACCCAGCTTGATGTGGTGGAACTGGGTTTGAGCCACTATGTAACGTGCTTCATGAAGCACGTCATATGCATTCAAGTGTTAGCTATTATTATTTTCATTGTATAGAACTCTTCCAAGGATGATTTTCTCTGAATTTTTTCTAATTTCCCCTTGTGTTTACACCAAAAAATCTCCTGGTAGGAAAACATCTTCTGTTCATAGACAGCTGTGGGTAGAAATGAATCCATTCAATGCCCAGTATTTGCAGTGTTCACGACTATTTGGGTCCCCTTATATAATTTTAATAGATAAAAGTCAGTAACTTCATACATGAATTGTCCTCGAATGGCTTTTAACTCTTTTAATTGAAAGACTGGGAATTTTATGTCTAAAGGTGGATTTTATGATATCTGTTGAATTCTCTGTTAATATCTTTTCCTTCACCTTGGATAAAAATAAAGAAGCACATCATATCTTTTCTGTTTAAAAAAAAGTGGTAGAAAAGGAGACGAGAGCTCTGATTTACTTTTACTTTTCCCAGGGGTCCTCACTAACTGTGTGGCTTTCCTAGGGGAGGTGGTCCTTGTGTTTAATATGCCTGCAGACAGCCCCGCAGACGAAGGGCAGCACCTTCCTGATGGGAGGACAGCAACTCCCACCAGCACGTTCACCCAGCAAGACATCAACGAAGGCATCGTGTGGTACCGGCACTCAGGGGTCCCAGCCCAGAGTGACTCCTTCCACTTTCAGGTACCCTCTCCTTCCTGAATCTTCTGATGTCTGGAGAGTCTGATGAAAACCATCACCCTTATTTATAAGCAACTCAGGTCATTTTCTGTGATTGCCTGGAAGTCACATTTGGGGGAAGAAAAAAATGTAACTAGTAGCATTGAGAAATTTTTGTTTTAATCTGTCAATTCAGCCTTCTGGGTGTCTCTACAAGCAGAGTCATTCTACAACAAAGTGGTGTATAATACATAATGGCTAAACTGTTTGGAAAAAAAGTGTTTTCAAAATGTTAAAATACCACATGGAGAAAAAAGTCTTATTTTCTTTTTTCAAATGTTTTTGGAACATTTACCATCTTATGATAAGGTCATGGACTGAGCAGCCAAACCCATTGGGTTCACGTTTCACTTCTGCCATGTACTAGCTTTGGGAAAACTACTTGGGCAAAATCCTTGTGCTTCAGTTTCCTCATCTGTAAAATAGCATTACTGTAAGGATTTAATGAGTTAATACATATAAAGCATTTAGAATACTGCCTGTTACTGTATAAGGGTGTGTGACTACCATTTATGGAGATTGGTCAAATACCAGTGCTGTAGACTGGATGTTTGTGTTCCCGCCAAAGATCATATGTTGAAATCCTACCCCTCCATGTGACGGTATATGGAGGTGAGGCCTTTGATTAGAATTAGATGAGGTCATGAGGGTTGTGCCCTCATGAATGGGATTAGCATACTTACAAGAGTCATAAGCGTGCTTGTTCCCCCTCTCTGCTGCCCACCACGGGGATACGGTGAAAAGTCGGCAGTCCACAACCCAGAAGAGGACCCTCACTAGAACCCAACCATACTGGCAACTTGATCTCAGACTTCTAGCCTCCAGAGCTGTGAGAAATAAATTTCTGTTGTTTATAAGCCACCCAGTCTATGGTATTTTTGTTAGAGTAGCCTGAGCCAACTGAGGCAACCAGACTATAAGGTTGGTTTAATTTATTCTGTCAGTAAATTAAAGAACAAGAAATTATTCTGGGCACATTCCCTGACGACTATGAAGTACAATTAGAAATTAATAATAAAAGGGCAAAAAAAATCAAACCATTTGGAATTCCTTAATAATTACTATTTCTAAAAGGAAATCAAAATGGCAAACTATTAAGAAATATTGATCAGGAGGAAACAACTTATCAAAACTTAAATGATGTGGACAAAGTAATACTCGGAAGAAAATCGATGGCCTTAAGCTCTTATTATTGAACAGAAAAGCATGAAAATTAATGGACTAAATATTCAACTCAAGAAGCTGGAGAACCACAGAGAAGCCGAAGGAAAGCGAAAGGAAGGCATTTATAGGGGTAAAAGAGGAATTGACTAATTATAAGATGCTAAAATTGGTAAATAAGTACAAACCCTGAATCTTTGGAAAGACCCATAAAATTAGACAAACCTCTGTCAAGGATAATTTGGAAATAAATAATGGAACAGAGACACAAAGGAATGAGGAAGTAGGAATGAGAAAGAGCATTTAAGCATAGATACAGAAAAGATTTGGGGAAAGTGTCAGGGAAAATATAAAGAAGCCCTCATGGTGATCAGCCAGAGCAACATCACAATCCCTCTAAGCCTGAGACATTTCCTTTGTCTAGGAATCCAGTAGGGGATAAACTACCACGATAGCTCACCTTTTTAAAATTATCATCCATTCTGCTGCTGATGCCTGGTGTGTACATCTTCATTGTCTGACTAATTTATATTGTGTAAAAAGTGTGCTTTCCCAGAGAGCTAGTTGAAATAAACCTGGAAACAGTTAAAATGAGATTATACTGAGCACATTGAATGTCCAATGAGTGAGCAAACATTATGTGCCCTTTGCCCAAGTTAATTTTTCAATTTTAGCACCTGGGGACTCAACAGTCCTCAAATAATGAGTCAGAATGGAAGCAAAGACCTCAATCAAAAGAAGTCACCTCAACAAACTAGAATCCTCAGATCTGCCTTTGCCTTCATCAGTATGAAGAACATTATCAATATGGAGCATTTCCCTGGAAAGTGATTCTCAGCACCTGCTAAAATAATATTTGATTGCTTTTGCAAGTTGGTTACTAAGTGGGTTATTATAAAATAGCAAAAGTTACTGATTTTTGTAAACAAATTCACTAGAGTTTAAGACTCTAAAAACATCATTACTTAGAAAGTGGTTCCCTTTGGAGGGTCTTCACACATTCTGCTCAAAATATGTTTAGAACTCCTACCTGAAATCTCCTTCAAAATCTGTGGGATATTCTTTAGAATATCCTCAGTAGTGATAGTATATCATCCTTTGGAAGTGGATTTTAAAATAAAACCCTATAGGGCTTCCCTGGTGGCGCAGTGATTGAGAGTCCGCCTGCCGATGCAGGGGACGCGGGTTCGTGCCCCGGTCCGGGAAGATCCCACATGCCGCGGAGCGGCTGGGCCTGTGAGCCATGGCCGCTGAGCCTGCGCGTCCGGAGCCTGTGCTCCGCAACGGGAGAGGCCACAACAGTGAGAGGCCCGCGTGCCACAAAACAACAACAACAACAACAACAACAACAAAATAAAACCCTATAGCCCAAAGTCATTCAGAATCGTGTCTGGTAAAAAAGAAGAGTAGCAATTATTTTTGGTTAAAACAAGGAGTAATTATGAAGTAACAAGCTCAGTTTTCTTACATGATTTGTGAACCCCCTCTGAAGCATTTCAAAAAGTACATTTTGAACACTGACAGCATCTTTATTGCAAATATGAAACAACTCTCTGGGATCATTTTCTCTTGGATGTGAAGGTTTTGGTGTGTTTGTTTTTAAAATCTCATGGTTTGATAGGCTTATCTCATATTTTGATGTGAAACGACACAGACACTGTAGCTACGTGCTAAAATAAATGGTTAGCAACTTTCCCCATTCATCATTTTAGTGTCCCTTAGGATTTTAGACTATTTAAAAAAGATGCCGTTCTAATGATTCTTCTCTCTTGTCCCTTCTTTTTTATTTTCTTTAAAGCAGAAAATGCAATACAATGAGTTGTATGGATTTAATTTCGTTTTAATGTTGATGTGCTGTCGTGAGCCATCAATGCAGCCCATCTGTTATTTTGCATCTAAGACTTGGGATTTGTGTAATGCAAGTGGTGTTAAAAAATTAGAGCATGGCATAGTGAGAAGAAAGCAGGCACATATTTGGCAGGGGAAGGAGCCCTGGTTTTGGCACATTCAGATCATGTTGACATAGCCTCAGGGGATGTAATTTGAAAAAGACCAACATATTTTACACCCTTGTCTTTGCTAGGGAAGCTAGAACTGAGTCCGTTGCCTGGTAATCTGCTCACCTCGCACTTCCTGCAGAGTTCCATTCCTTTTCTTCAAGAGATAGGAGAACATACCTTCCCCTTTCCTGATTTCCTAAAGCTTCCAACTTGAGTCACTGTGGTCAGTAGGGAGGTCACAAACCCGCTGACCTGGTTTTAAATACTGACCCTTGTTGGCTCTGTGACCTTGACACCTTAACTATTTGACCTTCAGTTTCCTCATCTGTAAAAAAGGAGATAATAATATCTACTTGATGGGTATTCGGTAAGAAGACTTTTGAAAAGTAGCTAGCACAGTGCCGAGCCCATGATAAATGTTCAGTGAATGATAGCTGTGGTTGTTAATATTATTTATGGTGACACTATAAGATGCCTCCTTGGAAACAAGTTGATATTCTGAGGCTTGAGCTCCAGGCGCCTGATGTGATCAAGGTACAGAGAAGACAGTTTTACTGGAGGGTGTAACTTTAGAAGACATAGAGAAAGGGCTGCTATTCCTGCCTTTTTCTCAGGATTTACAGAACCCTGCCCCCTCTCACATGGAATTAACGCAACTCCGCATGGCCACATGGGCCTTAGCAATTCTTCTAACAAGCCTAAGGAGCAGACAACGGAAGGAAGGCGAGTTTAAGGGAACAGCGAGGTAGCACTGAGGAAAGGGAGAGGCTGCATGAGAAAAGCATCATTTTTCAGCATTTCTGAAGCAGGAAAAAGTTGATTTTGTGACCACTACCCTAGTTGTAAATGTTCTTAATCTTGCCTTGCAGTGATGAGGCTGGGATTTGTCATTTATAATCTAGGTGTAGATATCTGTGCTGGGTAAAGACTAAAGTGAAATAAACATCACGTATATTGCTGTAATGTGTTGTGTATGCTCATAATGAGACACTATGTAGCTATCAAAATTATGTTTTCAAGAATGTTTAACGGTATAGCAAAATATCATAGTATTGTGTTAAGTAAACATTTAGAATATACAATTGTATATAGTTTCACATATGCATAGAAAAAAGATTAAACTGAAATGCAGCGATATATTAGTAACGACTATTTCTAGGTAGTGAAATTCTAGATGATTCTTATTCCTTATTTATACCTTCCTGCAACTTCGCAATTGCCTAAAATGCTTATGTATCTTTTTTATAATCAGTAAAAAAAAGAATCTTAAAATATGAAGAGCAGAATGAAAATTGTAATGCAGGAGCATACAGAATTCAAAGACAGATTGTTCCAAAGGGAAAAAATAAACACAGGCAAACATACTCTGCCCACCAGAGGCTCACCAGTGTGCCGTGTCTTTGCAGGTGTCCAGTGCCACGGAGGCTCACGCCCATCTGGAGAGCCGCATGTTCAACATCGCCATCTTACCCCAGACTCCGGAAGCACCCAAACGCTCTCCAGGAGCATCTCTCCACATGACCGTGAGTTGGGTGGCAGGGCTCATGGTTTCTGCTTGGAGGAGGTGGGTTGATGGGATGTGACAGAATGCTTGGCTCAGAACACAGGCTCTGGGGTCAAAAATACCAGCCCTGTGAACTCGTTTCTCATTGACTTGAAAGAAGAAACTTAAAATTCCCAGAGTGAAAGGAAGGTTAGAGAGAATCCACTCCAGCCTCCCATCCATTGCTGCTGAGCCCTTTTACAGCATTCCAGACAGTCACAGAACCGTTCCTTGAGTACCTGGAAGGACTTTCAGGCTTATATCCATTTAATGATTACATTTGGGTATAATTATTCAGCCAGTTAGAGTTCCATCTAGCTGGAGAAACTGTTATTCTGTTTTAGAAGTCCTGTTAGTAGTTTCCTTTCTATTATAAAAGTTTCCTGGAGAAAGTGATGTCTGTGCTGACTCCAGAAAGATAAGTAGCAAATATCCAAGTGAAGGTTTGGGAGGCAGGTTGACAAGAATAGTGGGGTGATGGCAAAAGGTATCACCAGGCATAAAAACAACACATGCAAAGACCCAGAGGGGAGAGACAATATGATTGTTGGGAAAATCGCGAACAGTTCAATGAGACTGGAAGATGAGAGAGGCTGAAAGGGAGCGGTGAGCCTGTGGGGTTTTGCGAGCTAGATCACAGAGGAGCTTGTATGCTGTGTGGGAAGGAGTGTGGACACATGGAAAGGTTTGGAGCAAGGTGAGAGCTAAATTAGTACATGGCGTTTAGTTCAGACAATTAGCAGTTCCACTGTAATCCTATATCTATGGGGCATATGGGGCATAGCAGAACCCCTCTGCTAGACAGAGCCACAAGCACATTAAGTCCTTGTGCATTAATCATCACGGATCCACATTTTAGTTAGCGCCCACGTAATTACACTCCAAAGTGGTGTAGCACTCCTGAGCCGCAACAAAGACAGCAGGTAGAGTTTTAGAAATTATGGGTCTGGGGCTTGACAGAGACATGAAAGGGGAAACAAAGTTTTTAATGGATACATGCTATCGGCATTTCCACCGTAAACTGTAATTTAAAGAAATCATAATTCAGGAACACTATAAAGTCTATAATTCATCATTCTGACTGGAGAAGCTTGGACCAGAATTTTCTCTAAAGTGTAAAGAAAAATGTGCATACACATTTCTTGCCGAATGCTAACATGGTGTTATTTTGACTTTAGAGGGGAAAAAAAAAATGGGCCAGGAGCCATGAAGATGGCATCACTCCCGCTCTTTTGCTGAAAACCTCTAGAAACTTTTCAACATACTTAACCTTGAGGGTCTCAGGTTGCATGTTTGTAAATTAGGTCTGTCCTGTGTAATTTAGGGTATCACAAAGGTTAGTCTACCATAAAATGTGATCAGGCTACTCTTTCATTCCTAAAATATACACAGTTTATATTTCTTTTGACATTATTTAGGGCCATTACTGTAAGAAATACATACTGTAAACTGTGACAAAAGCACATTCTCAATTCAGTGATTTGGACTCATCTAAGCACCTAAGTTTTGTACATGTTTGGTAAACACATTGTGAATACATATGCTAAATTCATGCATAGTATATTCATATAGATGTTTAAGGGTGGGAGTCTACCTCTCCAATCATTCAGTTATTCAGTCTTGCACACTTTGGGGCCCCTAATTTATGCCAGGTTCTGTGGAAGACATTGGAGATTCAGTGATCATGTAATACAGTCTCTATTAGTCTATTTTAGACTTAGAGTCTAAAAAGGGAGACAAGAAAATAAATAAACAGTGACAATACAGTAATAAATGTCATGACAGAGACATGGCATGGAAGCAGATAGCAGGGCACCTAGTCCAGCAAGGCATGGGAGAGGTCAAGGAAGACGTCCTGGGCTTCCCTGGTGGCGCAGTGGTTGAGGGTCCGCCTGCCGATGCAGGGGACATGGGTTCGTGCCCCGGTCCGGGAGGATCCCACATGCCACGGAGCGGCTAAGCCCGTGAGCCATGGCTGCTGAGCCTGCGCGTCTGGAGCCTATGCTCCGCAAAGGGAGAGGCCACAGCAGTGAGGGGCCCACGTACTGCAAAAAAAAAAAAAGGAAGGCGTCCTCTAGAAGGTGAACCAAGCTGGTTGAAGTGAATATTATCTCTAAATCAGGGTCTCAAACTTCAGCCTGCGTTAGGATCACCTATAGGGCTTGTTAATTAGCAGATTGCTGGAGCCCACCCCAGAGCTTTCCAATTCAGTAGGTCTGGTATAGGGCTGATAATTTGAGTTTCTAACAGGGTCCCAGCTGATACTGTTGCTACTGCTCTGCTCACTACACTTGCAGACCCTCTTACCTAGACTAGAAAGAGGGGGAAGTTCATTCCAGGCAGAGGAGCAGCATTTGAAAAGAAGATGGAGACACAGGAGAACATAACATGTTTGGGGAATGACGGAGAGAGTTCACTTGGCTGGAGCATAAATCTTTAGCTGAAGAAGAAAGAAGAAATGAGAGATCACGGAGAACCTTAAGATAAGATGAAGGAGATTCCATTTTGTCCAGAAAGGCTGTTAGGGCAAGTAGGATACAGCAGAGAGGTGGCATGCTCAGATTCTCAATTTGAGAAGGTCATTTTGGCTGCAGGGTAGAGAACACCCCAGATGGGGCCAGACAGGGAGCAAGGAGGCCAAGAAACAGGCTACTGAAGTCACCTAGAACAAGAAAGGTTGGTGGCATGAAGGTCATGCAGTGGCAATAAGGATTAAGAGTTGGTGAGATCTTGAAGAGATACTCGTACACTCATGTTCATTGCAGCATTATTCACAATAGCCAAGAGATGGAAGCAACCTAAATGTCCTTTGACAGATAAGTGGATAAAGGAAATGTGGTATATACAACCACTGAATATTATCCAACCTTTAAAAAAAGGAAATCCTGTCATATGCTACAGTGTGAATGAACCTTAAGGATATTGTCCTAAATGAAATAAGCCAGTCACAAAAAGACAGATAATGCAGGATTCCACTTATATGAGCTAGTCAAACTCTTACAAACAGAAACTAGAACGATGGTTGCCCCTGTGGGGAATGGGTGGGGTATGGAGAGAGAAAAGAGGAATTGTTATTCAACAGCGTTTCAATTTTGCAAGAGGAAAAAACTGTGGACATCTGTTGTACAACAATGTGCATCTAGTTAACACTACTGTACACTTAAAAGTGGTTAAGGTGGTAAAAAAAAAAAGTTAGGAGGAGATTAAAGATATTTAGAGACAGTGCTCAATTAGATATGGAAGAGGGCAAAGCACCCCAGTTTCTGAGCATACAGAGATGCCATTCATCGAGATGGGGAATGTATGAGGACTGGAGGGGGAGGGGGAGGGGTGGAAGGCATGATGCATTCAGTCTGGGATGTGCTTGTAAAGGGCGTGAGTATTAAGGGCAGGTAGAAGATCAGTAGCTATTCAAGGTGAGTGATAAACCTTTGAGAATCATTAATGGCTGGTAGTGCTTAAATCCTCAGAAATCACTGAGATTCCCCAGGAAGACTGCACAGAATGAGAAGCAATATAATCAAATACCTGCCTAAATGAAAATTTGTTCTGTGGCATTTCTGTAATTCTGTCATTCATCAAATCTAAGCTCCTTTAAATGGGATCTTATGGTCTGGTTTGTAGTGCTCATCAGAATTATATGCATGCATATGTATAAGATATGTATACACATATATCATATATATATAAACATGTGTGAGATGTGTACATTTAGAATATATATCAAATTTGGGCAAAGGGGATCTGAAGACGTCCCTATCACAGCATAGATAGTGTCAGATTCTTCAAGTAAGTTAACAGATTCACATCAACTCCCAGTTCTCCAAGTAATCATCCACTATTTGATTTAGAAGATCCTTAAGGGCAAAATCTTTGATTTATTAATCTTGGTATCTTCCTCAGCATCTAGCACAATGCCTTATATAAAATAGTTGCTTAGTAAATATTTGTTGACTAAGTGAATATTTTCAGGTCTACTTTCACATGGCTAATAATATCTTCTTGTATGACCTTCGAATTCAAACAAATTAATTATATGGGTACACACACACACACACACACACACTTTGAATATCATATTTCCAAGTCCTCTCTTAAAGGGGAAATAAATTCTATTATCTCTTAATGTGAAAGAAGATTGATTATTTCCTTTTCTAATCTAAGTGATTGCGGTCCTCAGGGTTGGGTTGCCCAAGGTCACCACTTGAGGAAAAGGCCTTTCTTTCCTGGTTTCATTTGCTTCCAGAGTGATTGCTGTAGCAAGAGTTCTCTTAAAACCATTCTTATTGAGGCTAGCAGGGATCCAGTTAGAACAGCTGATCTTTTTGTGATATGGACTCAAGCCTGGGCCTGCTGTATTTGTTTTATGGCTGTGGGTGTCTGTGTCTATGTTTTCTCTTGAGACATTTCAGATACTAGTAGAATTATTATCTGCAGTCTCTGGAAATGTTTTGTTATCCTTGGAATTACTGTTGTGCTTTATCTGAGCCTTTCACACTACTTAGCATTTTCTACCTTAGAGCTATTTATGAGTTTCCCCCACTGAAAAGTGAAATTCCTTGAGGAAAAGGTCTATATCTGATTCATCTTGTATCTTCTACAGCTTTTTGCCTGGTACCTTGCACATAGTAGGTTCTTACTAAAAATTTAGTACATGAATATATGAATTAATTAAATGTGTTGAATACATGAATATATGAGTTAATTTTGTTGTCCTAACTAAACCATGTGAGAAGATGGTAGGACCTTCATTTTACTTATCTCATCTCATTATTCATAGGTGTGTGATTTCTCAGGCCCGCCATGGGCTTTGCTGCTTTGGTAGAATGACAGTCAACATGGGAAATTCCTTTTTTTTTTTTAATGGAGGGTGAAATGATAATGTCATTTATAAATTCTGACCTGGAAGTTTAAAGATGTTAGTCATGTACACTTTGCTGTATCTTAAGTGTTCAAATGTTTGCCTCTCTAATTCTTTAGATGACATTGAAATGCAATGAAAAAATATTCTTAAAAAATTATCGATGAAGTTGTTTTTTAAAGTATTTTTATTACTAGCTTAACTTTTTTCATAATAATATTTTTTCATTCATTCAACAAATTTTTATCGAGCACTTCCATGTGCCGTGTGCTTGGTGCTTGGGGTCCATGAACAAACAAAAATTCATGTTCTCATGGAGTTTACATTCTCTTGGGGGAGGGGAATAGACAATAAGTTATAAACAAAATAAATAAGCAACTCACATATAGCATGTTAGTGAGAAGTATTATGATAAAACAAAAAGTAGATCAGGGCCAAGAAGATTGGAAATGTAGCAGGGGAGACCTAGGTTGTAATTTTAAATAAGGTGGTCAGGGTGGGTTACCTTAAGACAATGACATTTAAAGAAAGACTTGCAGAAGGTAAGAGAGATAGCTGTACAGATACCTGAGGAAAGAGCATTCCAGGCCCAGGCAACCATTCATTTAGAGGTATCAAGGTAGGAGCACGCCTAGATATTCAAGGAACAGCAAGGAAGGCAGTATGGCTGGATCAAAGTAAGTGGAAGCCAGAGGAATCTGCATGAATTCACAGATGTGCTAAGTGGGAGGAGGGGGGTGGAGCAGATTCGGGATCATGTCCGCCTCACAGGCCATTGTAGGGACTTTTGATTCTGAGTAACATGGAGAGCTATTGCAGGCTGTTGAGTAGAGGTCTAATGTCCTTTTTAAAGGCATCATGCTGCCTGCTGTGCTGAAATAGACTGTTGGGGGAGGGCAAGAGAGCAGCTTGGAGGCCATCGTGGTAACCCAGGTGGGAGAATGTGGCTCCCAGCAAGATGGTAGCAATGTCATGGGGAGAAGTGGTTGGATTCTGGATGTATTCAGAGGTCATATGGGTATTACGGAAACCATTATTCTATAATCTTCCTTTGTGGACAGACAGTTTAATAAAAAAAGTGTCTTCTGTAATGATTTCCATTAACTTTAGTCTCTCATTTCTTACTGTTTAATTGATAAATATTGAACATTTCAAATAGCCAATATTAAAACGGATTATACTTTGATATGGCTCAACCTCAGTATTGCTTTCTTCAGAGAATCAAGTCCTCGCCTTTTCTGCTTAGTGTCTATTTCTATTAGTAAAGAAATAGTATCAACAAGTTCTGTAATAAAACATCTGTTTTCTTGGCTAGAACACATTTTCCTTTTCTGTCGTCCTAGGTCCATGATAATTCTTTTTTCTTACCACTATATTGTTTTAGCGACATCTAAATTTTCGAAAATATCCCATAATACTTTGAGAATTTTCAGATATCCTGATGGTTTTGAGGCTAAAAGGTGGCAAACGGTACTGAACAATGTACTCACCCTGCACTTATTGTCCGTGTATCTGTGCCCACACGTGTACACATTTATAGATGTATGCACGCATGCATGGGCTGTAAACACCTTACATAGGGCATATATTTTTCTTTTGTTGTCCTAACCTGTTTTATTTTAGGGTGAGAGACCAGCTGCTATTTGCAATTCTGATTTTCCTTGCTCATTACATTCCAGACCTGAGCAATGACCTGTTGAAATAGGGGGTTGTCCTAACCTGCAAATGCTGCCTCTCCCAGGAGGAGTATGCCTTGGGGACAATTACAAAGCCACTGCAATGTTCAATCTTTTCATGGTAAAAGGAAGAACACCACACCCTCCTCCATGAGAATTACTGAGCCCTACTCAATCCTTCCCTAAATGGGAAATTCCTTCTGAAAGTAGCAGAGCTTGAAAGAGCAGGAGAGCATGTCAAACTCTAACTCTTCAAGGGTCAGTTCGGAAGAGTCTGCAATGAGCGGATATTTTTGTTCTGTTTTATCATCGGCATGTGTGACCCAGGCAAGGGGCCTATGCTCACCCTCCTTTTCCATTTTCTCCTCCCCACTCTGTGTTTTTGCTGCTGTCCCCAAATCTCTGTTAGGTCTGGTCATGGAATTCTGAATCTCCCCTTTTTTTTTTTAATGTTGTCAACTATTAATGGGTTGTGAACACACACAGGTGAATGGATTGTGAAAGCTGCACACACATTGGCCTTCAGATTCATTTCACTTGACTAGTTCATTGGGTCCTGAAAGCTAGAAGCAGAAAGCAGTATCTAGTTCTTCTGAATAATACAATGGAGATGAAGAGAAATATTGACTATTGTTATAAGCTGTAATAAACACATAGTTCTTAAATCTCTGAATTCAAATGGTGAGCCTCTTTGGCATTTGAGGTGAGTTCATCTTTAGCCATCTGAAACCATCAAAGTTAAAAAAAGAAAAGAATGCATCACAGTTCCCACTAGGAAGCTGGGGGGTTGGGAGAAATTCTCACCAGATATAATCTTAGCCCGTTAAATTAGAGGAGTAGAGCTGTAGGGGTCCAGCTGCGAATAGTAGAATAGCCAGCTGTGATGGCTCATTTCCAAACATGTACCACTGTGAGTTCCAACTAGGGAGAAGTGATCATATTGGGACACCCACAGCATGTACCCACATAAACCCAGGGGGCCAAGGGCAGGGGAGAGAAGGGTCAGCTGGGACAAATCTGCAAGGAAACCAGATCCTTCTTTTGAACTCTCAGAGAAAATTTTGCTATATGTGACTAACAGAGTAAGTTGATTTTTTTTTTTTTTTAATGAGGTTTGTTTTTGCCTTTGGCTTTTGTTTTCGTCACACTATTTTCTCTTCTTCTCTCTTAAACTTTGTGTAGGCTCGGGAGGACGGCCTGACTGTGATTCAGCCTCATTCTCTCTCCTTTGTAAACTCTGAGAGACCAAGTGGAAAGATAATATATAATATCACTCTACCTTTGCATCCAAGTCAAGGTAAGGCATGCAGTAAATGATCTTTTGAATGGTGCTATTGTCTTCTACTTGTTGACCAGCCTAAAAAGCTCTGGAATTCTGTCTGCTTCTACTTGTTGAGGATTTAAGGAGTAACAATTATTCATCACCTCTGTTCCTGTCCTCTGAGTTGAGAACCAATTGAGTGGGAGACACTGTGGCCTGACAGATGGAGATGAATGTGTCAGCTTTGGTACTGACAGAGCTATACTGGAGAACATAGTGTGCACATAACTTCATCACTGGATGAGTTCCCCTCCCACGCACAGGCAGAACTGGACAGACCCACGCACTGCCTGTAGGGACAGGGCCTGCCCTGGTGAGCTTCTGATAGGCGAGTGGACCAGAATGAGCATGCGCTAAGGACAAGGAGCTCCGCCAAAGAGCCCAGCGGGGGCTGAGCCACACATACTCAGTTTCTCCCCCGCATGGATAAGTCTCTCCTCCTCTTTTATTTTAACCAAGGTAATAAATGCTGTTTATGAAACAGCATTCTGTAAGTTTATATAGTGCTCCTACATATTAATACCCTGTGAGCTTCAAAAAACCAAATACGGGGCTTCCCTGGTGGTGCAGTGGTTGAGAGTCCGCCTGCCGATGCAGGGGACGCGGGTTCGTGCCCCGGTCCGGGAGGATCCCACATGCCGCGGAGGGGCTGGGCCCGTGAGCCATGGCCGCTGAGCCTGCGCGTCCGGAGCCTGTGCTCCGCAACGGGAGAGGCCACAACAGTGAGAGGCCCGCGTACCGCAAAAAAAAAAAAAAAACAAATACGTTTACAGTTACCAGTCACCCAAACGAAGGGGAAGGAAACTTCGTAATTGTGAGAATGTGCAAGTGTTCTCATTAAGGAGATGCTGACCCAGAAGACCATTTAGTATCTGTCACGTCAAATGCTTCACAACTCTGGAACTCCCATCGTGACAAACATGTGTCAGCACACACAGTTCCGTGCTCTCGTACAGGAGCATGGAAATGTGGAACTACAATTAGAGGAGAGGTGGGTCCTGGCCATCAGTCCCCAGCCTTCAGATCCCTTAACTTTGGGCTCAGCTACCAAGCCTGTGCCCAGAGAGATGTGTGTGTGCCTCACAGTGAGGAGATCAGCTTCTAGAAGACACTTCTGCTCCTGTCTCTGAGGCTGCCCTCCCAAGACCAACCACTGGCTTAGCTATGAGCCTTTCACATTATCAGTTTCTCCCAAGGAGAAATTAAATTTCATTTCCCTTTTGATAAAGTCCAAAGGAATTAAAAGACTAAAAGTCATCCGTCTTCTTTTTTAATCTGCTAAGCCACAGCTAGAGTCGTCCTCCCTACGTTGCTAGGGTGGAGATGTTCTTTCAGACCAGCAGCCTGAATGGCTGTAGGTCTGTCAGTCCCTCAGAAGCTGAATTAGTGTCCTCCTTTTAAAGAGTAAGTAGGACATGAAAGATGATCATAGCATCAGTTCTGTACCTGCAAAATTTAGAAATGACAGGCAAATCTGCAACCCCTAAAGCATTTATAACTTAGTGATAATTGCAAATCTAGATCTTAGAACAATCAAGATCCATGTTACTATTGCCAAAGGTCATCACAGAGACTAAGGAGTTTCTGAAGGAAAGAGGGTAGATTGAAAAAAATCTTTACAGCCTCACCAGGAGACCAGCCTGTGCCATTTTTGTAGCGACCTTGACCTTTGAACTTAAACTCAATTGAGAGAATCTCCTAATTATGGTACAGTGTCTATGACTTCAGAATTCCCAGGTCTAAGCTACATTAGGGGGTGGTAGTTTGCATCTTACTATTGTTTATGGTCCATGAGGCCTAGTCAAGAGTATCTGGGTTTCAGATTTGCCCTTTTCTTGAATAACTGAAGAATAGTGTACTAAGAACAACCTGAGAGCAATTGTTGCTGAAGGATAAAAGACTTCCACCAGTGGGAAAGGCAGCTTTATGGCTCTGATCATTCAGTCAGCCGTCAGAATTACTGTTGATTGCTCATGCTGTCTCTCTTCCTCCTAGGCATCATCGAACACAGGGACCAGCCTCACTCTCCCATCCGGTATTTCACCCAGGAAGACATTAACCAGGGCAAAATCATGTACCGTCCCCCGACTGCAGCCCCCCACCTCCAGGAGATCATGGACTTCTCCTTTGCTGGTAATGCTTTTTTTCTCTATTTTGAGGCACCCAAGCTGTTCCTTGTGGTTTGTCAGGGCATACTTTTAATAAAGCCTTATTTTGTGCCTCCTGCATGGCAAGGCCCGCATGGGCCTTGGAGATCTAGTCTTGGCGAGTTTGGGGATCCTAGGTATAGAGACAGAATTTGATCAATAATCCCAGTAATGAATGTTTAATTGCAGGCTGAGATAAGAGCTCTAAAAAGAAGGAAGAATGTTCAGTGGTGGAATTGGATGTAGCAAGACCGACCTAGACTGAGAGCCCACTGGAGGCTGCCCCAGGGAGATATTGACAGAAGAGGGGTGGGTAGAAGCTAACTAGGCTAAGTGTGTGTGTTGGGATCATTGGGAGAACATTCCTGAAGGAAGGGCACATGCCCCTGTGCAGAGGCCCTGGGAGGGAGAGAATGTGATGTTCTAGGCACTGAAAAAAGTCATTGTGTCTGGAATGTGGAGGGTTGAACAGGGTGGGGATGGACCTGGAGGGAGAGATAGAGGGCAGACCTTAAGGCCACTGTGAGACTGCAGGGATCTGGAGCCTTATCCCAAGAACAATAAGAACCTGGTGGAGGTTTTAAGATATAGGAGGATGCCTTTTCCTAAGGATCTCTTTGACTGCAGTGATGGGAGTGATCTGAGGACGAAGCCAGGACAGATGGGTATGTGGATGAGGGGAATCTAGTGAGAAGGATCCTGCCATACTTCTTGGAAGATCCCCTGTAGGCGACCTTTGGGATTAAAACCAGGATTTGACGAAGACACCTTTCTTAAAGAAGAGAAGATTGAGCAAAAGATAGCCTTAATCCTTGCCGCCCATTATGTCTTCCCTTGACCCAGTATTCAAAGCTGCTGAGTTTTAAGTCCCTACCCCTAAATATTTCTGTGCTTTGGAATGATTCTAAAAATCTTGAAGCCTGTTTCTTTATGATCTTTAAGATGTATGTGTCACATTACACGATTAATATAGAGTATTCTTTTTATATAGTAGCTTTAATCATACAGAGCAGTTGGTGATTTCTTATGGTGAGTTGAACACGGGTTGAATAATTTTAGAGTTATATTTCAAGTATGGCAAACATTTAAAGTAATATTTGCCATTATTTAATATGCCATTATAGATGCAATTGTCTAGAAAATAATTAACCCCTCAATTAGATTGAAAATCCCTAAGCTCTGGGATAGACCTCTTCTCTAAGAGTATCCCCAGTGTTTACTAACTAGATAATTCATAGCCAGTGAAAAAGATCATGGTCCTCTAACCCCAACTTTATAAGACCTACTTTACAAGAAACTCAGGTTATCCTGGGCTTAGAGGGAGAGAAAACATGTCAGCCCTGATTGAGGTTATTTCCGAATCCACTATGCTCGCCTGTATTCCTAGAGCCTTTTTAGAGAGAGCAGACTCCTATCCTGTATAATCTACGGGACAAATGCCACGAGATAAATCTCTTACACTGTTATAGTGTGTAAATCAGTGTCTCAGGCATCACTATATTCTACAATGGAATTGACCCACCAGAAAGCCTTGTCAGTGATATACGACATCACCCACATTCACTGATTTGTAGGATTTTATGTACTGGTAAAATCGGATCTGAATGAATGTATTATAAATCACTCTAACTGATGTGATATAAAATTATTCCACTCTGTGGTTCTTTTTGTTACTTAAAATTAGTGTTGGCACCATTAAAGTCAACATAACATTAGCAAACATCCTGGTGATCTTTCCTTAAGTCATAATAATTTAGGCTAAAATGTCCTTTACTTTTCTAACCTCTGCCCTATATTTTGTACCTTTCCCATCTATTTCTGGCCCCAAAACGTTTAGTATACTGATTTTCTCTCTTCTGTTCTTTCAGGTCTCCCAGACTCAGTGAAATTCCACTTCACAGGTGAAAATTTTAATCTCAATTTTATTAGAAAATGGAATTTTTCCTTCTTTTTGCTCTCTTCATCATACTTTTAGCTATTTTCTAAGAACAAGTTAAAAGTTACATAAGTTTCTTCTAAAATAATCACATGGCTAGTTAAACTAGTAATAGCTTAACTTTGTGTTCATAGAAAAAATAATTATAATCCACCAAGGATACCAAAGATTAGTGTTCTTTAAGCCCAGTTTCAACTTGTCCTAATATCTATTAAAAAGAGGTAATAATGATTAAGATCTTAGACTTTGGATCCAGTCTGCCTGGGGTGCAGCCTACTTTGGAATAGTTTCTTAACATCTCTGTACCTGAATGCCTTATCCATCAATGAGGATAATAAATAATAATTACACATGTGTAAAGCTCCCAAAACAGTGATTGGCACATACAGGCTTACCTCGTTTTATTGCACTTTACTTTGTTGTGCTTCGTAGATACTGCATTTTTTACAAGTTGAAGGTTTGTGGCAACACTGTGTAAAGAAGTCTATCGGTGCCATTTTTCCAGAAGCATTTGCTTACTTCCTGTCTCTGTGTCACATTTTGGTAATTTTTGCAATATTTCAAACTTTTTCATTATTAATATATTTGTTGTAGTGATCTGTGAGCAGTGATCTTTGATGTTAATATTATAATTGTTTTGGGGCACCAGGAACCACACCCATATAAGACAGTAAGCCTAATAAAAGTTGTGTGTGTTCTGACTGTTCCACCAACTGGCCATTCCTCTGTTTCTTTCCCTCTCCTCAGGCCTCCATATTTCCTGAGACACAACAATATTGAAATTAAACCAATTAATAACCCTACAGTGACCTCCAAGTTTTCAAGTGAAGGAAAAGTCACACATCTCTCACTTTAAATCAAAAACTAGGAATGATTAAGCTTAGTGAGAGAGGCATGTCAAAAGCCAAAATGGGCCAAAAGCTAGGTCTCTTGTGCCAAACAGCCAAGCTGTGAATGCAAAGGAAAAGTTCTTGAAGGAAATTAAAAGTGCTACTCCAGTGTACACACAAACGATAGGAAAGCAAAACAGCCTTATTGCTGGTAGGAAGAAAGTTTTAGTGGTCTGGATAGAAGATCAAACCAGCCACAACATTCTCTCAAGCCAAAGCCTAATCCAGAGCAAGGCCCTAACTCTCTTCAATTCTGTGAAAGCTGAGAGAAATGAGGAAGCTGCAGAAGAAAAGTTTGAAGCCAGCAGAGGTTGATTCATGCAGTTTAAGGAAAGAAGCCGTCTTCTTAACATAAAAGTGCAAGGTGAAGCAGTAAGTGCTGGTGCAGAAGCTGCAGCAAGTTATCCAGATGATTTAGCTAAGATCATTAATGATGGTGGCTACACTAAACAACAAATTTTCAATGTAGATGAAACAGCCTTCTATTGGAAGTGTTATGACCCAGACAGTGAGTTGTGATAGCTGTGTATAGACCTCAGCATCCTAGTTTTAGTTCAAGTACAATAGAAGCTGAGTGCCAATAAGCAAAAGCAGAATCAGACCTGGCATCTATGCTGATGCAAAATAGAGACACGCTTTCTTACTTAGGTCTAGAGTGAGGATGGATGACCATAAATCCTTAAACAGCTGTTTAGTTGGGATTGACTATTCCATTAGAATCAACCATCCATATGTCCTACTATATTTCATGTAACGATAAATCTTAGTAGGGATAAAGTCATCTCCCTCAAACTCTCAGATATTCTTTTCTTCTTTGAGGATTAAAAAGTCACACTTGAATTAATAGTAAATTTTAGGGTTGTGTCATTGGTGTTTTTTTTATTGCGATATAATTGACACATAACATTGCATTATTTTCAGCTGTACAACATAATAAGTTGATATTTGTATATATTGCAAAATGATCACCACAATAAGTCTAGTTAACATCTGTCAACAGGTATAGTTACAAATTATTTTTCTTGTGATCAGAACTTTAAAAATCTTCTCTCGGACTTCCCTGGTGGCGCAGTGGTTGAGAATCCACCTGCCGATGCAGGGGACACGGGTTCGTGCCCCGGTCCGGGATGATCCCACATGCTGCAGCG